>NC_059137.1:80052582-80356332 GCF_020740605.2 Lemur catta
AAATGGTACGGTGTTAGAAGTTAAATTTATGGGATAACTAGTTGTGAGTTAACAGTTAAAATATCTTTCACTTGAATTTTTGGGGGGGACAGACTTTTGTTATAAATTTTATAAAACATCATAAGCTTTCTTGCTTGTTAATTGTGATCCATGCTGAATTTCTTAGAAATAATTTAGTTTTAAATACAGTATTCTTTTTAGATGAAAACTTTTGAGGGTAATTAAAAACATTATATCCAGTTGTAGGCAGTAGAAAAATCTTTATAAAAGTAAATACAGCTTTTATAGTAAGTTTTTATGTAGGTTTTAAACTATTAAATTGAAATAAGCATATTGTCTTAAGTGATTTTCTTCCTCTCATCACAATTTCTAAAGATATTTTTGTTATGCACATTTTCACATACTTAATAGTATATTTGAAATCCATAAGCTGGGCATGGTGTCTTTAGCTACTCAAGAGGCTGAGGCGGAAGGTTTCTTGAGCCCAGGAATTTGAGGTTACGGTGAGCTGTGATGGGGCCAGTGCACTCCAGCCTGGGCAACACAGCAAGACCCTGTCTCTAAACAAAAAAGAAAACGAAAAAGAAAACAAAGAAACTCAATATAATTCTGTGCCATTGCTCTGTAGTTTTCTTGATTATTACAAATGTTACAAGTATCTACAGACTTCTTCATTTAGTGCATTTGCTTAAGCATGGTTACTTCAATGTTGGATATTGAATATTTAATTTGTTTTTAAAATTTTCTTGTTACCAACAAAGCTGAGGGGAACATTTTGCATTTATAGCTCTGTTCATCTTTTCTGATGTTTCCTTATGATAGATTCTAAGAATGGAATTCCCAGGTCAGAGGTTTTGAACAATTTTATGACTTGTGCTAATAAATCACGTCCCTGTGGGGTTGGACACACTTACATGGCCATGGCCAAGTTATGACAGAACCATCTCCTTGTTCCCCTCACTAGCATTGATAAGACTGTGCTTAGGCTCATTTGGTTGTTTCTCCTCCAAGTTATAGAAGGCTAAATCTCACCATCTTAATTTACTTTTCTTGGGTGCCAGTGAAACTGAACATTTTCCATATGCTCTTTGCTGGATGTCCAGATTCTGACAAGTGTTTCTCTTCATGTTTTGAAGGCTGCCTGAGCAGATTTACCCATGCAAACCGCCACTGTCCCAAGCACCCTTATGCCAGGCTGAAGAGGGAGGAGCCTACGGACACACTCAGCAAGCATCAGGCTGCGGACAACAAGGCTGCCGCCGAGTGGTTGGCAAAGTAAGGCACTCTGTCTTTAGTCCACTGTGAGGATACCTGTCGAGGGCTTGGGTTTGTGTTAGGGACTTTTGCAGTCCTCTCATCTTAAGTAGGTTGCATTTATACACATTTTATAAAATAATTCGAAGTGACCCCTTATTTCCTACAGAATTGTTATGAGTGGTATTAGCATCTGTGTGTGATAGAAAACTTCAATATGATAATTAGCCTGAGTGCTTGGACTGTTTATTTTAAAAAGAATTAAACATTTGCATTTTTTTCTTGTGAATTATCAGTTGGCTGCATAATAGAGTAAGGGTGGTATTCTTAAGTTTTTGAGTAAACTGTGTTACAGATGTTAGTGACTTTGACGTATTTTGTGAGTTTAATGTTTTACATAGTTAACTCTATCAGAAGTTACCATCTCTGGCCAGGTGCGGTGGCTCATGCCTGTAATCCTAGCACTTTGGGAGGCTGAGGCGGGAGGATTGTTTGAGGTCAGAGGTTTGAGACCAGCCTGAGCAAGAGTGAGACCCTGTCTCTACTAAAAATAGAAAAATTAGCGGGTCATGGTGGTATGGGCCTGTAGTCCCAGCTACTCAGGAGGCTGAGGCAGGAGGATCGCTTGAGCCCAGGAGTTTGAGGTTGCTGTGAGCTAGGCTGACACCACGGCAGTCTAGCCTGAGTATCAGAGTGAGACTCTGTCTCAAGAAAACAAAAAATTACCATCTCTCTGTGGATAGGATAAATAGGTTTCTAATGACTTTTTCCTTCTATTTTCATATTTTACTCTAGTCTATATGATCTTTAAGGTAGTGATAGTTTAATGGCAGAAACACATTTATTCAAAAGTTGAGTATGAGATCTGGAACTGCCAGGTTTTGATTATAGAAACCTTTTAACTTCTTTGAACTTGGGTTTTTTCCTATATAAGCAAGGAAAAAAAAATATATATGTGACATCACTTTATAACTTTATAAACTGAAACACATAAAAGTAATACTGTGGTACAGAACTTTTTAAAAGAAAAGTAAACGTTTGGGAATTTTATGTCTACTATATAACTAATGTGTATGCATTTCTTAGGTATTGGGAAATGAGAGAGCAGCGTACCCCCACCTTGAAAGGCAAGCTTGTACAGAAGGCTGACCAGGAGCAGCAAGACCCCCTGGAATACCTTCAGTCTGACGAAGAGGATGACGAGAAGAGCGGGGCCCAGCGCCGGCTGCAGGAGCAGCGGGAGCGCCTGCACGGAGCCCTCGCTCTCATAGAGCTCGCCAACCTGACAGGGGCGCCGCTCCGACAGTAGCCTGGACACTGACTCTTCCACTGTACAAAAGTACTGCCCAGCGTACTTAAAAAGTAGATCCTTGGGCATAAGCTAAGCACCTTATTTGCTTATCATAGGCTGCTATTCTGTAGAAACTAATGAAGAATGTTATTGCCCCAGAATATGGGGTGAGAAAGAAATGCACTTTTTTTATATAGGAATGGATTTAATGTTTGATGTAAAGTTTTAACTATTTGTAAATATGGACTGCAGAGTACAGGGTAGAAAACTACATATTGTGGGAAGCTAGATTTTGCAAGTTTAATGCATTCATTGGAAGTAGTTCTCACAGGAAGCACTTTCTGAATAAGACATTTGTGTGAAAAACAGAATGGTACAAATAGCCAAAGAAGGTTGAAATAGATTATTTATAAGATCATTTTTAACAATGTATATTAGTATGTTTAACAATACTGTAAACACTGAAGCAAGCAAGAAAGTATAAGATACGTGTGTAAGGTAGATATTTTTAAATTGCAAAATAGTGTGCCCACTAAGACTAGAGAAATGGGAAGCTGACTATTTTGGAAGATGTTCTAAGTTATGGATTTGGAAGAAAAAAGATATTTCAGGTTCTTGGTAAGATGCACAATAGTTCAGAATTTTCAAAATTGGAGTAAAATCAGTCTTATTCTATCTTTCTGGGGCTTAAAACTTACTATAATGTTTAAGTTTGAAAAGCACTTGTCACCCCTAGCATGTAAACTTGGGAACTTTTGCACATTTCATGTTTCTCATTTGCTGAAATTGAGTGATTAATCTTGCAAAGTCTAGGTAACATGGTAATTGGTGATTTTTTTTTAATATATTATGGGCCCTGTAATGAGATTTGGCACTTGGATTTTTGTTAATAAAAGGGACATCTACAGGGTTGTTTTGTAGGGAAATGTTTTAGATCTTTTGTTAGCAAACACTAAATTGTACTGCTTATTTAGAATTATTAGCAAATGGAAGCCTCCATATTTATATTTTCAGTGCATAAAGCCACCTTCTTGCTTTACTTCGAATAACATGCCAAGCTATTTTGTGTTCACTAAATTTAGCTATCAGTTAAACACTGCAGAAAATATTAGCTACTCAAATAAGTAGGTTTCTGAAATAGTTTTAACTGCAAGTGTGTTAACTTGTGTGGTGGTTTTAAGCCATTTTCCCAAATAGATGAAGTTATTAAACACCACTTTATGTAGTGAAGCAGGAACAGAAAAATCAAGAGCTGAGCAGACCACCTCCTTTATGTAGGCAAAAACTTCCATCATTTTGGCTTCTGTTTTAAGCAGCACTAAATGACATGCATAGTATGGTAATTTACAGATTGCTTAATTGGAGTAAAACTTGGACTACTAGAGGGAAATATGGACTCTTCATATTTTTGAGGAAGTGGGATCGTACAGATATAGTTTAAACATTATCTAGAATGTAGGCTTTATCCAAAAATCCTAATGTGTTGCAGTACACAGGTAGTATAAAATATGTAGCCATGGGGAACGGGAGATATGTAAATATCTTGAAGAGGAGCAAAAATATGAAAGAAGATATGATAGTTACAAATAATGTGTATGATGAGGACATACTTTAAAAATGTAATTCCTCTGTATAATAAATCACAAACCTTTAGGGGTTTTTTTAATAAGAGAATTTATATTTGTAATGGTCTAAGAATTTTGTTTGTAATCTGGTATATAGAATTTTAACTTGGAGCACTTATAAGCCTGTTAAGACAGAGTATAGCATCTGAATTTTCTTGGTTTAGGTTTCAACATTTCTTCTAGAATTTTTTCTCTCAAGTACGATTTAAATGATCTAAAAGGCAACACTCATCAGTCTTGGGAAATTTAAAATTTGATAAACTTATCTGAAGAAGGAAAGATAGTAAGAATTTTAAAAATGCAAATATTTACCAGTTTACAGATGATAAAATTTAAGGCCCTAAAGAGTAAGGGTTTGTTTTTGTTTGTTTCTCCAGTCAGCTTTTGTTAACTCTAATAGTTATATTCACAAACATTTTTTATTTGTTTAATTGGAATAGTTTAAGAAATTATTATAACTATTTACTATAAAAACATTTTAAATGTTCTTGTTTGATATAAGCTATATACTTCAACAAAATACATTGGTATCTAAAATTGGAGGTATGTTAGGACTGCTTTTTGTTTTAAAAAATGTGGTTTACATTCAGATTTTTGAAGTGTTTTATGCTTCATATGGCTAAGTTGTAGTTTGGCAAAGTTAACAGCATAAGAATAAACATGCTGTAATTTTTAAAGATGCTTTGAATAAAAATTTATTTTAATTTAAAGTACATGGTCATTCTTGAAGCCTTTATAATTTGGTTTCCCATCAGAAATATAATATACTAGCTATGTTATAATAACTTCTAAAAGAGACATCACTTATAGCCCTATATTCATCCATCAATATTATTTCAGTGCCGTTTCATCTCAGGCATCTCTTCTGCATAGTTGCAATCATAGTGTGGATTGTTTTTTCTTGCTTTAAAATATGGCCTTAGATTATAGATATTTTACTTTCTCATCTAGTTCCTTATTACAGTGCTAAAAATATACTGTTGTAGATAAGTGTTAGACTACTGCCAGCCCTATCACAGGCCTTAAATTAGGGTAATAAGGAACTAGGATTTCATTTCACTTATATTCAAGATGTGTTGAATCTTTCTAACTTTCTATAGTTTTGGAATAAATTTCACTTTCCCTTTATCTTGTTGGCTCGCTCCTGAATTCTTTCTTGCAGGAAGCCAAGGACCCACTTGGACTTCAAGTGGCTCCCAGCATTGGGAGTCACTTTCCTGTGTCATCCCCCATCTCCTCCATATCCCCCCCATCACCTCTTCAGTGAAGCTTCACTGATCACCCCATGTAAAACTGCAAACCCTCTTCCACTCCCACACTCCCCAATACCCTTTCCTGCCTTATTTTTTTTCTCCAGAACACTGGCCACATCTGACATAAATGTTACTAGTTTATGTATTGGTCCACTAGGTAAGCTCCATGAGGTTGGGGATTTTGATCTCTGGTTCATTTCCGTTTCCCAATTGAAAGAAACAAACAACATGGATGAGTCGCAAAAGTAACAAACGGAGCAAAAAATGCCTTAAAACAGGCGTGGTGGCTCACGCCTGTAATCCTAGCACTCTGGGAGGCCGAGGCGGGAGGATCGTTTTAGGTCAGGAGTTGGAGACCAGCCTGAGCAAGAGCCAGACTCGGTTTCTACCAAAAATAGAAGTCACGCGCCTGCAGTCCCAGCTACTCGGGAGGCTGAGGCGGGAGGAGGATCACTTGAGCCCCGGAGTTGGAGGTTGCAGTGAGCTATGATGACACCACTGCACCCCAGCCTGGGGCGACGGAGTGAGACTTTAAAGAAAAAAAAAATCCTTAAAAGTACATTAGAAATTCTAGAAAATACAAATCTAACCTAGAGTGATAGACATCAACGAGATGGGGGAGATTAACTTCAATGGGGCGCGAGGGGAACTTTTTGGGAGGGATGGAAATGTTCTATGTTGTGAGTGGCTACTCGGCTGAATGCATTTGTCGAACATCTCAAACTATGGACTCACAAAGTGTGTGTATTTTACTGTACGTAAGTGATACGTTAAACAAAAAACTATTGTAGGAGGGAAAAAAAAAGCAAAACAAACCCTAAGACGTACTGCAGTGTTTCTCCCCAAAAGAGCAGTCTGGGGGAAGGTGGGGCTTTTCAAGTGTCCCAAACGCGTTTCTGGTCCCCCCTTAGACTCAGCGGGACGGGGTACCTCCACGGTGAAGCCCAGGCGCGCAGGACCGTCCCGCGCCGGCTTTGGGGCGCCCGCAGGGGGGCGGGCCGGCATCTGAGGCTCGCGCCCCGGCCCTTCCTGTTCCTGCCGCGCCCTCTTCCCGGCCGGCTGGGGGCGGGGACGAGGCCGGGCTGGGGCCCGAGGGCCGGGCCGGTGCGCGGCCGGGGCGGGCGGGTGGCAGTGCGGCCGCGGGACATGACGGCCGGCGGCCAGGACGCGGGCGAGGAGCCCAGCGCGGCGCGGCTGCCCTCCCGGGTGGCCAAGCTGCTGTCGGCGCTCTTCTACGGGACCTGCTCCTTCCTCATCGTGCTGGTCAACAAGGCGCTGCTGACCACCTACGGGTGAGGCGGGGCCGCGGGGGCTGCCCGGGCCGGGGGAGGCGCCCGGGACGCGGGGAGCGCGGGGCTGCCTTTGCCCTCGGTGCGCTGCGGCCGCGCCCGGCCAGCCGGGCGGGTGGGGACAGTGGAAACAGGACTCTCAACTCTGCGCGTTGACCCAGGTTTCACAGGCACCCTCCCGGACCTTCGCAACTTTCTGCACTTGAAACCACAACCTGACAGAGTCAGTCTACTCTTGCTGCAGCCCGGCACGCTGCACTCCTGCTTCCTGCTGCGGGACGCCCTGCGGCAGCTGTGCTCCTAGAGCTACAGCCACATGCTTTCAAATACACCAATGAGCTGAAAAAAGTGATCCAAATGTGTATTACAAAGTGAACAATTCTTAAATCTAGATGTTCAACAATCAGATTAGTCCTGAGCTGTTAAGTCTGTTTGTATTGACTAACCATTCATTCTCAAATTACCAGCACGTTCAGGGAAAACAATTAGAAGTTCACATGAGGTACTTTTTGGGATTAGTGTGAAGTAAACCAGCAAATTTGTGCTTTCTTGAATTTATTTGTGAGAACTAGAAAATCCTGTTTCATTATGCTAGTGTTGTAGCAGTAGTGAAAGAATTGTGGATTTAGACCCAGCTCCACCAGTTCCATAGCTCTGTTTCTTGTGGCCAGTCCTATAGTCAGCCTTGTTTTTGAATGTAAATGGATAATTATAACCCAGTTAATTACATTCCAGGGCTTTGCAGGAGCTGTCATAAATGAGGTTTCTTTGTAAACTATACTTACTGTGCTACAAAAATGTAACATCAAAATTTTAGAACCCTAAGAGACCTAAGAGAGTATCTTCAGCTTTGTTATTTTCTGTTTGAGAAAACTGAGACTCACGTGAACTCAGTCGGTTACACCCTCAACAGACATTTACTAAGAGCCTACTATGTGCGGAGCCCACTGAGGCACCAGGGTAGCAGCTGTGAAAAGCACAAAACCCCTGCTCTGCTGTTTGAGTGTCAGTGGTAGAGACAGAAAATGAACAAATAGGTTTGTGAATAAACAAGGCAGTTTGAGATATGACCTGAGAGTGCCTGGGGTGGAGTAGTGTCACCAGAGCATTCCGGACAGAAGGGAGCAGCGAGTGTGACATGTGGAATGGACACGAGCTTGGTCTGCTGAAGGAACAGAGAGGTCACTGTTAGCCGGAGCTGAGTGAGCAAGTGCCACAGGGAAGTAGGCAGGGAAGGCAGGAATCAGATCCTTCTTTCATTCAATAATGTTTCCTAAGCACCTGTGATGTGCCAGGCACTGTTCTAGGCACTTGGGAAACAGAAATGAACAGAGCAGATGGAGCTTACATCTTAGTGGACCAATACATAAACTAGTAACATTTATGTCAGATGTGGGCAGCATTCTGCAGAAAAAAATAAGGCAGGAAAGGGTATTGGGGAGTGGGAGAGTGGGAGAGAGTTTGCGGTTTTAGGTGGCCGGGAGCCACTTGAAGTCCAAGTGGGTCCTTGGCTTTGTGCAAGAAAGAATTCAGGAGCGAGCCAACAAGATAAAGGGAAAGCGAGATTTATTCAGTAACTATAGAAAGTTAGAAAGTCTACTCCACAGACAGCAGAGGCAAGTTCTCCCTGTGGAAGAGAGCCAGCCCCCTGGTTCCTGTTGTCTGTCTATGTAAGCAAAGGGCTAAACCAAGGGAGGAATATTCATGGAAGGGGCAGTTTTCCTCTTGATTCTAACTGGTTGGAACTTGGCCTGCCTTTGTCTTGTTTTGATCAGGGCAATTAGAAACTTTGTTTGGAGACTTCCTGACTCAGTAATGCAATGCTGCAGCAATGCCATACCCAAAGCAGTACCTGCCAGTTCCCTGCTTCAGATAGACATTCCAGGCATGGAAGGGTGAAGAGTTTGGGTGGGAACAGTACTGAATGGGATCTGAGAGTAACTAGACTGTGTAGGGCCTTGGAGGCCACTGTCAGGGCTCTGGTGTCAGCACTGAGTGAGATGGGGGCCATGGGAGGTGTCAAGCAGGGAAGTAGTGACAGGATCTAAATCACTCTGGCTGCTGTGTTGAGAGCACATATTGGGGGACCAAGGTGGAAGCAGGGATACTGTGGATAAACAGTTTTAGTTTTAGTCTAAATGCAATTGGAAGTCCCTTGGAAGGTTTTAGTATGGGAGTGACCTGACAGAATTTGAGTGACTAAAAAGATTTCTTTGGTGAGTGGGTGGGGAACTGACAGTATTCGGAAGCCGTTGCAGTGCTGTAAGTTTAGGCTTGGGCTGGGTGGGGCATGGCAGAAGATGTGAAAGAAAGGGATGGATTTGGGATATTTTTTGGCGATCCTATGGCTGTTGATATTCTTTATAAGATCTCTACCAGTGTGTTGCAACATGTTGCTTGGTGTCTATGGGAAACACAACGCTTGCCTCAAAGAAAGGAACAAGTACATACTGTTCCTAAACCTGGATCATTTAACACATACAATGCAAGCTGATGAAAAAAGAAAAGCAAACAAACACCTACAATAAAAAACAAGAGACAGGTATTCATGAACTTGTCTGGGAGTGGCCAGTACCTATGTCACATGCAGGCTGAAGATAAGTCTCCACTTTGTGGTCTAGAGTGAGAGAGGTGCCAACTCTCAGTCAGTGCCTCTGAAAACACGTGTCCTCTTGTTGGAAGCAAATGCCAGTAAACACTGGCCGATGCTTTGGGGGGGAAGGGCAGTGTCCAACCAGAAAGAATTAATATATACTCTAACCTTTCCATCTTTAAAATTTTGGGTTCCATAATTGAAGGAGAAAATGGAGTTTTTGCCTTCCTAAGGCAAAACTTCGTTATAAACCTTGTAAGTAAACATTTCACATTTCTGCAACGTATTAATAATATATTACACAATTGGAGAACCCTGTTCAAATAATATGGTTCATTCTCTCCCTCAAAATGCTTTAGGCACAAATTTTTGACTGGAGGAGGGTTGGGGTGATGTGGTTACAACAATAAACCATAGAAATCTGATCTAAGCATTAGCTGTCCGAGGACAGAATGTTGTGTTGTAGGATAAAGAAAGGACCTTTGGTAATTACCTAAGTCACAGGGTCATGGGATTGTAGCTGGAGGATGTTTTTCTCTCTTCCATTTTGGGCAGATTGTTTCTGGCTGGAGTACAAACTGATGGGTGGTCTCAGTTATTTGTTAGTTTTAGTTCATTGTAATGCCAGATTCACCTCTAACAGAGAGGCCTTTGAAGAATGTGAACTGTGAGACCTGTTTGGTGTTAGAGGGGAAGGCAAGGTCATCTAGGAGTTTGTGGCCAGTTGGTCCCACTCTTGGTCTTTCAGGATCAGATTCATGAGGGCTGTGCAGGTGGTCAAGAGTTGGGTGATGTTTTTTTTTTTCCATTTTAATATTATACTCTATGACATGAAAGAATTTACTAATGATGTTTAATGACATCGACCTTAGCTGTACTCAGTTCAACAAATATTTGCTCAGTATTTGCTGTGTGCATTTGCTTCATTATGTATCCCTGGACTTTGAGATCTTTTAACCCACTGGTTTCCAAATGTGCCAGTAGCCTGGTAGTAATCACATGGAGAGTTTTTATAAAAGCTACTGAAATGGAGTCTTCATTGGTGGGAACTGAAAGTCTATATTCAAAAACAAAACCAACTCCTAATTTTCTCTTACCTTAATGAAACCCTGGCTCTCTCCTGGCTCTGCTCCCTCATTCCCCTGAGATGGGGCTGGGTCTTCTTCCCCCACCTCCTCCTCACCTTGGCCAGGAGGTGGGGTTGGGTCTCTTAGCTCCCTACTGCTCATGCTCTGTTGAGACTGGCTTTACCATCCTTTGTGTCCCCTCTGTAATGGCTCCTGGTGACTGATTTAGTGAAGTCAGTCTTCTCCACCTGGACCGGCTCAGCCTTCTAGTGACTTTAGGACCCGCACACTAAGCCATCACAGTCTGGTCTTGTCTCCAACCAACTCCTGCGCTCCACTCCCCACAGCTGCTCCTGGGACCCCATCCTCGTGAGTAAACACGCCTCTCTGTTAATGGAAAAAAAACCCAAACTCTGTAAAATAATTTAAAGAGGTTTATTCTGAGTGTGTGTGACCGCAGCCCAGAGCACATGGTTTCAAGAGGTTCTGAGAAAACGTGCCCACAGTAGCCAGGTTACAGTTTGGTTTTATACATTCATGGAAACAGGAATTACACGTAAGATCATAAGTTAATACATAGAAGGCATACATTGATTTGGCTCAGAAAGGCAAGATATCTCAAGGAGCAGTGAGACTTACACGTCATAGGTGGGTTTAAAGATTCTTTGATTTGTAATTGGATAAAGAAATGAAGCTTTGTCTAAGGCTTGGAATGTTTTAAGTCAAGGATGTCTATTAATCAGAGACAAGCCATGACACATAGACTCAAGTGATCTGTTAAGTGATGACCTTGCAGGTGTGGTTTAGGTTTTGTCTTGCATGGCCTTAGGCCCGTTAATGAATTAGTATCTTATTTTTAAAAGGAGTAACTCTACCAAAGGGAGGGGGCACAATGAGGGGTGTTTGACCTCTCTTCTCCTCATGGCCAGCAACTCAGCTTTAAGGTTTTTCTGGGCTCCCCTTGGCCAAGAGGGGGTCCATTTTTCAGTTAGCTGGGGGACTTAAGATTTTATTTTAGTTCACATCTCTAAGAATTCCACGGTAGGATATCCATTCCCTGACCTCTCAGGGCCTCCTCCTCATTTACTTCTTGCTGTATCTGTCCCTCCGGGCATCGCTTCTCTGCTCGGCCTGCTGAGAGCGCCTATTGGGGGACACGGGAGCCTCCTTTCCTTCTCTCGCTTGGGCTTGTGCTTGTCATCTGCTCGCTTCCTTCAGCAGTTGAGCAGCTCTGAGTGTCCTGGGTGGAAAAGCCACATCTGGGCTGGCTGGTGTGACTTCCAGTTGATGATGGGAACCTCTTGGGGCCCTCATTACTCCCTGCTGGTTGCTTTCTTTGTCTCATAAATGACTCTTTCACACTTTCTCCTTCATCGGAAGGCCCCATTCTCCCCCTTCCTCCTCTGATCCTTTATTGAGAAAATAGAAACCATCAAATGAGGGCCCCTCCACTCCTTCCGGCTCCAGTGGAGGGAGCGTTTTCTCCCAGTGGCAGGTCAAGCTTTCTGTGTGGCTCTGGAAGCCCACTCCTCTGCCGCCTTCCTTCCCTGCCTCTCTTCTGGCCTCAGTGGCCTCTCTTTCTGTCAGCACAAAAGCGTTCCCAAGCAAACAAAACCTCACTCTTGATCCCACATATATTCCATTTCTCTGCTTCTTTCAGAGGGTCTACCTAAAATAATGAAAAAGGTCGGAATCTAATTTAAAGAGAGTCTGTTCAAACACAAAGGTTGAGGACTACAGCCTGGGACACACTTCCAAGTTACCTTGGGGAGTGCTGTGGAGAACACAGGAGAGGCTCAAGTTTTTAAAGAAAAAAAGGACAAATCAGTGGGGGGAGTGATTACAAAAAATTGTCGTCAGGAATTCTCATTGGTTTACAGAGATAACATTGGCTAGTGATTGACTATACACTGCTGAACTATGAGGTGTGTGGCATTTTATGGCTACTTTGGCATTAGTTAGTCTAGAGCCCAAATAGCAAGTGGCTTCAAGAGGTAATTATTTAGCTCCGGGGGGGGGGGGGGGAGGGACCTGACTGCTGTTTCCTTCCACTGCCTCTCTGGGCCTGATAATTTGAAGGGGCTCACATTCCTCAGGTAGAAAATTCTTTTCTTCTTTTTTTTCCCCCATAATCTCAGTTGTCCCAAAGATGTTTTTATGGGTGTTTTTAACACTTGAATCAACCCCAGTCAAGGCTTATGCAGTGCATATTGTATGTCTTTTTAGTTTATTTTAATCTAGAAAAGTCCACCATCCCACCCACCCCACCATGATACTGACTTTTTGAAAAACCTGGGTCATTTGTTTTGTAAATGTCCCACATTGTGGATTGTCTGATTTATTTTCTGAAGTCTCAATTAACTTATTTTCCTCTGTCTTCTACCTGAAAGTTACACTGAAAGGCTTGATTTCATTCACTTTAAACCTTTCTGGCAAGGCTACTTAAGAGCTGACCCTGTGAACTTCGCTTTGCATCCTATGGGGGTCATTGCACCGCTAGTTACGCTGGCTGTATTGGATGGCTTAAGATGGGGATTGCAATAGCATCTATGTATGAAATTCAGTTTTAACTGAGGTGAATGGAGAAAAGAGAAATTGAAGTTCAACTCAAAGAATTGTTGACTTTCAAATACATATTTCTTCACTACAATGGTTACTTTTTCTTTCTTTCCTTCCTTCATTCCTTCTTTTCTTTTCTTTTCTTTTCTTTTTTTTTTGAGACAGAGTCTGGCTCTGTTGCCTGGGCGAGAGTGCCGTGGCATCAGCCTAGCTCACAGCAACCTCAAACTCCTGGGCTCAAGCAATCCTCCTGCCCCAGCCTCCCGAGTAGCTGGGACTACAGGCATGCGCCACCATGCCCGGCTAATTTTTTCTATATATATTTTTAGTTGTCCAAATAATTTCTTTCTATTTTTAGTAGAGACGGGATCTTGCTCTTGCTCAGGCTGGTCTCGAACTCCTGACCTTGAGTGATCCTCCCGCCTCGGCCTCCCAGAGTGCTAGGATTACAGGCGTGAGCCACCACGCCTGGCCTAAAATGGTTACTATTTCTTAAAAGATCCCTTTAAGATTAACAGGTGGTGAAAAATAAGAAGTTTAAGTCATTGTGTTTATTTTAAACCCATGTTTCAATTTTTGATAACAGGTATGACCTCCCTGTTATGGAAGATGAAACCGAGTGCAACTCCTTCTCGCTCTTCTGTCCTCCACATCTTGTTTTATAATGTAGCACACTAATTATAAATCCCATCCTTCTCTGAATCTGTTCTATATTTAAATGGATACAGTAGTCATCAATAGTTCTTTTACCACAATGTCTCAATTGCCAAGTTCATTATATTGATTTGACTTCCCGTTGGTGGCATTCCACTGTCAGGTTTTTTTTTTTTATGGAAAATTCCTTGCTGCTATTAATATATTAATTGTGTTGAGAATCCTTGAATAGAGTTTTCTATAGCACCTTGTGCTTTTAGATCTGAAGATTCAGTTTATTTTTTTCCCTCATGTCAAGGAAACTAATTTCTCCTTTATTTTTGAATCATCTTCTTTCTTTCTTTCTTTTTTAATTAAAATAAAAAATTTAAATTGTAGGGCGGTGGTTTGCTAAGTTGCCCAGGCTGGTTTTGAACTCTGAACTCATGGCCTCAAGCAATCCTCTGGCCTTGGCCTTCCAAAATGCTGGGATTACAGGTGTGAACCACTGCACTGGCCCGTCTTCTTTCTTAATCGAGCTGTTTAGTAACTCAGTACAGTTATGTAACTTTATTTATGGAATAAAGTTTGATTTAAAGTTATGGGATGTATTAATGATTTTCTGTATTCCAGGCACAGTGATTAGTCCTATATGGTGTTGTTTGTCTTCTATATCTATTTATCTTTTAGACTTTGTCTTTTTTCTGTGCCTGCACTGTGATTACCTCAGGTGTTGGTAATTCAGTTTTTAATAGTGTCCCTTGATTCCTTGATGTTTCTAAAGGTAATTTATTCGTGTGGCAGTCATGTTGTTTTGTCCTCAGTTGGTGTTTTCTTAGATTCGTATGCTCATCTCCATTGACTATTTTATCAACTCAATTTTGAATTCTTGTCTTATTGATGTCTTATTCTTCCTAAGGTGTTCTGTAGCCTCATAGAGTTCCTTCTCTTCCATGCATTATGTTTTCTTCTAGGCCAGGCTCTTTGTCTCATCTTCTGTAAGACTTTGTTGTTGTTGTTGTTGTTTTACTGTTTGTTTATATTGTTGTCTTGTTACTTTGCTTAGTGGTGTAGGTTTTATTCCCTGAGATGTGTGGGAAGTGCATTGGGGAGTTCTGTTCCCCAGTACACTTGGGGGAAGCAGGATTAGGCAGAGGGAGAAGTTGGGCTGTAATACAGTCACAATAAAGGCCTGGTCCCAGGGACTCGAACTGGCATGGCTCTGCAGAGTTCTGTCCTGCATTGGGGTGGGGCCCCTGGCCTTTATAGCCCTTCATGGACCAGCAGTTGGAATGCAGACTTCTGTGGGGAAGTGGATGTGCTACTGTCAGGCAGCTTTCTTCAGCACAGGACCCAGCTGGGGGATGAGTCCTTCCGTCTGGAAGTGGGTGTATAGGTGGCACAACCCAGAATCCACTAGAGTTAATTTTATTCTTATTATAGTACTGTCCACCCATTCATTCTATTTTCTCTGATGAGGTAGTTTTGCTCTTTATTCTCTTCTCTATACCCTGTCCGAGACAGGGGTGTTTCTGACGTACAGATTGAGGACTGAGTTTTTGATACTATTTAGCTTTTTTAGTAGCATGAGAGAATGGGAGCCAGCAAAGAGTTGAACCGTGGATGAGCAGGTGGAAGTGATGTGCTGCCTTGTTTAGTACGATGTGAGGCAGGGGTCAGAATTCCTTATCCAAATTACTCAGTGCCATTTTTTGAAAGACCATTTTCCCCACTGTTCTGCAGTGTCATCTTTGTCATAAATCAAGTGTCCATATATGCGTGTGTCTACCCTGATCTCTGTTCTGTTCCTGTTAGAACACTGTCCATTGCAGCTCATTGCACACTTTAGTCCTACTGGACTAGCACTGTGCAAATACCACACAGTCTCATTTATTGTGACTTTAAAATGAATCCTGACAGCCATTAGAGTCATTCGTCCAACTTTGTGCTTTTTCAAGATTGTCTTGGGTGATTTTTGCTCTTTACCTTTCTGTTCAGTTTTAGGACCAGCTTGTCAGTTTCCACAAATTACCTGCTGGTATTTCTGCTGAGATGGCATTTATTTTATAGATCACTTCGAGGATAATGGACCTCACTACACTATTGTATTTCCAACCCATGACCTTTATTTAGGTCTGCTTTAATGTTTTTAATATCAATTTATAATATTCTATATGGAGGTCTTTTTTATAAATCTTTGATTAGATTTGTTCCTGGGTATATTATTAAAAATAATAGTATAATGAATCACCATGTAGCAATTACCAATTTTGAACAACCTTTTTGCATTTATATTCCTCTCCTACTCACTGCCACCATCTCCCGCTTATTTTGAAGCAAGTTAAAAATATGTCATCATGTGCATTTCAATGTGGATTCCTAAAGGATAATGACTCTTTTATTTAAAAAGACAACCCAAAACTATTTCACAGCTAAAAAAGTAATAATGATTCCTTAGTATCATAAAATATCCATTTAGTGTTATTTGATGTATTTTTTTGGTGCTGTTGTAAATGATGTCTTTAAAATTTTCATTTTCTTTGTTTCTTGCTGGTATATAGATATGTAACTGATTTAAAAATATATATTTATCTTGTATTCAGTGACCTTTCTAAAGTTATTTATTAATTCTAATAATTTATCGAGAGATTATTTAGTTTTTTCTGCATATACAATCATGTTGTCTATTAATATAATGACAGTCTATCTCAAGGGACAATAGAAAATTACCAAGTTTAGCAAAAAACGAAAAAGAAATGAACAAATGAAAAGTGAACAAATCTGATAAGTTTTCATTGTCTAAAACTTTAATAACTCTGTCATATATTATATACTATCTTCAAATTTTTATATATTTCTAAAGCGATGTGTTATTCTATGTTCTTTATAGTTTCCCCTCACCAATTGTCCTTGGAATTGGACAGGTAAGTGAAAAAATTAAATTAACCTCTTTAATTAGTCATCAGTGGACATGAGACATTTTAAGTGCTTTTGTTTAAGACTGTGGTTTACAAATTTATTCAGCTGGCAGAGGACCAGCAGATCGTAGTACTGTTGGCGACACAACATAAAATATTGACACACATTTTATTTCATTCTATAATTTAGGAACAGTTGTATTTGAAAGTTTATTAATTGAATTAATTACTCTAAAGCCAGGGGCCACAAGACGCAAACCCTCCAAGGCCTGATGGGTAACAAATGAGTGGATCGAGGTCCAGGTTAGAAGAGGGAGAATACTTGTCCCACTGAAAGTGTGCACCAGATGCTTAGCTTAAGCCATTGTGCCTGTAGGAAAAGGTTTGGGGAGATGAGATGGGACCCTCCATGCCCTTATTATCAGAGTTTGGGAGGTTTTTCAAGGGAAAGAAGGAATTTGAATTTTTATGTCAAATTTTGAAATTCATGAATGCTGGCAGCTGATTCAGATTTTTACAAAACTCAGTATGGGCCAAACAAAGCATGTTTGCAGTTTGCTGCCTGCATGTTGTGATTTTTTGCTCTCAAGTACAAGGATGAACTTGGATAAGTTTCAAACTCAGTTCATTTGGCTGTTTCTGAAATCCCCCTTTAATATTAATTTGTGGTGCATTTATTTTTGTGGTGGTATGCTGCTGATTTCCAGATAGACAAACAGTAACAGGCATCAAGGAATTTTTTTTGTTTTGATTTTGCTTTAATTTATAGGGAGGAAGCTTAAAATTATCTGTTTTATTTGCTTTAATTTATAGGGAGGAAAGCTTAAAATTAACAGAAAATTGCATCTGTTAACTAGATTTTTAATTGTGAATCTGGAAAAGCCTGTCATTTATATGAATTAACATTATTCTGGCTAAATGATTTGCTAATAAGTAACTCTTTGGAACATCATTTTAGGAAGAAAAAATTACAACAAGAAACCAATATGTTTCCTTATAATAAAAAAAATTATGGTTCAATGTAAAAATATGCAGAAAAAAAGCACTTCTGAAAAAGATCAGTGAATATATGATAATGGACTCTTTGTAATCCCCAAGTCAAATAAATCCACTGTTCTTTAACTCATGGGCTTATACTCAATTAAGGTAAAAGCCTTTCTGATTTGCAATTCATTGAGGGAAGAGGCCAGTCAGATTTCATTTTAAAAGTCTGAATTACATTTATTTTAAATGTGTTAGTGTATTTCTTTAAGAATTATAAAGAGGCATAAATACAAAGTACAATTGTAATTCAGGATGGACTTGAGTTACATAAATCTACCATAAGGATTAAGTTTGTAAACTCATTTGGAGCAAGGTTTAAGGATTATAATCATGTTGAAGGAACTCTTAAGTTTTTGCATCCTAATATGGAGAAAATTGAGTAAGATCTAAAACTTGTCTAGGAAGATGGTATTCATTTTTTTTATTTTGGCCAAGGGTAGTACTGTAATCCCAGTACTTTGGGAGGGAGAGTTGGGAGGATCACTTGAGGCCAGGAGTTCAAGGCTGGCCTGGACAATACAGTGAGACACTATCTCTACAAAAAAATTAAAAAATTAGCCAGGTGTGGTCATAGCTACTCAGGAAGCTGAGTTGGGAGGATGGCTTGATGCCAGGAGTTTGAGGTTACGGTGAGGGTGAGCTGTGATCGTGCCACTGCACTCCAGCCTAGGTGACAGAGCAAGAGCCCATCTCTAAAAACAAACAAAAAGTGTTTGTGTGGAGTTTCTTCTTTTAAAATTGTTCTCCCACCTTTAGGGGGGGAGGTAACCATATGCTTAGGACGTGGAAAGTAAGGTCCAGGATCAATGTTTGGCCTCACTAACTGTCTTCACTCTAGTCATTGTCAGGGACACCATTCCCTTTCTCCCTCTGTCACTGTTCCTAGAGCCCCTTAAAAGAATGTGTATGTGTGTGACTCTATTTGATGTTATACTTTTTACCTGTAGTTCTGATGGAATCCATACAATGGCAAGAAAAACAATTTTAATATTCTAAGAGATAGTTATTTTTTTCTGGAAACTAGAAAATAGATTTTTTTTTGTATTTCTTTTTGATGAATCTATTTTCTTCTGATGATATCATTGAACCTGAAGCAATCTTTCCAGACATTTTCCTGAAGTTTCTCTCTCCCCTTTTCTCTAGATGGCAGCCACCGTAATGATACTGTATGTGTCCAAGCTAAGTAAAATAATTCACTTCCCTGATTTTGACAAGAAAATCCCTGTAAAGGTATGTGATGAAAAGTATATATAGCTGTGATAGAATGACAAATTGATTTTAGAGGTCCATTTCTATACACACTTTACTTCCTGTTTGCCCTAGGTAGAAACTTATTAATAAAGATTGTATATCATTCAGTTGTCCATTTATGTAATGCAGTAGTAGTAAAAGTACATGCTTAACAATTGATATTAAATAAATACCATTCAGAAGTGAAATGACAAAACCGTGAATTAGGGACTGGCAAATGATTTTGGTAAAGGGCCAGACCATCTCTGTGGCAGCTATTTAGCTCTGCCACCGTACCATGAAAGCTACCCTACATGATATATAAGTGAATTGCCATGGTTGTGTTCCAGTGAAACTTTGTTTACATAAACAAGAGCTAGGCTGGATTTGGCCCTTGGATCCTAGTTTGCTGGTCCTTGTTTTCAGTTTTCATTTTTAGTTTAGATTGATAAATGCTATAAGTGGAATGAAGAATGCAATTTTATGTACATGGAAAGTCAGTGTTTTCCATCATAGAACTAGAAACATAAACTCTGCCGTGCTTTCCTGGGAGTGTAGAATGGAATCAACTTTTATTGAAGAGTTGCTAGGTGCCAGATGTTAGGGTGGACACTTAATTCTTAAACCGATCCCATACAACAGGTAGTGTTAAGTGGATTATGATGGCATTTGGGTTTAAATCAGACTGTCAGTTCCTTGAGGGTGAGAACCCCACATGGTTTGTTCACTGCTGTTTCTTTAATGCCTGGAAAAATGCTGGTATCTAGCACTGGACTATTTATCAGACAGACCAAATAAGCACATGTTTACAGCATTAATAATAAGGGATATCCACAAAGAAAGAAAAATAAAATATTGACGTATATGAAAGATACCAACCTAATCATTATGGGAGACAATCTGAATATTGCTGGGCTTTATTACATTTATTTTATAATATAGTATAATTTTTAACCATTTTAATAAAAATTGTGAAATCTGATCTATACATAGAGAAAAAGGCATCATACCTGAATGTGTAGTTGAATGAATAATTACCCGTGTAAACCATTACTTAGGTCATGAAATGGGGTCACAAAGTCTTCCTTACCCACTCTCCTAACTTTTAAAACAATAGTTCTCTTTTTTTTCTTTGTAATTTTTCTAAATTTGGATGCACCCCTAAATTCTATAGTTTAATTTTACCTGACTTTGAACTTTATATAAAGGGAATCAAACTCTATATATTCTTTTGTATCATGCTTCTTTCACTTAATATTATTATGGTAAGATTCATCCACATTGTTGTGTGTAGTTGTATTCTTTTATTTTCTTTGTGTGTATATATTGCAGTTTACTTACTTGTTTTACTGTTCATGGTAATTTGGGTTGTTTCCAGTTTAGAGGCCAGAAAAATAAAAAGCACTATTCCTGTAGTTAACTTATAGCTTGGTCCTGGTGCACATGTGTTAGTTAGCCAGGGTGCCATAACCAAATACCACAGGCTAGGTGGCTTAAACAGCAGAAATGTATTTTCTCACAGTTCTGGAGGCTGGAAGTCTCAGATCAAGGTGCCAGCAAGATCGATTTCTGGTGAGGCTGCCTTCCTGCTATGTCCTCATATGGCTGTTCCTCTATGCGTGTACACTCCTGGTGTCTCTTTCTCTTCTTATGAAGACACCAGTCCTATTGGATGAGGGTTCCACCCCTATGACCCATTTAACCTCAGTTACCTCCTTTAAGGCCCTCTCTCCAAATGCAATCACATTGGGGGTTAGGGCTTCAGAATATGAATTTGGGGAAGGGACAAGATGCAGTCCATAACCGCACATATGCATGGGTCAAGGAGTCCATTGAGGAGTGGAACTGCTGGCTCCTAGGGTATGCATAGCTTCAACTTTGGTAAGTAATGCCAGACTGTTCTTCAAAGTGGTTGTACCACATCATTTTTCACAGATATAGAAAAAATAATTTTACGCTTTGTATGGAACCAAAGAAGACCTCATTTAGCAAAAGCAATTTTAGGCAATAAGAACAAAATGGGAGGTATGAATTTACCAGACTTCACACTATACTACAAGGCTGTGGTTATTAAAACAGCTTGGTATTGGCACAAGAATAGGGACACAGACCAGTGGAACAGAACTGAGAATCCAGATATAAAACCATCCTCATACAGCCATCTAATCTTTGACAAAGCAGACAAAAACATACTCTGGGGAAAAGAATCCTTATTCAATAAATGATGCTGGGAAAACTGGATAGCCACATGTAGAAGACTTGAAACAGGACCCACAACTTTCACCTCTCACAGAAATCAAATCACGGTGGAAAACAGACTTAAACTTTAGGTGTGAAACTATTAGAATTCTAGAAGGAAATGTGGGGAAAACTCTTACAGACATTGGCCTAGGCAAAGAATTTATGAAGAAGACCCCAAAGGCAATCACAGCAACAATAAAAATAAATAAATGGGACCTGATTAAATTAAAAAGCTTCTGCACAGACAAAGAAACTGTCACGAGAGCAAACAGACAACCTACAGAATGGGAAAAAATTTTCGCATGCTACCCAGCCGATAAAGGACTGATAACTAGAATCTGTTTAGAACTCAGGAAAATCAGCAAGAAAAAATCAAACAACCCTATCAAAAAGTAGGCAAAGGACATGAATAGAAATTTCTCAAAAGAAGACAAAAGAATGGCCAACAAACATATGAAAAAATGCTCAACATCTCTAATCATCAGGAAAATGCAAATCAAAACCACGATGAGATATAACTTAACTCCAGTGAGAATGGCCTTTATCACAAACTCCCAAAACAATAAATGTTGGCATGGATGCGGAGAGACAGGAGAGACATACACTGCTGGTGGGACTGCAAACTAGTGCAACCTCTGTGGAAAGCAATATGGAGATACCTTAAACAGATACAAGTAGACCTACAATTTGATCCAGCAATCCCATTATTGGGCATCTACCCAAAAGAACAAAAGACATTCTATAACAAAGACATCTGCACTCGAATGTTTGTAGCAGCACAATTCACAATTGCAAAGATGTGGAAACAACCCAAGTACCCATCAATACATGAGTGGATTAATAAAATGTGGTATATGTATACCATGGAGTACTACTCAGCTATAAGAAATAATGGTGATATAGCATTTCTTGTATTTTCCTGGATAGAGCTGGAACCCATTCTACTAAGTGAAGTATCCCAAGAATGGAAAAATAAGCACCACATGTACTCACTGTTAAATTGGTTTCACTGATCATCACCTAAGAGCACATTTAGGAATAACATTAATTGGGTGTCGAGCAGATGTGGGGGGATGGGATGGGTGTGTACATACATAATGAGTGCGATGCGCACCATCTAGGGATGGACACACTTGAAGCTCTGATTTGCGGGGGGGCAAGGGCAATATATGTAACCTAAATTTTTGTACCCCCATAATATGCTGAAATAAAAAAAAAGTGGTTGTCCCTAGTCACTCCTGACAAAAGTGCGTGAAAGTCCCTGTTGCTTCACATTCTTGCCAATCCTCGATGTGCCAGTCATTTTAAATGTTCCTAATCTGGTGGATGTGTAGTAACACCTTATAGGCTTTAATTTGCATTTCCCTGATTACTGATGAGGTTGAGCATCTTTTCATTTTTTAGTGCCTATTTGGATATCCTCTTTTGTGAAATACCTGTCACCATTTTTATATGTGAAGGAAAAAGCTTATTGGAGTTCTAACCAAATATTTTTTCTTTTTTTAATTGAAGCTGTTTCCTCTGCCTCTCCTCTACGTTGGAAACCACATAAGTGGATTATCAAGCACAAGTAAATTAAGGTAGAGTGCAGGATATTGGCTGATGGGAGGTTCCTTACCCATGTGCTGCTAATGGTACAAAGACCAAGTTTGATTTTTCAAATCAAAGTACATATAGATGGCTATAATAGTTAGTAATTTAACACATTGACTGCCACACTAGAAAAAAAAGATTTTCTTTGGGGCCACAGTGTTTTATTATGAAAATAGAATAAAATTTCAAAAACTAAGAGATCCTTTCTAATTTAATGAAAAATTTGTTATTTTTTATTGTTTTTTCTGTGCATGAGTTATATGCAACTTGAAAAATAGTTCTCACGGCTCCCAAGGTAAAGAGATGTGTGAGTTACATACTCAAAACTAGCGTGAGTTAAGTACAACTCACATAGCAGTTAATGTGTTAAGAAACTTAAGTTTAATTTGCCAGTGTTTTTAGGAATGTTATAAAGCATATGTGTTCCCTTATATTAAAGTCTGAATATAGAATATGAGATCTGTAGTCATCATGGTAGAGAAGGTATGATTTATCTAGAGGTAGATTCGTTTTTATGAATATGTTTCTGTGTAACTTGGCTTCATACCAGTTTTATAAAAGCAAGGACATTCTGTCAGATTTGGTGTAGGTCAAGTGTGGTGCTGGGAAAAATAAATGACAGAGATTTTCAAGTGTGTGCTGTCTACTTCTGAAACTTGCATCTGCATTTATTTCAGGGTCCTTTGATTATAGGGCATATAATGTCTTATCCATCTTTGAATGATATTAAATTGATCACTTCTACTTTTAATGATTTTAATGGTCAATCTGGTCCTTTCGTTACAAAGTTCTCCATCAATCTTTTCCCTAATGCTTTTAGCGGCCATTAGTGATCATTGTGAGAGCCACTATTTAATTACAAGTTGCAAAATGGTGACCTTCCACATTTATTCTCTAAACTTTCTCAATAAAGACAAATTTTCACCGTTTCATAGAGGAAAGGCAGGATAAAAGTTTTATTTATAAATGTTCAGACTAATAAATGAGTGTCCTGTCACCTCCAGTGGTGATCAGTGAGGGTTGTTTTTTATTTGTTTGTATTTTTTCCTATCATTATGAACTCATAGATTTTCATTTACTTGATACAAGTTCCTTTATCAAATATGCGTTTTGCAAATATTTTCTCTCACTCTGTGGCTCATTTTTTCATTGACTTAACCCAGTGTCTCACAGAGCAAAAGTTTTCCATTTTGGTGAAGTTCCACAATCAGTGTTGTTCTTACAGGGATCGTGCTTTTGGTGTCATATTTGAAACTCATCACCAAACCTTATTATCATTATTATTGTTTTTTTTAGAGAAGGGGTCTTGCTCTGTCACCCAGGCTGGAGTGCAGTGGCCTGATCATACATGGTTCACTGCAGCCTCCATCTCCCACCTCAGCCTCGTGAGTAGCTGGGGCTGCAGGCGCATGCCACCACACCTGGCCTTATAGTTTGTGTTGTACATTTAGGTCTGTGATCCAATTTGAGTTAATTTTTGTGAAAGGTATAAGGTCTGTGTCTAGATTCAGTCTTTTTACACATGGATGTCCAGTTTTGAGCACCATTTATTAAAAACACTATCCTTTTTTCACTGAATTGCCTTTGCTTTTTTGTCAAAGATCAGTCACCTGTATTTGTGTGGGTCTATTTCTGGGCTGTCTGTTCTGTTTCATTCTTCTGTCTATCTCATTTACTGGATAAGTTTCAATTCATTAAGGAAATAGCTCTTTTGATGCTCAAATCATCCCAGCTCAGGCCAGTTTTATACTGAAGGCTGTGTCTGCCTGCTAAAAAAGAAAAAGAAAACAAACTTTTTTAAAAAGACAGACAACAACAAATATGGCAAGGATATAAAGAATTTATAATCCTTATACATTGCTGGTAGGAATGTAAAGCGTGCAGCTTCGTTGGAAAACAGTTCAGCATTTGGAAAACAGTTCAGCAATTCCTCTTTATATACTGGATACGGTTCCCTCACTATATATCTGGATTGTAAACTTTTGTCCTATTCTGTGGGATGTCTTTTCACTCTCTTAATGGTGTGTTCTTTGAGGCACCGAAGTTTTAAACTTTAAAAATTTAAATAAGAATTAAGGTAAAGTATACATAACATAAAATTTACCATTTTAACCATTTTTAAGTATACAATTCAGTAGCATTACATATATTCACAACATTGTGCAGCCATCACCACGAAGCATTTCCAGAACTTTTTCTTCATCCCAGATGGAAACTCTAACCCATTAAACAATAACTCCTCATTCTCCTTAGCCTCTGGTGGAATCGCTATTCCACTTTCTGTCTCTATGAATTTGCCTGCTCTAGATATCTCATACAGGTAGAATCATACAATATTTGTCCTTTTTGTCTGGCTTATTCATTTACTGTGTGTGTTCAGAGTTTGTCCATGTTGTAACATGCATCAGAATTTCATTGATTTTTAAGGCTGAATAATGTTCCTTGTATGTATATATATCACATTTTGTTATCCATTTATAAAAGTTTTTAATTTTGATGAAGTCTAATTTATCTGTTTTTTCTTTTGTTGCTTGTGCTTCTGGGTGTTTTATCTAAGGCTTTGCCTAGCCTAAGGTCACAAAGATTTGCTCCTATGCTTTCTTCTAAGAGTTTTTATAGTTTTAGAACCTACATTTAGATCATTGATATATTTGTGTTAATCTTAAAAAATTTCTTTTTTAGAGATGAGGTCTTACCCCTGCTGGAGTACAGTGTCTATTCATAGGTGTAGTCATTGTACACTACATTATTGAACTCCTGGCCTCAAGTGATCCTCCTGCCTCAGCCTTTTGAGTAGCTGGGACTATAGGCATGCATCACTGTGCCTGACTCCTGGTTAATTTTTTATATATGGTGTGAGGCAGGAGTGAAAATTCATTCTTTTGCACATGGATGTTCAGTTGTCCCAGCACCATTTGTTGAAAAGGGTATTTTTTTCCCATTGTATTGTTTTGGCACCCTTGTTGAAAATCATTTCACCATAATTGTTAGGATTTATCTCTTGACTCTGTATTTTAGTCCATTGATTATAGATCTGTCCTTAAACCAATAATAGATAGTCTTGATTACCATAGCTTTGGAGTAAGTTTTGATAATGGGAAGTGTGAGTATACCACCTTTGTTCTTTTTCCAGATTGTTTTCTCTTTCTAGTTCCCTTACATTTCCTTATTTATTTTAAAATCAGCTTGTCAAGTTCTACACACACACACACACACACACACACACACACACACACACACACACACACACCCTCCAGCTGAGATTTTGATGGGGATCATGTTGAATCTGTGTCTTAGTCCTTTTGTGTTGTTATAAAGGAATATCTGATGCTGGGTAATTTATAAAGAAAAAAGGAAAAGAGGTTTATTTGGCTCACGGTTCTGCAGGCTGTCCAAGAAGCATGGCACGAGGATCTGCTTCTGGTGAGGGCTTTAGGCTGCTTCCACTCATGGCAGAAGGGGAATGGGAGCCTGTGTATACAGAAATCACATCACATGGTGAGAAGAGGTGAGAGAGAGAGAGAGAGAGAGAGAGAGAGAGAGAGAGGAGGTGTCAGGGTGCCAGGCTCTTTTTAACAACTAGCTCTTGTGGGAACTAACAGAGTGAGAACTCACTGCCCCAACACCCCCACCAAAGGAGGGCATTAATCTATTCATGAGGGATCTGCCCCCACGACCCAAACACCTCTCACTAGGCCCACCCTTAACACTGGGGATCAAATTTCAACATGAGGTTTGGAGGCTCAAATATCCAAACTATAGCAACCTGTGTGTCTATTTGGAGAATCTTTCCATTTTCACATGAAGTCTTCTGATCCATGAACAAACATGGATGTGTTTTTCCATTTATTTAGGATGAACAAACATGGATGTGTTTTTCCATTTATTTAGGTCCTCTTTAATTTCTTTTAACAATGTTTTGTCATTTTCAGCACACAAGTCTTACACTTCTTTTGTTAAATTTATTCCTAAGAACTTTATTCTTTTTGATGCTGTTGTAAGTGGAATTGCTTTGTCAATTTCATTTTTGGATTGCTCATTGCTAGGGTATAGAAGTACAGCTGATTTTTATGTATTCATTTTGTTTCCTGTACACTTGCTTGACTCATTTATCAGTTCTAATACTTTTTTAGTGTCTCCCTTAGGACTTTCTATATCTATCTATCTATCTATCTATCTATCTGTCTATCTATAGGATGTTGTCTGCAAGTAGAGATAGCTTTATTTATTCATTTCCAAATTGGATGTTTATTCATTGTTTTTTTTGCCTAATTGCCCTGTCTAGAGCCTCAGGTACAGTGTTGAATAGATGTAGTGATGAGAGTGAATATCCTGATGTTGTTCCTGATCTTTGGGAGAAAACATTCAGCTTTTAATGAATACCATTAAGTATACTTTGTTTTCAAAAGACATCATCTAAAAATCAGCTTTTTGAACTTAGTTGAAAATATAAGACTTTTTTGTTGTTGTTGCCTGCCTTGAGAAAGATAATTTAAGCCAGACTCATAAAACATCTTTAAGTGTGGATATAAAGTTTTTGAAAATTCTTTCTGCACCTGCTCTCTATACACAGTGTCCTTGATGCTATGAAGCCTATCCTCCGGTCTCGCAGGGTGGGCTTGCCCGCTCTCCCTCCTGGGCGGTCCCTCTGGCTCTGACCTCCTCCCCCAGCTCACTGTCTTCTCAGGGTCACATCAGGAGGCAGGTGCAGGTGGGCTGCTGCAGCCTTGGCAGTCTGTTGGCTGGGTATTGAGCTGTAGCCTGGAATCTCTGGGTGTTAAGAGTGGGTGAAAGGTTCTTAAGTATGTCTTTTTTAAGGCGATGTAGCCTCATTACATAAAGTTTGGAGGAAAAAAATCACCTATAATTTCATCTTTTAATATGCGATTTTACACTTGATTTTAGCCAAAAGGCTGAGAAGTGATTAACATGCAAGTTTAAATACTCATTTAAAGTCTTTTTCCATACACAGAATGTATCTTGTTAGAGTCCTAGGCTACATTGTTTTGTATCCTTTTTGTTTTATTTAATATTTATTTTCCAGTAGTCTTTGTATTGTAGAGTTATGTGTATCATGCTCCCTTAAGTAAATGTGTCATAATTTATTTGACAAGGCTTTGTTGTCTGACGTTTAGTTTGTTTCTGATGTTTTTCCCAAAGATGCTACAGTGAAAACATTTATGCACCTGTTTTTTTTCTTTCTTTTGGATTACTACCTTAGGAAAAGTTTCCCAACAAGAAATAATTAGGTTGAAATAATTAAGACCACTTAATGACTATTGATACATAGTCCCAACTTGATTTGTGAAAAGGTGTATTGGTTCACATTGTGAACTAGTTTTTTTAGCACAATCTTTGTAGCAGTTGGATGGTATGGTGTTTTAAACAGCTGATAAATGAAAGTGGTAAAATCATTTAATTTTCATTTGTTTTTATTATTTAATGTGTTTTGCTAATGGCAGCTGTGAGAATTGAGGTTCATTCCTTATATGTATTTAATTTTTAAAATTAATATGCTTAATTAAAAATGTAAAATGTGTTTTAAAAAAAACCCTACTCACACTTGGTATCTGACGTTATACTTGAACTTTTTCCTGACAGCTTGCCGATGTTCACCGTCCTCAGGAAATTTACCATTCCACTTACTTTGCTCCTGGAAACCATCATCCTCGGGTGATTTTTGTTTTTCCTCCAGTCCACGTGTCCCCAGCCTGTACATTATTTTTCTCCAGCAAATTCTCACCATCTAGTCATCTTTCCAAATAGTTAATTTGAATTGCTAGTTGCAATAACTTAAGGACAAATTCACTTAAAAGCCGCTGCCTGTTTCTGTGATTCCCTAAGAACTTAACGAGGGATTTTTTTAAATTGTAATTTTACCTTTGACAAGTAATGCATGTTCGTGGTAGAAAATTATAAAAAAGAAAAAAAAAACCCACTCCAAAACAGATGTAAATCTGTTTCCTGAGCCAGATGGAATATATGGTAATTTTGGAATACACAAGAAAAATTTCCCATGTGTGCGTATAGGAGTGCAGGATATCAGGGATGTCAATTCTGAGGCAGTGATTATGATAGAACATCAGGATAAATTAATCTTTATAGTGTTGGTATAAAAATTTCCCATAAGAATAGTGTGACATCCAGAACAGTGATTCTTGATTTTGCTATGAAGATCATTTAGCAATGAATTTTGGTTGATGGTCCAATGTTTTAAGCCCTAGTATTGAATTTTATCTTAAATCTTTGAATGCTCATTATAAGTCCATATAACCTAGACCTTCAAGCAAGAGCTCTTCTGTATTTTGTCCCAGCATCTCTCTAGTGAGAACACAGAAATCAGTTTATTATTAGATTAAGAAAACTGCTTAAGAAATAGTGTAAATTTAATCTGACTTAGACACACTTTCAGTGCTTTCTGTACATAAAGCATTGTCAATTAGGTTTTAGCTATAAAACTGTTAATGTCTATTTTACGTTTTAAATGTCTTTTATATGTTTTAAAAATATTACCTATATTTAAAATTTTTCCCTTACCCCTCCTTTCCCCTTTCTTATTTATTTATCACAGGAAGCAGTATTCAGTGAACATCATTGTCAGTGTCTTTGCCATCATTCTTGGGGCTTTCATAGCAGCTGGGTAAGACTTTGGACTGTTTCTGCTCAATAACTTCTTTGTGTCTTTGACAATAGGCCCAGCCCCGTCCTCAGTTTTTCATTTTCCATCTGGCTGCAGTTGAATTGGGCAGCCAAGAGACAAATCTGTTGAAGTTAGTGGAATCCCCATGTGTTCCTGTGAAAGTCAGACTGGGTCTCCTCTTGGCCAGAACATTTCTGAGAATGTCTAAAGAGAGCATTGCAAGATATTAATAGAACTTTGCTCTACAAAAATTAGCAATTACTGAATGTTTATCCTCAGTATAAAAATTTTACTTGAGAAGTTCTTAGGCATTTGATTAATAATAACAGATTTCTAAAGCCCTTGTATGCTGATTTGTTGTATTATCCCATGAGACCTTAGCAGTCGCTATTTCCAGCAGTAGAATGCTGTCACTAAATGCATTTGTATGTTTGGAATACGAGCAGCACTGGTGCCTGACTACTACCTTAATCATTAATACACAAGAGCAGGAATGAGAGGCTCCAGGTCTGCATTTGCAAGTGGGTCCCCAGATTGCTGTCTGTTAGAATGCGGTGGATGACGCAGATGTGCAGTTACGTTCCCTGGGTTCAGAACCAGCTCTGCCTTTCGTCAGCCGTTTCTCAGCCTCTCTGTGCCCCAGTTTCCTCATCTGTAAAGGCCATAATAGAAAATACACTTACTTGAATGAAGGAAAGAAAGAAAAGCTTGGAAGAATTTCGGTTAAACTTGTTTTGTTAACTCCTTTAGACCTGAGGATTCTGAATCATGAATTGCGTGTTAAGTAAGAGTGTCCTCTGCAGAGCTGGGATGCCTGGGACCTTATTCTAGGCTCTGCACTTACTAGATGTATAATCAGGGACAAGTTATTTAACCTCTCTGTGCCTCAGTTATTTCAACTTTAAAATGGAGATTAAAATAGCATCCACCTCACAGGGTCATTTGGGGTATGGCAGGATTCGTGCTAGGTGCGGGGGATCCAGCAATTATCGAAACAGACAAGAATCCTTCCCTTCATGGACCTTCCATTCTAGATGGTGGAGACAGACAGTAAGCAAAAGAAATAGGTGAAAAAAATATACACTAGATGGTGACAGGTATTATTAGCAAGAATAATGATGTTTATTATTATAAATGTATTCAGTCCCTTGTGTAGACCAAGCGTTATTATTATTAATAATGTTTCTGTTTCATCCGTATCTCCCTCTTCCTTGTGGGCTGAGTTTGTCCCCTTGACAGCTCCTGTCTCTGGTTTCAGCGCTGTTTCACACCTCTGGTATAGTGCCACCACGGCCATTGAACAGCAGCGCTCAGAGCCTGTTTCAGCCATGAAGACTTTTGTCGGAATGAGATCATATGAGTAAAGTGTCTAACAAGGGAGGGGCTCTGTGCAAGATGCCATAGGGGATAAGGGGGGAAGCTTCCTCTCTGCCCTCTGAAGTTTCATTAAAAGAGGAACTGAAAGGCCCATTGGGCCTTTTCATCTATCAGAGCGAGCAAACCAGAGCTTTTCAATGTTCATTTGGCCTCAGCAGAGATGACCAGCTGAAGATCCTGATCTTGAATGAGATTATCAATGGCTTTATTATTCTACCTTATCAGTGTCATGGCAAAGCCCATACCCTAAAGTCTGGCTACAGGAAAGATTTATATCAAGTCAAATGCAGCCGGGCATGGTGGCTTACACCTGTAATCCTAGCACTCTGGGAGGCCGAGGCGGGAGGTTTGAGGTTGCAGTGAGCTATGATGATGCCACTGCATTCTATTCCAGGTGACCAAGTGAGACTCTGTCTCAAAAAAAAAAAAAAAAAAAAAAGGAACTGAAAAGGCAAATTAATTGGAGAAAAAGACACACAAATTTATCTTAACATGCATTGTAACATAGTGACACCCTGTCTCTACAAAAAATAGAAAAATTAGCTGGGCATGATGGCGAATGCCTGTAGTTCCAGCTACTGTGGAGACTGAGGCAGGGGGTTCACTTGAGTCTGGGAGTTGGAGGTTGCAGTGAGCTATGATGACGCCACTGCACTTGAGCCTGGGCAACAGAGTGAGACCCTGTCTCAGAAAAAGAAAAGAGAGAGAACATCAGATAAGAGCCTCTTCCTGCATCTGCTTACCTTCAAGGACCTTTAATTTAAAGCAATCAACATACCAAGGTGTCATATTTTGGGGTGAAATACCCTCAGCTCCTTCAGTGCCCTCCACAGCACTCTGGAGTCTCCCCTGTGCAGCGACTCTCTCCCAGGTTCCTTAGGGCTCAGTTTGAAAACTACTGACTTAGAGCCAGTTGAAGAGTTTTACAAAAAATGGTTTATAAATCTGTTTGTCAGTCTCCGGTGAGAAATGGCACTTCAGATGCCGTGTGTATGTGGGCACGTTTCCAGAACCAGGGAGTGGAAATGCAGCTCATGTTCAGCATATGTCATGGCACTCTAATGATCTGAAAGTAAACCATGTTTCTGAAAGCATCTAACTTTTACCCAAGAGCCAGCCTTGAGTAGCAGTGCTCAGCTTTGCCCTTCCTCCAGCACTCACAGAATGGGTCACCTCAGGTGGGGGACATTCACAATGCTTAGCTGTGGGCCAGCTGGGACCCCTCTTTCTCTCATTCAAGCTAGCGCATCCAAATGCAAGGAATTCTAGATCACACTCTGTCAGGTGAGCCAGTTTATATTGCTGTAACTAACAACCGCCACAACACAATCTCAGTGGTTTAACACAGCAGATGTGTCCTGCCCGTGCCACACATGTAACACAGCATCAGTCAGTGCTTGTGGGAGGGCTCGGCCCGGCGTGGTTCCTCGGGGACCCAGCCTGATGGAATCCCTGCCACAAAGGGCGCTTTCTCGGGGGCCATACAGAGCGGTAAATACCATGGGCTCTGGAGACTCAGAAGGGGGGAGCGAGGGAGGGGAGTGAGGCAAGAAAAACCATCTACTGGGTGCAGTGTACACTATTCAGGTGGCGGGTACACTAAAAACCCAGACATCACCACTATACAATTCATGTAACCAAAACCACTTGTACCCCTAAATCTTTCAAGAAAAAAAAAAGGATGCCTTCTCAGTCAAACAGGCAGGGAAAGGGAATGTGGACAGTTGTGCACTGGCTCTTAAACTTTTGCCCGGAAATGACATGTGTCACTTTCTCTTACATTTTATTCACCAAAGCAAGTCACATGGCCAGAGAAAGTTGTAATAGAATGTCTGTGAATGGCCCTAAATGGTTGGGGCCATGGTTAACCACAAAGGTTAACCATGAATCTGCTCTAATTGATTAAATAAATAAATTCTTTGCAAACTTCAGTGCTTTACTGCTGGCCTAAAGGAGTGATGGGTGAGCCTCCTGACTGCAGCCAAGGCTTCTGGGAGTGGGGGCAGCACTGTTCCGAATGCTGGGTCTCCGGAATGGAGAAGAGCTCTGGGCATTTCCCTCGGACTCTGTATGGAAGTGGGCAGTACCTTCTCCCAAGCCTCAGGAAACCTGGCTTTTTCTACTCATTCAACTCTGACGTCTCTTCTTAACAGTGAATCAAACATGGGCAGACAAGAGATTTGGAAGACTGTTTTTTTTTTTGTTTTTTTTGTTTTTTTTTTGAGACAGAGTCCCACTGTGTGGCCATAGCTCACTGCAATCTCTAACTCCTGGGCTCAAGCAATCTTCCTGCCTCAGCCTCCTGAGCAGCTGGGACTACAGGCACACACACCTTGAAGCCTGGCTTCTTTTTCTTTTTTTTTTTTTTAATGAGGCTGGGGATGTCACTCTTGTACAGGCGGTTCTCCAACTCCTGAGCTCAAGCGATCCTCCCGCCTCGGCCTCCCAGAGTGCTAGGATTACAGGCGTGAGCCACCACACCTGGCTGGAAGACTCTTATTTTGAGAAAATAATTTTTTTTTTTTTGTAATTGAGCCAGAAAGTTCTGATGAATGAATTTACATTCTCACAAATATATTTGTAGGTAATAATACTGGTAGAAGCCTCAAGGAAAAATCTGATTTGATTTGCATTCAGATTTCTATGCAATTTTGTTTCTCTATTTCATTCTCTTTGGTTAGAGATAATCTTATCTTGATATTGAAGGTGATTCAGGATATGCCACCCACAATACACCACTTTGGGATGAGGGTTGTTTTGAGCTGAAGACAATTGAGAGTTAACAGATGCAGGAAGAGTTTGCCGCCTTCTCCTTTACTGCATAAAAGCAGGGCATAAATTTCCCCTGGTGAAGGTGGCCCCTTCTCCTGTACCAGGAAGAGGAGATCAACTCTTATTACTGGAGCGAGCCAAGAGTCAGCCAGTGATGAGTCTGCATAAACAAACTCTAAAATAACCCTTCTCTTCCATTATTTTCCCTCATGTGTTACTTTCCCACAATTTATTTGTCCCTCACAACGCAAACCCCCTTTCCTGTTAAAATGTTATGTAAGTCCCCCAGCCTAACTGCTTCTTTGAGTTTTACTTTTCTGTGATCTCCCGTGCACATAAAATATTAATTCGATTTGTATTCCTTTTCTCCTGTTAATCTGTCTTTTGTCAGTTAAATTCGCAGGCCCCCAGGTACTGAACCTAAGAGGATAGATTTTCCTCTCTGGCAATTTGTATTTATGAATTATGACATGGGTCTGGTGCTGTCTGCAAGGATCAAGTGCAGGTGGGCGAACCACATCATGGCTCAGCTGTTGTTCTCCTTCTTGTCCCCTATGTCATAGCCACCCAAACACTTTTATTCTGGTGTTTTTTAAAATGGAAATTGGAGAGAATAGATTTCAAAAAAAATGGGAAAAACACAGTTTTGGAGGAGTTGCATACCAGGATGGAGACCTGCCTTGCCTTTTGGATGGACAGGGCACTGTTAGGGCACCAGATGGAGGTGTCACTTCTCCCTTGACCCCTCTGGCCCCAGTCACAGCCCAGCTGTCCTGCTCTAGCTGCACCCTGGGGATGGCCCTGTTTACCACAATAGGCAAAGCCAGTGGGTGGGTTGGGCAAGTCACTCGCCTTACAGAAGTCAGGGCTCACCAATTATTATGCAATTTATCAGTTAGTAAAAGAAAGGGCTTTGCAGTTAAAGGAATATGGTTAATGTCTCTCTGGTTTGGAGCCATTCAAGATTGAGTTGAAACCACCTGATGGGCTGGTTTTGTTTTTGTGTGTAGGCAAAGCAGAGGAATTAAGCATTCCCTACCACAAAGGAGGGAAAATGTGCCACAGAAAAGTGGATTTGGTTAGGGAAAGGTGAAACAGGCGGGCTTGGAGACCATGCTGTGAGTTTCTGAATAATCATTCTCCTTTTGTGTTCTCTTCACTAGTTCTGACCTTGCATTTAACTTGGAAGGCTATATTTTTGTGTTCCTGAATGATGTCTTCACAGCAGCAAACGGAGTTTATACCAAACAGAAGATGGATCCTAAGGTACCAAATCTTCCTTCCTATGGCTTTTAGGCTTCACCCTCTGAGCCCTGAAATTACCTGGAAAACAAAAATGAGTTTGTATGGTTTGCATGTAACTTAATTTATGTAATAAGGTCTATGAATTACTACTTTCTTTTCATTTCTCTCTGTCTGTATAAATTCTTGTTATTCCTCGTCTTGCAAAATTTTGGACGAAAATTAGATAAGGGAAGAGATGCCATTATTTTAGATGCACACTCAGAATATATAAAAAGGGGATGATTTTGAAAGACGAATTAATTTTTTTTTTTTTTTTAACCAGCGTCATCAGTGATCAAGGCAAAATCAGAGGTCATGATGTTTGTTCTAAGAGCACTCATTTCGGAGTCTGGAGACATGGGTTACAGACTCAAGTTTTGCTAGTTACTAGTCATTGTGACTTTGAACCTTAACTTCTCCAAACCTCAGATTCCCCATCTGTGGAATGAGATGATTGGAATAGGTAATTTGTAAGGTCCTGTCAAGCAGTAACCGCCTCTTGTAGTCATAAGGGGCTGGGGGCAGATGAGCTTTTCTTCCATGTGGCTGCCTGTCAAACCAAGGCCCCCACTGGCACCCAGCCCCAGCTGTTACAGGAAGCTCGGGAGGATGAGCCAGGCATATGTTTCTTTGTTCCAAGTTCTTTGTGTTGAGTGAGGAAGTTCACTCTGATGACAGGCTTATTTCCATGAGCTATTTTTTTTTTTTATCTGTGCTCATTTTTTTCTGCATGGCCATTTTTTTTTTAACAGTGGCTGTTTTACAAAACCAGGTTTGTTGCCTTTTGAGAATCACAATATGTCATCCTTTTTTAAAAACGGTGGAGAAGTGGTGTAGCCACTTTAATGAAAGTAAATATATAATGCTGCTGTTCTTTAATGGGAAGAGCAGATGTTTTTAAGGAGTTCTGTTTACATTAACATTTTTATGTTCTTTATTTTCTTGCGGATTTCCCATTTTGAATAACATGCTTTTTAAAAAAAAGAAACCCACACAATTAGAATGTTAGAGATGGATAGAGCCTTGGAGGCTTTCCATCTTCATCTGTTTAATCTGTAATTTTGGTGTAAAACAGTGTTTATTCTGAAATCATAGATACTTGAAATGAAGCATTTTATATCAGAAATTTGTTGAATATATTCCAATACAGAGTTGATCAGAATGCATATTCTAACTCTGCATAAATATGCAGTTGTATAAATGGCTCCAGGAAATCTGACACTTCATGTTTCTAAAATTGCATGGGTTTTTTTTTTTTTTTTTTTTTGCAGGAGCTAGGGAAATATGGAGTGCTTTTCTACAATGCCTGCTTCATGATTATCCCAACTTTTATTATTAGCGTCTCCACTGGAGACCTGCAACAGGTGAGCTGATGACAATCATTAGTCTTACTCAGCCATCTTTTTAAATTTTAATATTGAACATTGGGTACTCACTGAGATTAAAAAGTGTAAATGTAGCGAGAATTACCAGGAGGCTACATGAAAGCAAGATGTTTGATTGCCCTGATAACACTTCTGGCACTGCCCTTGCATTGGCATTGATCGTTGGCTATGTGGGAGGCATCCAGGAGTCTGAGTTTGAGTCCCATTACCCCCCATTGCTGATGTGGGGACCCTGGGAAAGCTACTTACCCTAGAAGGGGATTTTCATAGTTAAAAAAAATGGGTTTATTTATTTATTTGTCACTTTCTATTATGGATGTTTTGAAACATTACACGAAGTGGAGAGAATAATTCGATGAATTGGCACATACCCACCACCCAGCTTCAATACTTAGGCATTTTGCCATTCTTGTTTTGTCTGTTCCCTCCTGGAATATTTTAAAACAAATCCTAGACATCATGCCATTTTACCTCTAAATATTCCAGGATCCACGTTTGAATTTTGGGAAGGTATTGTTCTTTTAGTATTTGCCCTGGTAACCATATCTAGAGACAAATAAATGGTAAGTTAGTAGTAGGATGCTAGGCCCAAGCTCTTGCATTAACATCCATGACAGGCACCGTGGAGGGTGCAAGCCCTGACTTCTGCAGAAAGTCACCACCCATACACCTTCTAAGAATTTTGCCTATAGTTTAAGGGAGATGTTTAAGTTCATGTGAGAAAAATTCCTGGTCCAGCAAGGCCTCCACCCACAGAGCCAATCCTGGACTGGCCAGGTGTTAACCCTCTCATTGCTAGATTGGGGCTGGGGGTTCGGAGGGGCCCTGTGTAGCGGCCATTTACCCACGGACATGATAGTATTTCTATATTTAGCAGTCAGCATAGGTGTGTAGTGCATGGCAGTTGAAAGTCAATCCCACTTGTAGCCCTTTTAGGGTCTGAACGACTTAGGAATGCTACAGGTGCCTGTGTACTCCTGGGGTGGATGTTCTTTCTCCAGCTATACTTTCTCATGTGTTCAATTCCTTTCCTAGAAGGAGGGAACAGCAGAAGGCTTAGCAGCCAAGTCCCCAGGGTAAACAGCCATTTTCACGTGTTTATATTGAAAACCACCAGAAAGCACCAATCGTGATAAATAGCTCTTTGTTTTGTGTTAATCAGAACCCTGTGTAAACCTGGGCTTCCCTCTTAATTCAGTGTTAGAAGGTAGAGCCGGCAACCTGCATCTCTCTAATAAGAATGAGCGGGGAAGAATATCTGGTCTGCACAATATTTATTTTTCAGCTACCATTGATTGATTTTAAATCGAGTCAGTGTCACCAACATTACACAAAACAAAATTATAAAATCTTCTTAATGAAGTGGTCCTAGTGGCTGTTCTCATTTCATTATTATAGAAATTAATTTTTCTTTTGAATCACTGGAGTTTATGTGTCCTGAAATTCTGGTGTTTTATAGCTTTTTCAGATACATATTTAATTCCAGAAATAGAAATCTAGAAACTGTTAGAATACCTGATTGGAACTAAAAACATACTTTCCCATAGGAGCAATGTTATGAATAGCATAGTGACCAGAAACTGAATTTTGGGTAACTTTTGAGTAAAATAGAATAGGTGTATTCTGTTAATAATTTATAACATTGTTTAAATAAAAATACGTGTTCCCACATCCAAGTCATTGACTTATAAATTTGCAGCATGGTGTTTTCAGAAGTTACTACCTGCCTGTAATGATTATCATGCAAAAATTATTAAATTGTGAACCAAATACAATAAAGAAGTAAATTTATGTAATTAGGTGTGTTAGCCTATAATATAAAATTGCATTTTATCTGCCAAGTTTGGTTTGACTGTACCAAAAGCTGATGATGAATTACAGCAAAGTGTTAACTCCTCTTGTTAATGGAAAGAGAAATTTGATGAGTCATTTTTCCTGGTTAACTGGGGCTAGAGACATGGAGAGGATCAGAGAGATGGTAAAACTTGTGTGTGTGACTCACTGCTCTGGGAATTTAATACCGAGACTTTGGACTTAGGCAGTCTATAGATCTATTAACAGTACCTTGATTCTATCTCTGGTTAACAACTTGAGACATGACAGCTGCTCTTGTTAACAAATTAGGCCCTTGGAAAATACTCAGTGGGTGAACTTTCTTTTAGTATGTGAATCACTGCAATAGGTTCAAAGTACATCTGGTGTGTTACAGTGTTACAGTTGGTGAATGGGGATAAATAGCAGGACTTTTTTTTTTTTTTTTGAAACAGAGTGTCGCTTTGTTGCCCTGGCTAGAGTGAGTGCCATGGTGTCAGCTTAGCTCACAGCAACCTCAAACTCCTGAGCTTAAGTGATCCTACTGCCTCAGCCTCCCGAGTAGCTGGGACTACAGGCATGAGCCACCATGCCCGGCTAATTTTTTCTATATATATTTTAGTTGGCCAGATAATTTCTTTCTATTTTTTTTTTTTTAGTAGAGACGGGGGTCTCGCTCTTGCTCAGGCTGGTCTCGAACTCCAGACCTCGAGCGATCCACCCGCCTCAGCCTCCCAGAGTGCTAGGATTACAGGCGTGAGCCACCGCGCCCGGCCATAGCAGGACTTTTCTGATTTAAAAAACCCAAAGTGCAAAATGAAGAAGATTCTCCTCCAACATACTTTTACTGCAACAGTAAGTCTAAAGGAGGAAGTGCCTTATTGTTATTCATCTTTAATTATTTCCTGTTTTAAAATAAATGTCATGCTGCATTATTTTTTAAAATGCCACCAGTGTAGCCTTATTATTAAAGAAACAAATAAAACTAAAATCCATAAAAATTTAGGTTGGCAAAGAATCTACATATTTTTGTGGAAATTACTAAATAGCCCTCAGTGGTTTATGTGGTATCAGGAGTACAGTATATAGTTTTGGGTGTTTTTTTTTTTTTACTGTTTGCATAAATACTGCAAGCGTTTTGAGAAAATAAACGTTTTTCTACTCTTGGTTTAAAATTTGGGACTTATGTATTTCTCTTATTCCCAATTTTATTTTAATTTCAGACACTAAATGTTTTCCATACTTTTAGTTATTTTACTTTGTTTTGATCTTTGACTACCTTAGCATTAACTTTTTGGCTTTAAGTCTCTTGGATGTTTTCTGCCCCCTTGATTAGCTTGGGACTTGCCAGTAAGACAGATTTATATATATTATGTTTTTTCTTTCACAAGTAAGCATTTAAAAAACAGCTTTGTGATGCATGGAAACTTTCAAACATACAAAAGCAGAGGGAATAGTATGACAGACCCCATGTACTCATCAACCAGTTTCAACAATTACCAATATTTAATGCATATCTTTTTGTTAAGAGAAGTGGGCAAGGCATTACTAACGAAACAAGACAGTACAAAGTGACAAGTTTGTTCTCATTGGAGAAGAGAATTGCATTTTAATTATTTAAAAAATTTGAATTAAAAAAGATTTAAATAGTTTTAAATATGTAGAGTTACTAACATTTGGCTAACAAAGTATTGCTTAATAGAAAGTGAGTAGAACTTATATTTCATCATGTTATTGAGCATATACTTATGTATAGTCTTGAGTCACCTTAAAATCATTTTTGGGCCTGGGTGCAGTGGCTCACGCCTGTGATCTCAGCACTTTGTGAGGCCGATACGGGAGGATCCCTTGAGCCCAGAAGTTCAAGACCAGCCTGAGCAACATAGCGAGACCCCATCTCTATAAAAAATTAAAAAATCAGCCAGGTGTGGTAGCATGCCCATAGTCCCAGCTATTCCGTAGGCTGAAGCAGGAGGATCCCTTCAGTCCAGGAGTTCAAGGCTATGATCCTGCTACTGCACTCCAGCCTGTGTAACAGAGCGACACCTTGTCTCAGAAAAAAAAATCCTTTTTGGATACAGGCAAGGGATAAATCATCTATAAAATACTCCCTTTTTATTGGTACCTATCATTTCAAGAGGGTTAATTTTATTTTCTCAAGTAGGGATTAAGTTCCTGGAGAATAGAAACTGAGTCTTAAACTTCTCTGTCTGCCATCTCCTCCACCCCAATTACTTGATTGCTTTGTAAGTAGAAAATAATAGTTTATTTGTTCATGATACTTCCTAAGCATGTGCAAGTGCTTAAAAACAGCTTATGAACTTAAATTTTCTTGCCAATATTATTAAGAATAAACTTTCTTCTAAGATTATTTATAAAAAGTAAACCCAACCTTGAATTTGGGTATAAATTAGTAAATATTTGTAAAATAAATGATAGCCTCAACAATAGCTGTCATTTTGTACTTGCCACCAGCAAGGTTCTAAACAATTTCATTGAATTCTCACAAACAACTTTTTGTTTATTTGTTTTTTTAATAATCCCCATTTTGTAAAATAAACCTGAGGTTCAGGGAGGAAAAGTAAGTTGCCCAATGTCACACAACTAGTATTACCTAGGATTTAAAAAATTATATATCCTATTTGGGAAGGATTTTTAAAATTATATTTTCTGTCTGGAAATTGGTTCCTGTATGAAAACACACAGTTTGGTAAAATCAATAGAGTTAAACTGCAGTATCATGAATCTAATCACTAGTTTTTTCTTTTTGATAATAGGCTACTGAATTCAGCCAGTGGAATAATGTTGTATTTATCATACAGTTTCTTCTTTCCTGTTTTTTGGGGTAAGAAACCATAGTAAGTAGAAGCATTGGTTGGTGGTATCGCTTGACAAGTCAAATCAAAATATACCTTCTGTCCCTTCTGCAAACTCTCTTTGTCTGCATTTCTCTGACTTTCTCTAGAAGCCCAACCTGAAAGACCAGGAGCAAGCACAAAACTGTTTTGTTTTTGACAGTCATGCTAATGTCCCCTTCTACTCCAAAATCTAATGTTGTCTATTGATTTCTGAAATTTTGTCTGAAATGAAGTCAGCTGACATCTCAAATGCAGTACTGAGGTTTTTTGCTTTTTTTTTTTAAAGAGACAAGGTTTCACTATGTTGTCCAGGCTGGACTGAAACTCTTGGGCTCAAGTGATCCTCCTGCCTCAGCCTCCCAAGTCACTGGGACTACAGGCTATGTCACCGTGCCAGGCAGTACTATGTTTTTGTCTTTGTCACTGTGTCCTGCGTTCTCCAAGATCCCTTCCTCACATTATTATGTAGCAATGACAACCTTTTCTTATAGCGCTGTACCTGCTATATTCAAGGATATTTCTGATGAGAAATGTCAGGGCTGCTGAGTTGTCCAACAATTAGGCTCTTGTCCTTGAAATTTTCTTTAGGTGTGTCTTCCTGTTGAAAGGCCATGTAGTTTGCATCTATTTTAATCTTGTAAAAACTTGAAAATTTCTTTGCATGAATAGATGATACATGTAACTAGTAAATAATTCAAAAGAATAATTCAAAAGAATAACGCAAAAGAATAAGCTGGGATTACTGGCTACCCTCCTTTCTTCCCTGCTTCCAGTGCCGTAGTTTCCCTGGTTAGAGGCAACCACTGTTGGAAGACTGGGGGTCTCTTTCCTGAGCTGGGCCGCACCCCCACGCAGGCACCACTCTCTTCTCCCATGCTGAGAGGGTCTCTGAGTTACTGTCTCAGGGAATTACTCATCCAATGATTTTTTCCTGTGAAGAAAGATAAATTCCCCCTGCTCCCTTTTTACCACAATTTTTATTATGTGTAAATAAACTAAGACAACTCAGGATCTCTTTAATCAACACTCTTCAATTCTCAAACTTGATTTTAATTGCAGTGATGTAACCACATGCAGTAAGAATATTGATGTATACCTCCCATTCGTTACTTCTCTCTTTAGCTTTGTCTGATTTAGTGTTTAACCTATTGATGGAGTTTTGGATTTTAACAATTTTATATTTTATTTGTGAAAGTTCCACAGCTTTTTTTTTTTTTCCAAACTTAATCTGTTCATTCCTAACACTCTTTCATTGGTGATCTTTGTGACCATACCTTTTATAATATTTCTTTAAGAGTCACATACATAGCTATTCTGTATTCTGCATCTGACAATCCCAATATCTGCAGTCCTTGAGAATCTAAGTATTAATATATAGCTTGTTGTTTCGAGTGACTGTCATTGTGGTCTGCTTTCTTCTATGTCTGGTGACCTGTGATTGTAAGCATATTACTTAATCTTGATTGGTCCTGTGGGCTGGAAAGGGGAATTTGAGAATCTTGTTTGTGCTTCCGCTAGTAACCAGGGGTTGCCTCAGACCTAGACCTTTTCAGGCTTTTTTGAGAATTTGAACTCAGTGTCCTCCTTCCCTCCCCCCACCTGGAGCTTGGCCCAAGGCTCAGTTTCTAGACGCTGCTGTTCTGCCACCCAAGGAGACCCCATGCTGTTCTCACTGTCTGCTGCTCTGCCTGCTGCCTGGCCCTAATGCCTTGTCACTCTGGACTCATGTACCCCCTTTTCCAAAGGAGGGATTTGGGGAGACTTCCTTTGCATCTTTCAAGACCAACAGTGTCTCAAATAATGTGTCCTTTCCAGGCACTGCTTGTTCTGCAATCCTTTAGGGTACTTTTGCCATGGTTGGAAGCATAAATTTAGTAAAATATCTGTAGTTTTCCCAGTTGTTGACTAAGAGCATTTAACCTTGAAAAAAAAATCTACTAAGCCATGTTTGTGAGTCACCCTTTGTCACACCATCTTTTATTTTTCTCTGTGATTGGAAAATAAAAAAATCAACTGTACCACACAAAGTCAGGCTAGCACCTTTCCTTGGCTAAGCCCATATTCACCTGTGAACTGTAGAGCAAGTTTCAAAGCCTTCTCATTTTGTTGTAAACTTGATGAGATACTGTTTTTTTTTTTTTTTAACTTGCACTTTACCTTTTAACCATTCAATGAAAGAATCAAGAAGTAAACACTCTAAGGTCAGCTGAACTCTGTGGGTGAAGGGGTGGGCAGCTCCTGCTGTGAGCTGTGAGCTGTCGTTCTCTGGGCCTGCCCATCCGAAGTATGGCTCCATCTGTATACAGTTCCATACATTTTTTTCCATTTAATAATGTGCTTCTTAGAAAACAAATACTCTTGATAAGAATTATCAATACATTATCAGTAGTCATTTTTCAATTGAAGATGTCATGAAAGTAATTATAAATAAATTGGTAAAAATGATGAAATCATTAACATTTCAGCTTTCTCCCAACTTTAAGGGTGAAAACTAGGTAGATGTCAGTTTTTAAGTGGGCCTTCTGAGAACACTAAAATCATGGCATCATTCCAGTGGTTAAGTGCCTGAATTCTGTAATCAGCTAGTCTGGGTTTGAATCCTAGCTTTGGCATTTATTAGCTCTGGGTATTTGGACAAGTTACTTAACCTCTCTGAGCCCCAATTTCCTTATCTTTAAAATGGAAACCTGATTCACAGGCTGGGGTTATGTAGATTGAATGAGTTAATAGTACAGAGGATATAGAACAGTGCTAAACACAGAGAAAATGCTCCATAAAAAATGCCAGTATTGTTAATATTTCTGTTTCTTGAGGACAGCCTGTTCAGTTTGACTGTCCTCTTTTCACCCCAGACAGATTTGACTGTATTTATTGCCTGTAGCTTCCACAGTTTTTCTTCTGTTACATATATTTTACCTTCAATGGTCAAGTTTTAATTCTGAAACTGTTCTGCAAGGAAGCTTCAATTTTGGCATGCTGAAGTTTTCAGAATCCTGCTTTCTTGCAGTTTTTCAGTCAAAGGACACTACAGTCAGATCCTTTGCATCTCCACAGTAAGCTTCTGAGCACGTCCTTGTTTTTCTGGATCACTGGCCCTGGGCTCGGGCTGTCCCCTGTCACCTGACCTGTGCTAAGGGGCATCCCAGGGTTAACGTGCACGTCTGAGCCAGGGACACCAGAGGAGCCTGACTCAGCCTCCTATTGATTTTCACTGCTTTCAAATTTGCATTTCCAACTTGCTTTTTTCCAACTACCAAGCCTCTATTCCAAGTTGAAAATAATAATTTAAAAAATTATTACACTTTAGAAAAGTATTTTAAGAAGCCAGTAGAATGGTAAATGGGTTGGTGCCGATCATAATCCCAAAAGACACTGTCCAGAACACCATAACCCCAAATGTTGAAATCTCAAAAGATCAAAACCCCTAAAGGCTAAAATCCCCAGAATCCCAATCCTGAAAGATTAAAAATCTCAGATGTTAAAATCCTGCAAGCTGAATTCTGGGAAAGGGATTAGTGCCTTTTTGGTTGTACGCAGGATAGTTGCATAATATTGGTTGCATCACGTTAGGCCAAACTATTACCTTGTTATTGTTTTTATTTGGAAATTAAGTATGGTTTAAAGAGATGCAGATGGGTGCCAAGTTGACAAGGGGTGGGTAGATGTGTGGATTTCATTTTAGGTGTCAACTTGACTGGATTAAGGAATACCTAGAAACTCGTAAAGCATTATGCTGGCTGTGTCTGTGAGGGCATTTCCAGAGGAGGTTGCCGTGTGAGTTTGAGTACATTAGGTGGGAAGATCTGCCCTGTATGTCAGTGGACATCAGTCAATTGGCTGTAGGCCCGGAGGGAACAAATACAGAAGGTGAACTGATCTCTCTCTGAGAGCTGGGACAGACTTTTCTTCTGTTGCCTCGGACCTCAGAACTCCAGTCTCGCCAGCTTTGGACTCCAGGACTTACATCAGCAGCCCCGTGGGTCCTGAGGCCTTTGGACGTGGAGGGAGCCACGCTACCAGCATCCCAGTGCCTCCAGCCTTCAGATGGCCTATCTGGGGACTTCTCAGTCTCCACAACTGCATGAGCCAATTCTCCTGATAAATCCTCTCTCATATATCTATCTATGTACGTATCCTATTGTTTCTGTCTCTCTGGAGAACCCTGACTAATGCAGGTTTGGTATTGAGGAAGTTGAATATCACTCCTTACGACACAGTGGAAGAGATCTGTGAAATTGTTCTCTCACAGAAGGGCTGTGATAAGTTAAGTGTACAAGGCTCCTTCATGGTGAAAGTGAAAAGTTTAAAAGCTAATTATTATTAGTGCTGTGAAAGCAGATTGCTTAACTGCAATGACTGAGCAATAACCAGGCTTTCAGTGGACAGCATATACTTATAAAATTGGTGGACCACAACTTCTGTCCAAATACAAGTGCAGGGAGTGTTTCGGAGATCATAGAAGTGTGAAAACATGGTCAAAAAACATAAGAAATCTCCCCTGCCAAATTATTCAATCCTTATGACTTCTGCCCCTTAAAAGATAGAAATAAATGTCTTTTAAAAAGTTTTTTAAAATTATTTTTTCCAGAAATAAATTTTTGGGATTTTGATCTTTTGGGATTATGATTTTTAGAATAAGACTTTAGGGATTTTGATCTTTCAGTATTTCAACATTATGGCCCAAACTTGACAGAGCAGACTTTTAATTTTCTGTTGAGCTATGGTGTTAGGAAACGGTACTATGCGTAATCAGGAGTTTGTAAATAGAACATATGATGGAGTGAAGTTGCTTCAGGAAGATAGAGAGCTAAAATAAATTAGTGCAGTCAAAGTAAATTATAGACTGGAATTTAAGTTGAAAACTAGATTTTTTAAAAGCTAGTGCTGCAGGTCTTTTTAATCTTGCTGAGAAATTACAGGTTCCAGTTCATTTGTATCAGAGGCTGGCACCAATCCCCCAGGTCCCGAGAGGATTATTCTGATCTGTGCCTGCCCCAGTAGCAGGCTCTTCGATCCCCCTGAAGCAGTAATATATTCCTTAAGTAAAACACGGAAGAATCAATTTTTTCCTACTTACAGCATAAAAGGTATTCTAATTTGGGGGTCTTCAACTCATACTGCTGAAGATGCAGCATACAAGAGAAAGAAAGCAGGGTTCTGCTCACTGTGTGGGCACAGGGGTGACAGAGCCTATAAAGATATGGGCGTATTCCCATCCTCTCCCAACAAGGCAGGCTTAGTGGAAAGTTGATGCACCATAGTTGCCCCATGACCTGGTGCATCTCGGGTACACCACTGAGTCCTCAGGTAAGTTTTCCCCAGAGATGGGCAAGATGAGGTTACTTGAAATTCTTTGAAATGTGGAATTATAAGAGAATAATGTGCTTGGGTAGCACTGTGGTTGCTAGAAGGAGTAGAAAAGTGGCCTTTCATTATTTGAGGCTTTGTGTTCAATTTCTCTACATGCCTGTGCAAGAAACTGTGATTAGTAACAAGTTGAAAATTTGGTCATTTGAGTTGTTTGTGACTGCCATGAGTGTACCATACAGCCTTGGGTAAATCAGTTGGTTTTGTTGTGCCATTTTTAGAAACATGAAGAAACCTTTGAGCAGAGGTTCTGGTCCAGGGGTTTCCGCCTGGGCACCCACACCCCAGGTGCACTGTGAGCCAGAACACGCAGCTGGCTTCTGCCGCTAAATAAATGCGCACCACATATATGTGCTATTATTCTTCAAATGTACGTAGATGATATAATGATTTAAAAATACAGAATGGAAAAAAAATTACTAAGATTTAAGCAATGCTTTTAAATATCTTTGCGTTTTATTAATCCGCAGATGCTAAAACCAAAACCAGTCATGTGGAGGCTGACATACTTGGTGTTAACAGTGGTGTGGTTTCCCTTGCACTGAGTTAACAGAGTTTCTTTTAGTTCAGAGTCTTTGTCTTAGCACCGTATGGTACTTATTTGCATACAGGAATAGATTCTTCCTTTTTTAAAAAATTAATATTCTACTACTTTGGGCCTACTGGTTTTATATGCGCTCTCTCTGGGGACATCTAGTGGGTGTGTTGGGAAGTGCAGCCTTTCTGCCTCGCTGCCGTCTGTTGCTTAGGAGGGAGGGAGTCTCCTCCCCTGGCTCCGCCCAGCTGCTGAGTGAATGTCCTAGTCGCCCACACTCGCGGTAGATGGATGCTGGGATCTTAGATCTATGGTATCGACCAGTTTTGAATGCAGGCCGAGGTGGTTTCATTAAGATGTAGGTGGAGCTGGAGGCGGTGGCGCGCGCCTGTGGTTCCAGCTACTCGGGAGACTGAGGCGGGAGGATCCCTTGAGCCAAGGAGTCCAGCCTGGGCAACACAGGGAGACACCCCCATCCCCGCCACCACCCCCCCTTTCTTAAAAAACAGTAATAAAGATGTAAGATGGAGAGAATGTTGCACGATTGGAACAACCCTGGAGTTGCAATTTTTAAGCAAAATAAAAGTAAATAACATCGTTGTCCTTGGTTTAAGGCTGCTCTCAAGTTTAGGAAGGCTACAGAAGCTTCTCTGTGCCCCCTGAGTTGGGCTGGGACCCCTGTGCCACGTATGTCTTTCATTTTATTAGACTCTGAGCTCCCCCAGGGCAGGTGCTGTGGATGATCTGCTCTGACTGCCAGGGCCTGGCGACTCAGTGACAACAGGTTAAGCGTTTACGTTTTTTTCATTTTATGCATGAATAGGAGCTCCCAAGGCTCTAAATTAACATTGAATTTATTAAAATTGTAACTGTTTTAAAAACTATTTAAAAAGCCTTAGAGTTCAACTTATGAATACTATTGCTTTATTTATAAAGTTAGTAATTTTTCTATGAAAGTAAGAACATTTACTTTTTTATTTGATTAATGGCTTATTAACTCAAGTTTAACTGATTAAAATCTCCTAAACAATTTACTGTTAATTAGTTCCACTTACAACTTAGTGAATTAAAACATTTTAAGCTGCATATACAAATGTAATATGCCTGATTTTTCTTCAGCAGTTCCAACCCCTGAGGGTTGGACTAGCAAAGCTAGTAGATTGTTTTATGTACTTAAGCAACTCTTTGAAATGGAATAAACCAAGCTTGGAAATGTGGTAAATCAGCCTTTTAAAAAGCATTCAATTACTGTGTACAGACTTCCTCAGACTCTCTTACTCCTTTCAAATTAAAATTGCAAGTCTAATGTCAATTACACATTTCAAATTAAAACCACAGTTTCTTTAACTTGTCAAATTGTTTTAATTACCTTAATAAGAAATGCACATATTATTCTGAAGATTACAAAATTTGAGTTTGTAGTTAAGTTCATTCCTTAACCTGATGTAAACCTTGATGTACTTTATCTCTATTTTTCCCCCCTCTACCATCCCTGGTCATAAGCCTGCTCATCCCAGCAGAGGTGGTGTTGAAGGTTTGTGACCCCGGTTCTGTTAGTAACAATCAGAGATTTGAGCCTAGATAGAACCTGAGACTGGGTGTTAAATTCTAGCAGGATGAGTTTACCTGAGCCCCAGGGGCACTGAACCCCTTCTTAGAGTTGAGTTTGCTTTGCAGTGTGAGGGATCCAAGCTCCTGCCCTCTCCCTGGGATTTAGCTTTAAAATCCCACACATCTTGTGCTCTCCATGTACCTTTCAAGTTTCATTGTCAGCCAGTTTCCACGGTAATCCCTTTCAAGACAATCATCTGATTTGGATGGATGGAATTTTGCACTCCACTGAGGCTGTAGCTAATTTCCTCTGCTACTTGATTGGAATGACTCACTTCTTTCCCTCTGACTGGATTCTACATTCTTTTCCTGTGTGTATGTTTTCTTGTCTGGTGTGTGTTCACAATTCTGTAGTCATTGTATTGACAAGTAAGTGTCAATGCTTAATGTTAAATGCCTGAATTAACTTTGGAAATACGGTACAGGAGTGTTATTGACACGTGGAATCCATTAATTTCCATCTCCTTTGTGCAACGCTAGCGATGGTCCAGCTGATTTTGCCCTGCTAACACCAGCCAGCAGCCCTCAGCGCTGGTGGCGCATTACAACCACGTTACAACCCGTGGAGCTTTTCTATCTCGTATGGCCAGGGCCACAGCTCCAACCAACTGAATGAGAACCTCTGCCGGGCAACATTGTGTGTTAAACGTGCAGCAGGTGATTCCAGTGCACAGAGAGGATTAAAAACCACTGTTGTAACATGGATGTAAAAGGAAAGATTTCAGGTCAATAAAGAAATCTCATTCTCCTCTCCCCCATTTTGTGGAAACACTAATGGGAAATGGACAGAGAAGCCGAGAAGGATACCTTGGGTAGGTTTAGCTAATGCACAGTCGGCCCACTGTTTGGTAATAAGACTGAGTAACAAGGTGTCTTGAGGTGGGGGTTATAGAAGCCTGATGATACGTGTTTCTTTTTATTTGCTTGAAGGGCTTTCTGTGGGTCACTTGCTGATATTCTTAACCTGTTACTCTCACCCAGCGCAGTCAGGCGCACACTCAGGCGTTTGCTCCCTCGCCTTAGGTTTCTCCTGATGTACTCCACGGTCCTGTGCAGCTATTACAACTCGGCCCTGACCACCGCGGTGGTCGGAGCTATCAAGGTAAGTGGACGGAGCCTTGGAAGGAACCACTGAGTCGGGAATTGACTGTGAAGCCAAACTTTCCGATAGACACTGAGTTTGATTTTGTTGTTGTCAGTTGTGTAATAAGTAAGAAGGAAGGCGGTGACATTTTCAGATGGGTCTGGGTGAACCCTCTCCTAGTCTCCTATTGCGCAGAACAGAGGGACAACTTGCTAATTTAAAGAGAAGAGACAAATGGTAACTTTTAAATTAGGGGTGGCTGGGAGGGGATGGTCTGAGAAAATGAAGTAAAAAGCTGAAAAAAAAAATCCAGATATCACCGATCACCAAGATGCCTTTTCATCTATGATTTGGTTTTCTGGGAGAACCTGCCCACTAAGAAATGGAAACCTTGTGAAGAACTGTTTTCCATCTAGGTATATGCTCAATTGTAACGAACATGTATGTTTGAACACACACACGCACACATATGGTTGAATAGGGGGTGGAGGTGTTCTGAATTCTGTTCTACACTTACTTTGTTTTTCTGTTCACATGGAGTCTTTGAGTGAGCAAAACTGCCTGCTCCAACAGTTCACCATCCTTTGGCTGCCCAGAGTGCTCCTAGAATGCGCTGGGCAGAGCACTGTGTGGAATTTATTAGATGTCACTGCTCTGTTCAAGTTTAGAGTCACTATGATTAAACTTCCCCACCCAATGATGGTTGAAGAGCTAGGATCTGGCGAGCTGATTACAACCCAACTCTTCCATCTTCTGCCTGTGTACTAATAGGAATGGTTTGTCAGGGGAGGGGATGAATAATGCAGTTTTCTGTTATTGACATACCATAACTTCACTTCTTTATAAAGCCATATGTAATTTTTTAATTCATTTATTCAACACTCTGAACATCTACTATGTACAGGTCTCTATGCAAAGTAACAAAAACGTCTAGTATCAGGTTTCCTTATGTATATGTATTTTCCCCAAATGCTTTACTTTTAAATTGACTAATCTCTCTTTTTCTGCAGAATGTATCCGTTGCCTACATCGGGATGTTAGTTGGTGGAGACTACGTTTTCTCCGTGTTAAACTTTGTAGGGTTAAATATTTGGTGAGTGGGATTTTTAAGTGAACTCATTTTAGCAAAATAAGGAGTTTAAATAGTCTGATTAATATGTAATAAGCAAAAGAGCAAAGAGAAATTTAACATTTTAAGCCAAGAGGTGTTTTGACATTGTGGCTTCTAAAGAATTTTACTTCAGTCACTTAGTTCATCTGTTTTTTGTGACATCTTTCCTCACATGGAGCCATGGGGACACAGGTAATGAAAACTCATGGGGCTGAGATCTGAATTTAATTCATCTGTCTTCCTCACAGAAAGGTCCCCTAAGTTATCTGTCTTCCTCTGGCCACGTGGGTCTCATTAAACTCGTGCTCTGTCAAAATGCCACATGCTAAGGATGCTGTGAGGATTGACTGAGACACTTTGGAGAGGCATTTTGGGGTCCCAGATACGGGATGCTATTTAAGAATAATGGTACATAGTTTATTCAGTAAAAACCAAGTGATTATTATTTCTCTCCAGGGTTCTGTATTGGATTTGATTACTTTTTTTGTGCCCCTCAAAGGTTTTGTAAATAAGAGGGGAAATTCTCACCAAGTAATCCACAAATCTGAGAAAAAGAACAGATCTGAATGATGCATTCCAGATGAAGCTGACTGTATTGATAAAAATGTCAGCAACTGCTGGTGGGAGCGCCTATAAAATTCCCAGTTATTTATTTTCACTTTTTTTTTTCTCCTTTCAGCATGGCTGGGGGATTGAGATATTCCTTTTTAACACTAAGCAGCCAGTTCAAACCTCAGCAACCTGTGGATAAAGAAGACATCCCTTCAGATTTGAAGAGCTAGAGTCTGGTGCAGAATTACAGACCGATTTGAGACTGGGGACACGTGGTGGGGGGATCCCCAGTAGGGATGTGAAGCCAGAGATTTCAAACTTGGTACTTGCACCCTTTGGGTGAAGCACAAATGGGAATGTCTGCAAAATGTCTACCTCACACGCACCGCACAGTGAGCCATCATTGGCCCTGAGAAATGTATTTGTGCAAAACCTTACCGGCAGAAAGTGAATCTTCTCAAAATAAGCCACTGGGACTTGGTAGGTAGCATGCTGAGCGCTCACCTACAGACCCATGTGGCCCCTTGTCGCAGTGCCACACGCTGAAGAGAAGGTCAATGTTTTAATGGTAACTATTTCCTTATCAGCACCTTGGCCTGTTCAAAGGCCCCAGCCAAAGCACAGCACCAGTGAGAACAGTTTGTTTCAGTTTAAACAGACATGTCTTTATTTTAATAAAGTTAGCCAGTTAACTGCCAGTAAAGTTATTTTTTAGCTTTAATGTAAGCTATGTTGATATCTTTTCCTAATCATCAAAGTAAAATAAAACATCATTTCTATGTGTGCCTCACACTGTGATGTTATTGTAAGCAGGCAGAAGACAGGAAGTCAGTTATTCACAATGGAGAGGAATAGTCCATCTTGAAGGGATAGTTGGACACTGCTTTTATGACTCATGCTGGGAAAAATTACAAAGGAACTCAACGGAAGAGAAATATTCAAGGTTTACCCTGTTAACATTTCAGTGGCTCATCTCTGTATTGCTCCTCATTTCCCTCCAGGTTCCTTCAGGGGGCTTTGACCAAAGGTGCATGATGTCCTCAAAGGCCAGCCCCCTTCACGGAGGGTGGTATATGGGAAGGTGCCCTGACTGGATAGGGGATCCTTTACCCTCCCCACCAGGAATTAGGCTGACCCCATAGGGGTTGGAGTGCAGGGCAGAGCCAGAGTCTGGGAGTCGGGAGCCAGACTGACTAGTCTATTGTACTGTTAATCTCTGGGAACCTTCACAAGTCACTTTGCCCATTGTGTGGCCTCCCGGTTGGCTCCTGTGAATAATGCTGTTATGAGTATGGGTGTGCAAATACCTCTTCAAGATCTTGCTTTTCATTTTTGTTGGATATATACCTAGAAATGGAATTGCTGGATCATATGGTAATTCTTTTTTAATTTTTTGAGGAACTGCTATACTGTTTTCCATAGTGGCTGTACCATTTTAAATATCCATCATCAAAGGTTCCAATTTCTCCATATCCTCAGTAAAACTTGTTTTTTTTTTTGTAGTGGCCATCATATTTATTTTTATTAAAAAAAAATTTTTTTTTTCCAGAGACAGGGTCTCTCCATGTTTTCCAGGCTGTATGTACTCTTAACTCTGAGCTCAAGTGATCCTCCCACCTCAGCCTCTCTAGTAGCTGGGAAGACACGTGCAAACCACCATGCTTGGCTGTGTTTTGGTTTTGATTTGCATTTTCTTAACTAATCAATTAGTGATATTGAGCATTTTTTCATGTATTTGTTGACCATTTGTTTACCATCTTTAGAGAAATATCTATTCAAGTCCTCTGCCCATTTCTTAATCAAATTTTTGTTTGTTGTTGAGTTGTAAGAATTCTTTACTGTTTCAGTATACTTTTAAAAGGATTCTGGAGTGTGACCTTGGCTATCCCAAAATATAATTATATAACTACCTCCTGTTGCATCATCCACATTCTTTCTGAAACCCAGAGACCAAAAACGCTAAGGAAAACAAACAAAAACTTTTTTTTTCCTTCCAGTTTTTTTTAACCTCTAATTTTGATTCTTGGAATTCTTAAAAAAAAAGATGTTTGTGTTTTAGGACTTTTCGTCCTCCTCCCATGTGTGGTCGGCAGAGGGCACCCTAAGAACAGCCCAGCAGCCCCTGTAGCTGGATTGAAAGTTGTGATTTTTGCTACACCAATGAAGAACGCAGTCGGGAAGGTGTGGTGTTGAAGGGAGCTCCAGGTGGGCTTTTGAATCGAAGTCAGTTGCGGGTGCTGGATATAGAAATGTACGGAAGGGATCTGTAAGCCTCAGAGAGGCTGAGGAAGAAATGTAGCCCAAAGACCCAGGTCTCCAGATTTTTTTCCCCCTACTAAAAACATTGTAAAAACCACTACTGGATGGGGCAAAGAAAATCAGTTTAATTTTATTTTGATATTATATTTTGCATACTTCTGGCTATCATACTGCAAATAACAGTCACACCACTTATTAACTGGAGCTTTTTTCTATTGTTTTAATATTTTTCCATATAATATATCTCAAGTTCAGGGGCACTGAAATTTTTTGACAACTTGAGTTTGCTTAAAGAATAGGACCTAGTTTAGAGAAGAGCTGTTTTAAATATGCTTTTTATGCCCAGAGGAAAGTAGTGAAGGTACATTTGTCAATAATTTCAAAGTCTTTATTTTTTCCTTTTGCACTATCACTTCCACTTTTAAGGCTTGGTTACTTGGACTTGTGAGTCATTGTTATTTTCTGTGAATGGACATGTGTACTTATGCATACATTTTGTGTGCTGGGACTTGCCAAAAGTGGTCAACTTACCTGACCAGTAGCTGCTGCTCCATGGTAGGTTTCAGGAAACAGGGTGCCCAGCAGCTGTGAATCTCCATCCAAGTTTCCTTTCTGTCATTGGATACTGAAGCTTATGGAAGAGGAAAGCGTGCCCCTTTAGGATGAAGCCAGAAAACTCCAAGCCATTCCTGGAGACTTTAGAGTCAGGAAATACCATCTGTGTGCCTTCCGACTCTTACCTCATTCCGTGTTAAAGTTGTCACCATGATAAGCCCCAGAACCTTCTGTCTGCAATGTGTGGTCTCTGTACCCCCAGCAGCATCACTAACTGAGGGCTTGTTAGAAATGCAGAATCTCAGGGTACATGCACTGAATCAGCATCTGAATTTTAACCCAGGTGATTTGAGAAGCACCACATAGCCCAAGCTACTGGTCCAGACCATATGTTGAGTAGCAGGGGTTCTTAACTTGAGGTTCACAGATAGAATCTAGTAGTCTGAACTTCGATGGGGAAAGAATACATTTGGGTTTTCTCTAATCTTTAACCAAAATTTAGCATTTCTTCATTTGAATGTAGGTGAACCCAGAGTAGTAGTAGCTGTACTTCTGACTTTGCTACCAATGAATTAAAGATATTTTCATAGCACATCATAATTTTTAAGTAAAAATTATTTATCTCCTGTTCATTATTCTGATTAGACTCTCCATTAATTGTTGTTATTTTAATATGTTTATAAAGAAGCATAGTTTCAGTACATTGCATTAGAAAATATTGGATAACTTTTTTGTAATTGGTTTCCTTTACAGTTCTATGTATTTTATTTTATGCATTTAAAAACTATTCAAAGAAGGAGGCCATCACTAGCCTTCAAGTGTGGTCTATGATACTGCCTTAGAGGGATAGAAACAATTCAAGATTAATATGTTCTCTCAGGAAATTGTTGCCTTTTTGGCCTTTGTGTCAGTGGAGGTTTGCTCCTTGAATAGGTGCAGATGAGCCCAGGGAGATTTTAGCATCTGCCCCCTGATGGGGGTCATCCTCCAACCCGTAGTGGCCGGTGTCTGCAGCTGGAGGGCCAGAGAGAGAGGAGAGAGAGAGAGAGAGAGAGTAGGATAGGGCAACTAGGCGTCACTGCCATCTCCTCCTTGTTCAAACGTCAGAAGGGAGATGTGGATCCCCAGTTCTGTCACAGCACAGAGCCCTGTTCTTCAGACACTGTGACTGCTTACCTGGAGTGTAATGTTAAAAGCCTATGAAAAGGTGGAACAGCAGCATGAGGAGCTCTGTGGATTTGTTCTCCAGTGAAACAAGCAAAGCTGATGAAAACTATAAAAAGACAACCATTTAAAGTCTCTGGAAATTGTAAGGGCATATAGCAAATGAAGAAATACTGATTCAAGTAAACCTGCTAAAACTTGCTAAGAACAGTAAGAGTCTGTGTCCTTTGAGATTTGACCCACTCTCTCTCTGTCCCCTCCCCCAGCTCAGCATGATGGAGGCTTCACCTCAGGAGGTGAGGCCAAGAAGGTGGGGCTAATTCTCTTCCCAGTTCCCAGTCAAGGGTTACCAATATTGACTGGGAAGGGCAGGCTACCAGAACTCATTCTTCTAAGTTGAAGATGTTCCATTCTTGGTGAATGTAGCTGAGGGGACAGGGGCTTCCTCTACCAAGCCCCTTTCCATAAAATGGGGGCTCTACCTCAGGTACAGTAGGCCAAGAATACTGGACTCCCAATCACCCTTGCTCCAGCTTGCTTGTATGGCAGAGGGCCCATGCCAGAAAGAGGCAAGATGACAAGACTAGAGGCTATCACCCTGCCCAGCACCCAGAGTGGTGGCTCAGAGGGTTTGCAGAGGGTTCTCAGAGGGTCTGCTGGCTCAGGGTGGTGGCTCAGAGGGAAAGAGGCAGTCTGTAGAATAAAGAATTTAATCTTGCCCCAAAAGATGTCTGGCCTTTGCCTTCAGTTTTTTGGAATATGTCTGATAGGAGTGTTTTTGTTTGCTTAGGGCCCTTGTTAGAATATTGTGATATAGTCTAACAGTGATTTTGGATGGGGGCTGGCCACATCAGAAAGACTAACAGTGTGGTTTAGGGTGGGGTCTTTGGGTGATGCCTGGGGGTTCTAGAGACGAGAGACTGAGATCATCTGGAGCTCCAATAAAAACTCTACACTGAGGCATGGGTAAGTGTCCTGGTGGGCAATACTCCATGCATATTGTCACACATTGTTGCTGGGAAGGTAATGTGTCCTGACTCCATGGAGAAAGGACAATGGAAGCTCCACATTTGGTACTTCCCCAGACCCTGTCCTATGCTTTCCTTTAGTTGGCTGATTTTAATCTGTATCCTTTCCTTGTGATAAACTATAACCACAAGTGTAACAGCTTTCTGTGAGGTCTGTGAGTCCTCCTACCAAATTATTGAAACTGAAGTTGGTTTTGTGAACTCCTCAAACTTGCAGCTGGCATCAGAAGTGAGGGTGGTCTCATATGGGCTGTGTGCCCTCAAATATTCCAGTTATACAAAGTCCAAACTCATACAAAGTCCATTAAAAAAAAAAAAAAGAACTCCAAACCACTGCCCAAGGGAACTGACGTTATTTGAAACACAACGTGGGGAAAATTCATGCATAAGAGCTCTCTTGAAAACAATGCTTCCCTTAATTAAGAGCAAAAAGCTAAATCATAGTTCAGCTGGTTCACCGGTGAGAACTAGGGAAACACACGGCTAAGAAGAGCTCTTAAGGGATCAGAACAAACCTCAAAGACTAGCCTCCATAACTACCCCAGCTAGAATGTAATTGGGTCAGACTGCTGAGCAATTTATGCCCCAGGCCACTATCAAAAACAATAGAGCAATCAACTGGTAATTGGGGCCTAATGGGCCGGGTGCAACACCAAATGAAGCAGATAGCTTAAAACAGAAATGGGGAAAGAGGCAAAGAGAGCCCTGTTAAAGCCCATATCATTGCCTGGTGACAGTGGCAACTCAAAGCCTCATCCTCCAACGAGTGACACCGAAGGGGGAAATAGACTTCATTAAAATATTCTAATGTCCAGATAAGTCACAAAATAAATAAGCAAACAACAAAAACAAGCCCCATGGTAGGGGGAAGGGAATCAGTATCCAGAGTTGCTACAATATATTACCTAAAATGTCCAGTTTTCAGCAAAAAATTACAAGACATTCAAAGAAACAGGAAAAGGCTGATCCATAAAAGCCAGTAACAGTCTGTGAGAAGGACCAGATGGCATATTCACAAAGACTTCGAAGTAGTCATTATAAATATGTTCGAAGAAGCAAAGGATACGTGATTAAAGAAGTAAAGTAAGGTATGAAGACAATGTTTCATCAAATAGAGAAATCAATAATGAGATAGTACTAACTTTTTTTTTTTTTTTTTGAGACAGAGTCTCGCTCTGTTGCCTGGGCTAGAGTGAGTGCCATGGCATCAGCCTAGCTCACAGCAACCTCAAACTCCTGGGCTTAAGTGATCCTCCTGCCTCAGCCTCCCGAGTAGCTGGGATTACAGGCATGGGCCACCATGCCTGGCTAATTTTTTCTATATATATTTTTAGTTGGCCAGATAATTTCTTTCTACTTTTAGTGGAGACAGGGTGTCACTCTTGCTCAGGCTGGTCTTGAACTCCTGAGCTCAAACGATCCACCCGCCTTGGCCTCCGAGAGTGCTAGGATTACAGGCATGAGCCACCACGCCAGGCCTGAGATAGTATTAATATTTTTAAAAAGAACCAAATGGATATTCTGGAATTGAAAAGTACAAAACCAAACCAAACATTTATTAGGTGGGCTTAATAGTAAATTCGAATTTTCAGAAGAAAGAATCAGTGAACTTAAGGAGAGATCAATAAAGATTATTCAATCCAAAGAACAGAAAGTAGAATGAAGAGAAAAATGAATAGAGAAAGTGCACCAATGTTTGCATAATGGGAATAGCAGAAGGAGAGAATAATGAGAAAGGAAAAAAAATCAAAGAAACAATGGGTTAAATTTCCTAAATCTAATTAAAAAAACATTAATCTGCACACCCACAAAACTCAACAAACTCCGTAGACAAACACAAAGAGATCCACATCCAGACACTGATATAAAACAGTAAGATTAAAAACTGACTCCTCATCTGAAACAATGAAGGTCAGAGCAGTGGAATAACAAAGTGCTGAAAAGGAAAGTCTATGAAAAGGAATAGTGTTTTGTAGGCATGATATTAACTGTAACTTACCTTATTATCCATACTTAGGAGTACTTCTATATCTCAATTATGAACTCATCTAGGAGAGTGGGCAAAAGAGTTACATAAGAAATGCAGTCATATTTTTCATCTCCTCCCTCCACTCCAGTATCTGAGAAAACCCTGTTCATTAACTCAGTGTATCAGTAAAGTCCTAGATGCCATGTTCTAAATATGAATATTCCTTTAGGATATTGTACTTTCAGTAATGAGGGACTCTTGGTCCATAAATTCTGATAATGTAAGCTCTTGAGGACAAAATGGCTTGCAGTGCTCTCAGCAGCACTGTTCAGTAGAACTTTCTGCACTGAGGGAAGTGTTTAAATCTGTGCCGTTCAATACATGTGACTATTGAGCACCTGGGATGGCTAATCCAAACGAGGAGCTGAATTTTAAATTAATTTAAATTAAATTTAAATTTAAATAACCCACATATGGCCAGTGGCTCCTGAATGGGATACCACAGCTCTGCTGTCTCCAAAACCACTTTAAGTCTTTTTCCTCTGGTTACTTTTTTGGATTCAAGTACACAGTTTATTCTTTGTGGTGAACCTTAGCTTAATAAACATTTTTCAACATAGATAAGAATGAATTGCCCTGAAAGAGGAGAGAGAAACATTAGCAGAACTTGCTACAAAAAACCTTGTTAACATTTGGCTTCTAAGTGGTTCTGGCACAGAAAGACACTGTGATTCCTAAAGTAGAATTTAGGCCATAAATCTGGCTCTAAAAAAATCTAAATTGAACAGAAGTGGGCCTGGTACATAGTGGGTACTCAAAAAACACTCACTGAATAAATAAATAATCCATATAATTAATCAGCAAGCTATGATATTATCATTTGTTTTTCTTCAATCTATTCCCATAATGTACTTACATAAAATGCAAATGAAAGTGAGATTCTCTCTTTTTAAGGAACCTAAACTTAGAACATTCACAAGTTTGTTTGGCAAGGTGTAGTTCTCTGTTCTCTTCTTCCTTATCCCTCCGCATTCTCACCACTGGCACAAGACACCATGGATATTAGCAAGATAGATAATGATTACCGCAATTTTCTGTTTGGCTTCTTCTGCTCAAGAAAAATGTGAGATTTACTCATGTTTTTGTGGGTAGAGGAGATATTCTTAAAAGTCTTATTAGAAGCATCAAAATCTATCAAGATAGCCAAAAATTCCAGAGTAAGAGAAAGTAGCAATGCAGAGAGGAGAATTGGGCACTGAAACCGTATCAGCTCTGCCTTGCTGGACGGGCTGAGTGTGAGTTTCAATGTTGGTGGTAGGGGGATAGAAACTGAAGGTCAGGAAGAGTCTAACAGAAGAATATCACTCCATAAAGCTGGGGTCTTTCCAAAGGCTTTTACATTCTCAGGGTAAGGGTGGTCCAGAAGAAACGTGCTCCCGGAAAGTAAGGAAATTAGCCTTGGCACTGAGTGGAAGAGTTGGTGGTGGGTGGAGATGGTGAGAGAACCATCCTGTGACTCCATTAGGACAGGCCAGCGTGCTGTGTCTTGGCAGACCAACTCACTTCCCCCGAGGGGTTTAAAAAAATCAAGCCATGAATTTAGTTTAATTTAGTTAGAATTGAAAGTTCCTCTGGGCACCTGGTAGAAGCAAATTCAAATCCTCTGTGGAGGAACATAGCTTCATCATAACACCCCACAGAGAAATTTCCAAGAACAATGAAATGTGTATAGGTGAGAACTACCAAGCACAGGGCACAGGGCACCATGAGTAAGAACTACCAGAAAGACTTGACAGCAACAAAAAGGCTGATTGGAATTGTTAAAGTCAGATTATAAAACAATTATGCTAAGATAAGGAAAGCCAAAATTAAAAATATCTGCATGGAACAGAAAACCATAAGAATAAAAAGCCTCAGTTTTGAAAAAGAAGAGAAAAAAAATGTAAGAAATGAAATTAAGATTACTAAAATAAAAATCACAGTGGACTGATTTAACAATGATTAGACACATCTGGAGAGACAATGAACAGGGACATGATGGATAGAGAGAGAAGGTCTAATGTCTGTCTAATCAGAGTTCCAAAAGAATCTCTAAATACCGAGAAGGGAAAGACCAAAACTACACAGAAAAATGGGCATGAGATAGAAAGAAGAAATTCACAGGAAAAGATGCAAATAGCCTTTAGACTTACAAAAATATCTTCAACCTCACTAATAAGATAATTTAAAATTAAAACAACATTGGATGCTATTTCTCTCCTATTGGATGGCAAAAATCCCAATGCTTGACAGCATATTCTATTGCTAGGGCAGGGGGAAAACAAACACCCGCACACATTGTTAGTAAGAATGCTACATGAAGGAAAATTTGACAATATCTAGCATAATGATATATGAATTTACTCTCTGACCCAGCAATTCTACTTCCAGGGTAAGCACACATGGCTATTCATTGCAGCATTATTTGTAATAGCAAAAGACTGGAAATAATCCAAATATTATGCACAGGAGTTTCAATGAAAATGGTACACCCATACAATAGAGTATCTTGTAGATGTAGACAAAACATTAATAAAAAGAGAAGAATAGCTCTATATGATACTATGGTATGAATACAGAATTTTTGTTAAGTAAAAAATAGCAAGGTGTAGGAAAGCATGTAATACTATTGTTCATCGAAAAAAACAGGCGGAGAGGTGGTAAAAATGTGTTGTATGTGTGGGTGTATGTATACATCTATTTGGATTATGTATAATGACACATGTATATATGTGTGTGCATGTATGTGAATATATTCATATGAATGTGTATATGAAAATATGGACGAATAACCAAATCTAAATAAAAGTATAAGGCTGCCTACACAGAGAGGAAGTGAATAGAGTGCAGATCACAAAGATAGGCACAAGACTTCTCTGAATGTACTTTTGTAAATTTGACTTTGGAGCCATCTAAATGTTTTACACATTTATAAAACAAAATTAACTCACAAAGAATAAAAAAGATGCAATCTCTAAACAAAAAAAAAAACTGAAAGCAAAAGAAACAAATATATACACATCCCAGAGGTAAAAACAAATAGATGTTAGGAATCAAGATTTTCAGTTTCAGAGAAAAACAATCCAAATATAAAACGAAAGCTATTAAGTAAAACTCATAGAATCCCACATTTGAATGACTTATGAAGTATACTCACTTAAAAAAAAATGTTTCCTAGTTTTGTCCTAGAAAGGCTTAGAAATAATGAGAAATTTATAGCAGCAATGAGGCATTCCGATGGAGGTACCAAGTAGACAGGTATACAAGTCTCGATAACCAGCCAGGGGGACCAGCCCAAGTTCTAAATTTGGGAGTCGTCAGCATACAGGGAGTCCTGCAAGTCAAAAGATTGGATAGTGTCACCAGAGGAGTAAGCACAGACTGAAAAGAGAGAGGGCTAAGGACTCCTGGGATTCCTTCTGGGTGACTTCAGAGTCTCCTCGTGCTCCTTGCTTTGGTTGGTGCACCCACCCTCCATCCCCACCCCCAAAAGGTCTCTCAGCATCCAGTGACCTCTTCAAAGTATAATTCAGATTATCCAACTCTATTTCCTAAGCCTCCTGAATGGTTTCCTGTTGCTCTTAGACAAAAGTTCAAACTCCTCACCAAGAGCATCTGGCTCCACCCTCCTCCTCTGGCCTTTTCTTCTCTTCAAATACATCGATCTTTCTCATTTCAGGGCCTTGGAAAAGCTGTTCCATCAGCCCAGAACCTCATCTTTGCAGGGTTGGCTCCTTCTTTTCATTCTGATTTCAACTCAAAATGCCACCTCTTCACAGAATTTGTTCCTGAACACCCTCTCTGAAGTATTCCCTGAGTAGTCACCCAAACACATTGCTCAATGGCGCTTTTTTTATAGCACTTATATCTGACATTATCTTATGTATCTGCTCATTGTCTGTCTCTCGAACCAGAATCTAAATTCCAAGACGGAGACACCCCATCTTAGTCACTATTATTTTCCCAATGCCCTGAATGGCAGATCCCACTTGGTAGGCAGGCAATAAATATTTGTTAAATACAAGAGTGACTGACTTGGATTTTGCATCCTTTTTTATTTCCAAATTCAGGGAGAGAAATTTGGGCTGCCATTTTTTATTTGTCTAGGTTTGTTTTTCCTTCTTCATATCCACCTTTTACTTCACCAGCTCCTCCATGGTAACAAAGCCTTATTCAAAAGGCTGTGAATCACAGGCTTGTGTAAAGAAGTTACTTTAATCTAAATGCCCCCAACCTAATGGAATGCACCCAGTGACTCCTGGGAGGAGATTGGGTGGAGTGGGCCAGGGACGAGTCTGAAACAGCATCTGCCGCAGTGCAGCCATGGAGGAAGTTCTAGGGCCGTTCTTCATTTTTGTAGGGTTGCTGGTGTGCCTGGTCTGCCTGGTGAAGTGCATGAGATTCTTCAGATGTGTTTTACTGAACTTCTGGAAAGTTTGGCCAACACCTTTCTTGCGGTCAATGGGCCAGTGGGCAGGTAAGGGGAGCATTCCATATCTTGTTCTGTTGTTATTCCTGCTTATTATTATTTACATCTCAAAAGAGATATTGCATCTTTTCTCTTTGAGAGCAAAGATGTAATTCTTTCAGGGGATTTTAATTTGGGGGATTAGAAAGCATGAGTGAAATTAGAATTTTCTGAAACACAAGATGTGGGGCTTCAGGAGAATAACTAGTGAAGGTTGCTGCTTAACTCTCATCTGTGTGATTGTCTTTGGCCCCACTAGCTGGGTTGTCTTCCTTTTGGGGTTTTCTGATAATACAAATAATAAATAATGCAAAAATTTTTGCGTCCTCATATCCAGATTTGCAAAAGCCCAGAGCACTTCCATTTTGTTAAGGAGTGTTTCAAAATTTTAAAATTCAAATACTTTTAATTCACTTTATCAAAAAATAATGGTCCAATCACTTTTATGAAGTAAGAGTGTTACAGAATCAAGGCAACAAAGATCTCTATATGAAATCTGGGTCTGGTTTGCGTCAATTAAATGCTGCCTCCCAAAGGGATTTATCTACTGGAACCACCATGCAGAATTTCAGCCCCATGATTAAGGTTAAGGTGAAGGGCATAAGGTCATGGTTTTGGCATCTCTTTGAATGAAATGCTAAGGTCTTTACAGGGGCTTATATTTTAAAGTTGGGCACACACACACACAAAAATCCACTGACTTAAAAAAATTTTCAGTGACTTTAAAAATACCACCCAGGCTAAACAGTAAAGATTATAACCCTTCGTATGTAAGCCTTATAGGGCTGCCAGATAAAATACAGGATACCAGCTAAATTTGAATTTCAAATAAACAAGGAATAATTCTTTAGTATGTTTAGCCCCAAAATTGTATGGGACATACTTACACTGAAAAATTCATAATTTACCTGAAATTTGAATTTAACTGGGCATTTTATATCCTTATTTGCTAAACCTAGCAAACTTACAAACTTAGCAATGGAAATTTAAAAAACATTACCCTATGAAAAATTGTTTGGAATAACAAATGGATTTTTAACTGTTGCTTCCTACATTTGCAGTGTGCGTGCGTGTGTGTGTGTGTGTGTGTGTGTGTGTGTGTGTGTGTGTATTTCTTGCCTCTTAGGGCAGTACGCTGTCTGCAGTGAACTTGCTCAGCAACATAAGCTTGAGTGTCCTGGATCCCAACTCCCCACTCCACACAGTTTCAAATGCCTATGTGCTGAGTGGACGCGGAGCTCTGAACAGCCGCTGGGCATCTGTGTGGGGCAAAGCCCATGTAAGAACACACATTACAAAAGAAGTTCAAATGGGGCCAGAGACTTGGAGCATTTGTTGACTCAAAGTAAAAAACCATAGTTTTAACCTCTTTTTATGAGTCAAGAATAATCATTAGCCAGAATAGAATGTCTTTGGGTATAGGCAGACATCAGGGAGATAATGTATTTCAAGCGTGGGGGCGAAAAGAAAGTCCAATTACTAGTGACTAAATCTTTAAACTCCTCAGATAGAGTACCTTGAGCTCTGTGCTTGATTTCTTAATAATTTCATTAGTATATTTTTGTAGACTTGGGGCCCCAAAGTCAGACAGCTTGGGTTCAAATCCCTCTGTCAGCAATTTTAGCAGTGTGACCTTGATCAAGTTAAGAACTTTCCCTCCCTTGGCTTCCTTATCTATAAACTTAGGATAATAATGGTTCCTGCAGTATAAGTTTGTTTTGAACATTAAATGAGATGATACATCTAAAACACTTGAAACAGTACGTGGTAGAAAGTAAGCACTTGACAGTTACCAGTAGTCATTATTGATGTTATTGTCTTAACCATAGTATAGTTCCTCTAGTGGGTGATCTTGAAGATTCCCCTAATGGAGAGGAAGGTGATGCGTGAGATAACCCTGAGTATAGTCCTTCTACCAACACGAACAGAGAGTATGCACGATCCCCTTAAAAGTTCCTAAATGAACAGATAAAATCCTTGGTAATTATTAAAATGAGGGTGCTTCTGTCAGTGTGCTGCTTGAAGCTTGTACAGCTTGGCTTGTACTCACTTTCAAGTAAGCTAAATGTATCTTTTGTTCACATTTTTTAAAACAATGTCCTTTAATTGTTGGTGTAAAAGTAAATTGCGGGTATGAACATATATACTGAATTGTGAATTTTGAAATTGTGATACACCTATGAGGTTTATCTTAGAGCTCAACCATTAAATATGTGTGTAATGTTGGATATAAAAGGACTAGAAGACCTGTTTGATTGTTGTATATTAAGAGATGGTACAAATTCTTCGGGTTCCTGGATTTCACAGCATTCCCTTTTTGCATTTCTCTATTTTCCTCATTGCTATGTTCCCTAACTTCCACAGGCTTTGACTGCTGCTGTCTGTCCTGTGGGGTGAGGGTGGGAAGAGGCAGAACTTGACTTTTAGAAAGAACCTTGAAATGTCCTTACAATGACAGATGAGCGGGTGGGTAGAGAGATAATAGGGAACAACACTTGCCCTTGTAGAGTTAAGGCTTAACTATATCTAAATCCTTATGGGGCCTGGATAAAATGTTTCCTGGCTGAGGCTCTTTGTTTCATTTTGGAATGTGCTTTCCACGGCCTCACCAATCCCTCCAAAAAAAAAAAAAAAAAGGCATCATTTTGAGAGTTTAGCGAAGGTTGTCATGAGCTGGTGAAGTGGGTTGGAGGGCAGGGCAGAGAATGCTCCTTTGGAATATTAAATGTGCTGGAGACTAGGCTTGCAAGAACACACAGCCAGTGGGAAAGAAAAATGTAAAGATGAATTCTGTCATTTAAACCCACTCCTGCTTTTCGCAGTGATCACCGGAGCAGGAGATGGGATTGGGAAAGCATACTCATTTGAGGTGAGTCGTCTTCTTGGAGACTTTCTCCACCCTTCGTATTGAATGCATTACAGTCATGTGACATCCACCCTAAACACTACTTTTCTGAGTATAAAAGCAATAGACATCCATTTAAGATGGTGGTATATCCCCTTAAAAATTGTTTTGGAAATTTATGGGACATTGGTATTTTCTAGTATAATTGTGCCATAAGTCTTTACACACTTAAATCTAATTTTAAAAACATTATTTACTACTTTCCTATTATATATCCTTTACATTAAGCTAGGGCATATATTGAATTTTTAAAATAACATTTGTGTAGGCAGGACATTATCAATGACTTTTACCTCAAGAAGACTATAGAATATTACAAAATATTCTATAAAAAGAGATCTGATAGAGCTGAGAGTCACTGTAACAGGATTAGCATTTTTGGGTATTTCCTTCCAGGCTTGTTTCTCTGCAGATAGATAAATAAATAGATAGTTATACTTTTCAAAAATGCTTTTGTAGCATATATAGTTTTATATGCTATTATTATTACAAATTTCACATTTTCATTAATGAAATATTGTTTCTTGGAGTTTCTATATATTTCATTTCTTCCTCATGCCTATTACACTGACCTCTAGAACCATATCAAATGTAACAGAAGAATACAAAGAATCCTAGAAATTCTAACAGGATGGCTGCTAAAAAATCAATAACACCTTGATCAGGTGCAGTGGCTCACACTTGTAATCTCAGCACTTTGGGAGGCTGAGTCAGGAGAGTCTCTTGAGCCCAGGAGTTCGAGACCAGCCTGGGTAATAGCAAGACCCTGTCACTACAAAAAATTAAAAAATTAGCCGGGTGTGGTGGTGTGTGCCTATAGTCCCAGCTACTCGGGAGGCTGAGGCAGGAGGATGGCTAGAGGTAAGGAGTTGGAGGCTGTAATGAGCTAAGATGACATCAGTGCACTCTAGCTGGGACAACAAAGCTGTCACGAAGAAAAAAATCAATAACACCTTTAATATAATGAAAGCATTTCTATTCACAACAGAAAAATAATCCCAGAAACACACGTAATATAAAATTTTCCAGTCTTTTTAAAGAAAACTATAAAACTCCATTGAGAAATATAAGAGACATTCTGAATAAGGGAGAAAAATACCATATTTCTGAAGAGAAAGATATTTGAAACCTAGCAATTTCTCCCAAATTTATCTCAAATCCCATATTAGTATACCATTATTTTTTAAATGTTACATTTGGTTGTGAGCATTTTCTTATGTCAAAAACATGATTTTTAAATGGCAACATAATATTCTATCAAATGGATGGCCCATAATTTAGCCATTTTCTGGTTGGAAATTTTAACTTTTTCTAATTTTTCCTCATTTTACATAAAATTGGCAATAAATATATGTACTTTTCTGCTTCTCTCCCGATTAGCAGAGCTATTTTCCTTGGACTTGCTGGGTCAGAGGTTGTGAACATATTTAAGGATTTTGTGCTTTCCATTAAAGTTACAGTAATTTACACCGCCTTCTGAGAGAGATGTTGTCTTAGTTTAGGTTGCTGTAACAAATTACCATAAGCTGGTGGCTTAAATAAACATGTAAGTCTCACAGTTCTGGATGCCAGGAAGTCCAAGATCAAGGTGCCGACAGATCTGGTGTCTGGTGAGGACTCCCTTCCTGGTTTACAGACAGCCGTCTTCTCCATGTACCCTCACATGGCAGAGGGCAGAGAGAGGGAAGCAAGCTCTCTGGTGTTTCTCCTTCTAAGGGCACAGATCCCAACCTGGGGGCCTGGCCCTCGTGATCTAATCACCTCCCAAAGGCCCCAGCTCCAAATATCATCAAATTGGGGGTTCGGATTTCACCATATAAAATTTGGTGAGGGGGGAAAAACATTCAGTTCATATGGAAACTGCATTCAACCACAGTATAGTGCTGAAGTGTTTCTTGTCCCTGAAGGCCTGCATCATAATAAAACCACTTCTGGGAAATGGCAGGGCAAGGCATCTTGGAGGCACTTGATAGAAACTTTGGGGATATTAACAAACCGAAACCATGACAGTTAAAAAAGCTCCTTGCACTAGTCCTTTGGGTCTGCCCCCCTCGTCCTTCATCCCTGATGATGACTTTTTGCTAACTGACCTTCTGCTTCAACCGTGTTTTTATTTTAAGGTAAAGAGTTCTTCTCTGTGGACATCCTAATCGCATACAGGAACTTACTGGTGGTCAGTGGGGGCCAGCATTTGAAAGATGAGTGGTCATATTTGAGGGTTGAGGTTGGAGACACCACCCAGCAACCACTTTTTACAGCAAGGTGTCTTCCATCCCAAAAAATCAGAAGGAAAACTTTCTAGCTGTTTGCATTAAAACTATATAACTTTTAATATAACAATTTCCCAGCTTAGACTAGGTTTCTGGAAAGCCCTAATATCGACCAAAATATTAATCACCTTACCTCTAAGTTCTCTGAATTGTTGAACAATTCATGTTCCTTCTTTCTGGTTTTCCAGATTCTTTCTTCAAATTCATGCTAACCTGACCTGCGTGTGGTCCCCTTGATAGCTCAAGATTCAGACACTCTTCTTTCTCCTTAGAGGGGACCCCATGTGGAAGCTCTTCTTAGCCACTCATTTCTCTACCGTGTCACAAAGCAATGGCCTGGAGGTCGGCAGCTGTGGGTTCCAGTCTTTGCTCTGACATTCACTGTCTGACGATTTTGGACAAGTTACATATCCTTTCTGGGCTTCTGTGTCTTTACTGGCACAAAAGATACCTCCCCAAAGTCCTCAAGTCCTAACTTTCTGTTCTGTCCTGGACTGATTCTTGCTGTGCTCTTCTCCTTGTGGGATCTTTTTCTTCTTTGCCCTTTGATCTTTTCTGAGGCTGTGTAAAACCATTTCTGGGCTTCCAACCTCTCCTTCATGCAGGCTTTTCTCCCTTCCAGAAAGCCCATTCTTTCCTCTCTAATAATTGCTGCTTCCAGGAAAGCAGTTCGGAGTCTGGGATGCTGTGGACTGTAATGGTTAAGAGACCAAGGTGGGAATGGATCAGACACGTGTGTGCAAACCCTGCCTCTGATGCTCGCTGGCTGAATTTCCACATCCGTGAGCTGGAGGTGACATCAGTCTCACCTGGGCTTTTGTCAGGGTAAAACAGGATGAGGTGGGCAAAATGCTTTACACAGAGTAAGCTTTCTAAGGTTACTCACTGTTTTTATTGAATAAATAGTGCTTCCTTTCATATATAGTGCCTTTTCTTTTTTGAGAATGTATTAGTCAGGGTTCTTCAGAGAAACCTGAAGGGTATGTATATGAGTGTGTGTCTCTCTCTATATATACATATATGTATACATAGAGAGAGTGCACACGTGTGAGAGATAGAGATATTTATTTTAAGGACTTGGCTCACATGATGGTGGAGGCTGGCATGTCCAAAATCTGCAGGGTGGGCTAGCAGGCTGGAGACCCAGGGAAGAGCCAATGCTAAGTTCAAATTCAAAGGCTGTCTGTTGGCAGAATTTCCTCTTCGTCCAGGAAGGTCAATCTTGTTTCATTAAGGCTTTCAGCTGATTAGGTGAGGCTTACCTACATTATAGAGGAAAATATGCTTTACGCAAAGTCTACTAATTTCAGTGTTTAATCTCATCTAAAAAAATACCTCCATGGAAACACATAGAACAATGTTTGACCAAATATCTGGGTACTAGGGGCTAGCCCAGTTGACACATAAAATGAACCATCACAGAGAATGAAAATGTAGTATATTTACCTGTATTTTTTCTCTTTCTGTTGTTCTTTCTTCCTTCCCAATGTTCCAAGATTCCTTCTTTTGTCACTTGATTTCTGTTTGGAGAACTTCCTTTAGCTATTCTTTTAGGGTAGGTTTGCTGGCTATAATTTCTCTTAGTTTTTCTTTATTCAAGAATGATTTCCCCTTCATTCCTGAAGGACAGTTTTGCTGGATATAGGATTTGCAGGTGAAAGTCCTTTTCTTTTAGCAATTGAAAAATGTTGTGCCACTTCCTTCTGGCCTCTATGGTTTCTGATGAGAAATCCAATGTTATTTGGATTGCTTTTCCCCAATAAATAAAGTATTATTTCTCTCGCTGCTTTCAAGATATTTTTCTTTGTCTTTAGTTTTCAAAAGTTTGGTTAAATGTTTCTTGGCATGGATTTCTTTGGCTTTATCCTGTTTGAGGTTCACTCAGCCTCTTGAATCTATAAGTTTATATCTTTTCACAAGTTTGGAAAACTTTGAATACTGTTTCAGCCCTGCACTTTCTCTCCTGACACCCCAATGACATGCATGTTAGGTTTTTTTTTTTCATAATCCAATGGATCCCTGAGATTCTGTTCCCTTTTTTGGTGTATTTTTTTCTCTGTTGCTCAGATTGGGTAACTTGTCTTCAAGTTCACAGATTCTTTTCTTCATCCCCTTCATTCTGCTATTAATCCCACCCATTGCACTTTTTACTTTGGTTATTATATTTTTCAGTTCTAAAATGTTCATTTGATTCTTCTTTCCATCTTCTGTTTATTTTATTTATTTATTTTTTGAGACAGAGTCTCACTTTGTTGCCTGGGCTAGAGTGAGTGCCGTGGCGTCAGCCTAGCTCACAGCAACCTCAAACTCCTGGGCTCAAGCGATCCTACTGCCTCAGCCTCCTGAGTAGCTGGGACTACAGGCATGTGCCACCGTGCCTGGCTAATTTTTTCTATATATACTTTTAGTTGTCCAGATAATTTATTTCCACCTTTAGTAGAGACAAGGTCTCACTCAGGCTGGTCTCAAACTCCTGACCTCGAGCGATCCACCCGCCTCGGCCTCCCAGAGGGCTAGGATTACAGGTGTGAGCCACCACGCCCGGCCCATCTTCTGCTTCTTTGCTGAAACTTTCTATATTTTCCATTTGTTTTTCATGTGTTCATAATGGCTTGTTGAAGCATTTTTATGCTTTAAAATCTTGTCAGATAATGCTGACATCTGTGTCATCTCAATGTTAGCATCTGTTGATTATCTTTTCTCATTCAGATCAACATCTTCCTGACTCTGTATGATGAGTGATTTTTGTGTGAATCCTAGACATTTTTGGTTTTATGTTATGAGACTTTGGATCTTATTGCAGTCTTCTGTTTCTTCTGGTCCATACTGACATTGCTTTGAGGAGTGGGGGCTAACTTGGGCCTCCAGGTGGGGTGGAGGCCCAGGTTCTCCACTGGGGGGGTACTGCTACCTCACTACTGCTGGGTGAGGGTGGGAATTCTGGCTCTCTCTGAGGCCTCTGCTGGCACCACTGTGGCAGGGAGGGGGCAGGAGTACCTCTTTACTGCTCTCTACGGGCCTCCAGTGACACTTAGGGAGGGAGGCCTCATGACCACTGGGTAGCGGTGAAAGTCCTAGCTCTCCACAAGGCCCCCTCTGTTATCGTCCCAGCGGGAGGGAGGAGAGAAGTTGGGGGGTGGTGGCAGCTGGGGTGAAAGACTCAGCTCCCTACTGGATCTTCTCTGATGTCAGCCTGGCAGGGGTGTGGGGGCTCCTTGCTACAGAGCCTCACTAGGGTGGAGATCTCAGCTGCCCCTCAGGCTTTGGTAACAGGAGTGGGGGTGGGGCCATAGTTTTTTTCTGGGTGTTTGCTTGGAGTAGAGCAGTTATTATCTAGAAGTTTTCTGTCTTGCTAGGCTTCCCCTTTTCTGGTCCCTTGGTTAGAGAGAGCAGGCTTTTGTTGGGACTTTTTATGTCTGCACCTGTTGGCATTTCTGAATGGCCAGCTTCTCCAGCGAGAAGTCTGGGGCACAGAAAGCAAAAAAGAAAGCCTGGGAAAGCTTGGCTGTGAGGCCCTGGCTGATCTTCTCTCCATGTTTTGGAGTCTTCTTATGTTTGTTCTATGTATTATGTTCAGGTTTTTAAATTGCGCCTAATTGTGGGAATAGGGAAGAGTAGTACTTCTCCGAGACCTTCCCCAAAGCCTATTCTATACTGCATTTTAATCTAATCAGTATTTGTATTTAGAGTGGCAGGAGAGGCTTTGCCTCGGGTTAAAGGAATCTCCAGCATTACTTGAAGCAGGTGGGAAAAAACTGCGGCGAGGGCTGGGCCAGGGGTGGGGGGAGGCCGGGCGAGCCTGCTCTTCCCACCTCGGAGGCCACCGCTCAGCCTCTTTTGCACACCACTTGCACTCCTCTAGCACCTGAATTCAAGCCCTGTCTTTTATTCTCCGCCACACAGAGGAGGCCCTGTCCTTCCCCGCGTTCCCACCACCCATTGTAGATTAGCAGCTACAAGCACCTTCCTTGACCCAGGCCCCAACATACAGTAGGAGGAAAACAAGGCCCATTCATCCCTGCCGCGGCCATTCTTCTTGGACGGGGCGGCCGGGAATTCGGGGAGAGCGGGAGCTCCTGCGGCTTAACTTTCTGAAAAGGGGGCGGCAGAGCCCGTGTATGGAGCCTGTCAGCCCGGACATTCTGGAATAAGATTGAGTCCTGCTCCAGCGGACAAAGGGAACAATGCCGGCCCAGACGACCCAGTGTTCTCCCGTGCCCCCCTCCTGGCCCAGACCACTTCACACGGAACCTTTAAAAGGTCTACGGCTCTTGAGAGAAATGGCACAATTAAGGAGAGCCTGGAAGCCCACCAGGCAGAGAGCATCCTTTGTGCTGCAAATGCAAATTGTTTTCCACTTAATGGACAATCTCCCCTTGAGAAGGCTGATGAAGCGAACGCTGAGACAAAGGTGCTTAATTCTTCAGCCACCCTTTTAATGGATTCCGAGACCCAAAAATGGGGGCTGGAGGTGGGGGCGGGAGATTTTCCATGGAGAGAAAGAGGGAGGAGACTTGGGGATGTCATTGGCAGGGGTCAGTCTTGAAATAGGACAGTCCTTGGTGGATGGTTTTAAAAAATTAAAAAAAAAATTTTTTTTGATAGCCTTTATTTCGTAGAGCAGTTTTAGGTTCACAGCCAAACTGAGCAGAAGGTCCAGAGATTTCCCAGGTCCCTCCTACCCCGGTATGCGCTTTCCCCACCAGAGTGGTGGGTTTGTCCTAATTGATGAACCTGCAGTGAGACATTGTTAGCACCCGGAGTCCATAGTTTACATTCAGTTTCACTCTTGGCCCAGTTTTTTGTCATGGTTGTTTTGCAGAGGAAAGCGTGACAAGCACAGCCGAAGGTGTTTCTTTCAGGGAAACTGCTGCCTCCTTCCCCTTTGCTCAGTCTGGCCAGAGCAGAGCATCACGTAGCATCAATAAATATTGACGGGAAAGTCTTTGAGAGGTTTTCTGCGGCTTAGTTTCCTTTAAATCATAGCTATGTTCCAGCCAAACTGTCATCAATAAACATTTTTGTATGTCATGTTTGAATATTTTAAGAAATCAACTATTAATATTTAAAAGGAACAACAGATGCATGGTTGCTTCTCTTTTATAAAGTGACACCTCACTGTGCAGATTCCAGATCAGGGGTGGAACTTGTGACAATACCTTGGTGGTGTCAGTACCTTCAGCTGTCCAAAGTCATGGTTGAAGATCACCTGTTTGAGTGAATATAATTTACTTTTAAAAACTTCAGCATAGATGGTGTTAAAACCATCTATATTAAAATAACACAGAGCCATAAGGTGTAAATAGTAATCAAAATCTGATCTTTATAAAAGTATAGATATAGCCAGAAGCTAACCAGGAATTTTTCCCTAACTTCCTTACTGCTGTAACTGGTGACTGCTTCATGGCGCTATCCTCCCTGATAGGCGCAAGATTTGTGACTCCCCCACTACTTCTGTAGATGCCATTGCCCTTGTAAAGCCCAACACTTGTGCTTCTCTAGATGACCTTACTATTGTAAAGCCTAAGACTGGTCTTTGAAGTATTTTTTGGAGTCTGCACTCCGAGGGGACACACTGATGCCAACTGGACTGGTGAACAGGCAAGAGAACGAATCCACAGCCTTGAGACCCCCTACCCAGGAAATCTCCCAACTGAGAAGATAACCTCTGCTTCCCAACTCTACGAGTTCATCCCCAGCCAATCAGCAGACCCTAGCCCTTTGCCTGCCAAACTATCTTTAAAAACCCTTTCTCCCAAATTCTCGAGAAGATGGATTTGAGAAATTCCTCCGTCTCCTTGGATGGTACCTGTGATATTAAACTCTTCCTCTGCTCTAACCCCTGCTGTCTCAGTGCATTGGCTTCCTCTTGAGTAGCGGGCAATGAACCTGGTTGGGCTGTAACCGTGTGATATGCACGTGGGTCAATTAGTTTTTTAATTTTAAACAGCTCTTTGAGATATAATTTATATACCATAAAATTCACCTGTTTTAAATTGTTTACCATCACCACCACCCAGTTTTAGAACATTTCCATCACCCTAATAAGATCCCTCACACCTGGTTATGATTAATCCCCTACCCCCATCCGTAGTCCTAGGCTGCCACTAATCTTTTCAGGACATTTCATATAAATGCCACCATGCAACATGTGGTCCTTTGTGACTGGCTTCTTCCACTTAGCAGGTGTTTTAGGCTTATTCATGTTACAGCATATGTCAGTAGTTCTTTAATTTTTCTTTCAGAATAATATTGTATTATATGGATATACTACATTTAGTTTATTCATTTACCAGTTGATGAATGTCTGGGTTGTTTCCATTTTTGGCTACTATGAATAATGCTGTTACGACTGTTGATACATGAGTTTTTGTGTGGACATGTGTTTCCATTTCCTTGAGTGGGTTACCTAGGAGTGGAGTCACTGGTAAATTTGTTTAAGGTTGGCTAGTTGTAGTCCACATTTATGCACATTTGTTTAAGGTTGGCTAGTTGTAGTCCATATTTATGCAGCAGTTGGACAACACCCTCATCCGGTACTGCTCAGTGGTGGTATATATTGGTTTCTCCTACTTGCCCCTCTGGATCCACTCCCTGTGACCCAGGAAGCTGACGTGCATGGGATGAGCCTTCATGCAAGGCATTTAGAGGACTGCCTAAGGGACAGAGAGCTGAGTATTCCACTGAGCTTATAAGAACAGATTCCTGACTATTTTGACGTGGCTTACTAATAAATGTTTTATGTATGGTAGAGTTCAGTCTGAGGCTTGCTTGCATTGTAACATATCATCTGCTGGCTAGGTTGTGAGAGAGGAGACCTACAGCCCTCATCTACCTCTAATTATTGGAGGCCACAAGAAAGGGCAATAATTATGAGCGAACAAATAGGCTAAGGTCAGATAAAGAGTTCAAATTTATGGCCTGCCTTGCCATCAGTTCTGCCCAGTCACAGACAGAGCTTGCTAAGGAAGCGTGTACAGTCACTCTGGCATGCAGAAAATCACTCAGCCCAACCAGCCACAAGCAGGAGGCCTCACTCAAGCCCCATGCAGCACCCACCCACTGCATACACATCCCCTGTGCCCTTTTCAAGAGCACTTCTATCTAATTTTTGTGTATTTCTTTTGTTCTCCTTTAACTTTTTAAAAAATTGAATCTCCCCATCCATCTTTATTGAGGTATAACTGACAAATACAAATTGTATATATTTAAGGTGTATGACAATATATTGACATATGTATATATTGTAAAATAATCACCACAATCAAATTAATGAACATATCTATTACCTTATATTGTTAACATTTTCTTTTGTTTTGTTTCGTTTTTGTGGTGAGAACACTTAAGAATCTATCCTCTTAGCAAATTTTAAGTATACAATACAGTATTGTTAGCTACATTCACATTGCTATCTGTTAGGTCTCCAGAAATTACTCATCTTGCATAATTCAAACTTTGTGTTTATAAGCTCCATTTGTCCCTCCCCCAGCCCCTGGCAACCACTATTCTACTCTACTTCTATGAGTTTGGTTATTGTAGATTCCACGTATAAGGGAGGTTGTGAAATACCTGTCTTTCTGTGTCTGGCTTATTTCACTTAGCATCATGTCCTCTAGGTTCATCATGTTGTCACAAATGTCAGGATTTCCTTCAATTTAAAGGCTGAATAATATTCCACAATGGGATGTTTGTGTGTGTGTGTGTGTGTGTGTGTGTGTGTATACTATGTTTTCTTTGCCCATTCATCTGTTAATGGAAGGTTCATGCCTTGGCCATTGTGAATAATGCTGCAATGAACATGGAAGTGAGAATATCTTGAGGAGAACCTGAGTTCCCTTGGATATATACCCAGAAGTAGAATTGCTGGATCATGAGGTAGTTCTATTTTTTATTTTTTGAGGAACTTCCATACCATTTTCCATAATGGCAATACCACTTTACATTCTAAACAACAGTGGACAAGTGTTCCCTTTTCTCCATATCTTGCCAATACTTGTTATAGTTTGTCTTTTTATAACAGCCATTCAAACAGGTGTGAGGTGATAGCTCATTGTGGTTTTGATTTGCATTTTTCCTGATGATTAATGATAGTGATGTTGAGCACCTTTTCAAATACCTGTTAGCCATTTGTATGTTTTCTTTTGAAAAATGTCTATTCAGATCCTTTGTCCATTTTTTAAGTCAGTTTATTATAATTACTTTTAGTATTCAGTTATATGAGTTCCTTATATATTTTGGATATTAATCCTTCATCAGATATATGGTTTGTACATATTTTCTCCCATTCCATAGGTTGCTTTTTAGCTCTGTTGGTTGCTTCCTTTGCTGTATAGGAGCTTTTTAGTTTGATGCAATTCCACTTGTCTATTTTTGCTTTTGTTGCCTGTGCTTTTGGTGTCATATCCAAAAAATCGTTGCCTAGACCAATGTCAAAAAGTTTCTTCCCCATGTTTTCTTCTAATAGTTTTATGGTTTCAGGTTTTACATTTAAGTCTTTAATCCATTTTGGGTTGATTTGTATATATGGTGTGAGATAGGTCCAATTTCATTCTTCTTTGTGTGGATATCTAATTTTCTCAGCACTACTTATTAAAGAGACTATCTTTTCCCCATTGTGGGTTCCTCCACCTTTGTTAAAAATCAGTTGATTGTAGATGCCTGGATTTATTTCAGGGTTGTCTATTCTGTTCCATTGGTTTATATATTTTTTTAATGTTAGTACAGCATTCTGTTTTGATTACTATAGGTTTGTAATATATTTTAAAGTCAGGAAGTGTGTGCTCTTATTCAAGATTTTTTTGGCTATTTGTTGTCTTTTGTAGTTCCATATGATTTTCAAGATTGCTTTTCTATTTCTAAGAAATGTTATTGAGATTTTGATAGGGATTACATTAAATCTGTAGATCACTTTGAATAGTATTATCATTTAAAGAATATTAGTTTTTACAACCCATGAGCATGGATGCCTTTCTATTTATCTGAAGGAGTTTAATTTCCTTCATCAATGTTTTATAATTTTCAGTGTACAAGTTTCTCACCAGTTTTGGTTAAGTTTATTTCTAAGTGTTTTTTCTTTTTGTTGCTATTGTGAATGAGATTGTTTTCTTATTTTCCTTTTTGGATAATTCATTGTTTGTGAATAGAAAAACCACTGGTTTTTGTATGTTTGTTTTTTATTCTGCAACTTTACTGAATTTGTTTTTAGCTCTTCTTTTTTTTTTCCAGAGTCTTTAGGGTTTTCTATAATACATATATGATCATGTAACCTGCAGACAGAAACAATTTTATTTCTTCCTTTTGAATTTTTATAGTTTTGTTTCTTTTTCTTGTCTAATTGCTCTGGCTAGGACTTCCAGGAAAAGAAGTAGAGAGATCAAACATCCTTGTCTTGTTTTTGATCTTAGAGGAAAAGCATTCAGCTTTTCACCACTGAGTATAATGTTAGCTGCGAGCTTTTCATATTAATATATGGCCTTTATTCTGTTAAGTTTCTTCTACACCTATTTTGTTGAAAATTTTAATCATGAACGGGTATCGAACTTCGTCAAATGCTTTTTCCTGTATCTAGGGTTTTTTTTTTCCTGATCATAGGGTTTTTTTCTTTCATTTTGTTAAGCTGATGTATCAGTATCAATTTGCATATATTGAACTATCCTTGCATCCCAGATATAAATCCTACTTAGTCATGGTATATGATACTTTTAATGTGTGGTTGAATTCAGTTTGCTAGTATTTTATTGTATCTATGTTCATCAAGGATATTGGCCTGTAGTTTTCTTTTTTTGTGGTATCTTTGTCTGGTTTTGATATGAGGGTGATGTTGGCCTGTTTTGAAGTATTCCCCCTTCTATTTTTTGGAAAAGTTTAAGAAAGATTGTATTAATTTGTTTTGAATGCTTGACATAATTCATCCATGAAGTCATCTGGTCCTGGGTTTTTGTTGGGAGATTTTTGATTACTAATTGAATCTCTTTGTTTATCAGTGGTCTGTCCGTTTAGGCTTTATATTTCTTGTTGGCTTGATTTTTGTAAGTTGTATATTTCTAGGAATTTTTCCATTTCTTTTAGGTTACACAATTGTTGGCATATAATTGTTCATAGTAATCCCTATGATCCTCTGTATTTATGTGGTATCAATTGTAATGTTGCCTCTTTTACTTCTGATTTTAGTTATTTAAGTTTTCTCTGTCTTTTTTTTCTGGTTAGAGTAGCTAAGGGTTTGTTGCTTTTGTTTATCTGTTTAAAAAAACAACTCTTAGTTTTGCTGATTTTTTTTCCTATTGTTTTTGTAGTCTCTGTTTGATTTGTTTCTGCTCTAATCTTTATTATTTCCTTCTGCTAGCTTTGGACTTAGTTTGTTCATCTTCATCTAATTACTTAAGGTGTAAAGTTAGGTTGATTATTTGAGATCTTTCTTCCTTTTTACTGTAGGTGTTTATTGCTATAAACTTCCCTCTGGGTACTGCTTTTGCTACATCCCATAAGTTTTGATATGTTGTGTTTTTGTTCTTTGTCTTGAGATACTTTTAAAATTACCTTTTGGTTTCCTCTTTGACTCAAAGGTTGTTCAAGATTGTGTTGTTTAGTTTCAATGTATTTGTGAAGTTTCACTTTTTCTTGCTGTTATTGATTTCTAGTTTCATTCATTGTGATCAGAAAAGATACTTGGAATAATTTCAATTTTAAGTTTTATAACCTAATATGTGATCTATCCTGGAAAATGTTCTATGTGCTCTTGAGAAAAATGTGTATTATTCTGCTGTTGGGTAGAAAATTCTATATATGTCTGTTAGGCCCATTTGGTTTATGGTGGTGTTTAAGTCAGCAATTTCTTTACTGATTTTCTGTCTGGATGTTCTAGCCATTGTTGTATGTGGGATATTGAAGTTCCCTACTATTATTATATTGCTGCCAATTTCCCTATTCAGATCTGTCAACATTTGCTTTATATATTCAGGTACTTTGATGTTGAGTGCATATATATTTATAATTATTGTATCTTCCTATAATTATTGTATCTTCCTATTACTCTTTTATCACTATATAATAACCTTCTTTGTCTCTAGAGACAATTTTGAGTTAAAGTCTATTTTTTCTCATGTAAATATAACCACTCCTGCCTTCTTTTGGCTACCATTTACATGGAATATCTTTTGCCATTCCTTCACTTTAAGCCTATGTGTGTCTTGAAAGTGAGTCTCTTATAGACAGCATATCACTGGATCTTGTTTTTTGTGTTTTTGTTTTTTAATCCATTCAGCCACCCCATGCCTTTTGACTGGGGAGTTTTATTCACTTACATTCAATGTAATTATTGTTAGGTGAGAACTTACTATTGCCATTTTGTTAATTGTTTTCTGTATGTTTTGTTTGTAGTTGTTTTGTCCCTCTTCCTCTTTTGCTGTCATCCTTTATTATTTGATGATTTTATTCTTTTTTCTTTACCTTTTATGTATCTATAACAGCTTGTATTTTTCATTGTGGTCTGCTCAAGGCTTGCATAAAATATCTTGTAGTTATAACTATATTTTAAGTTGATAACAACTTGACTTCGATCATATATAAAAACTCCACAATTTTATTCCTTTCTCTTTGTGTTTTTATAGTCAGATTTTGCTTTTTATATTGCATATCTATTTAAAAAATTTTTTGAGATAGACTCTTGCTCTGTTGCCTAGGCTGGAGTGCATTGGTGTCATCATAACACACTGCAACCTCCAACACCTGGGCTCAAATGATACTCCTTAGCCTCCTGAATAGCTGGAACTACAGGTACATGCCATCATACTTGGCTAGTTTTTTTCTTTTCTTTTCTTTTCTTTTTTTTTTTCAGAGACAGAGTCTGACTCCTGGCCTCAACTGATCCTCCCACCTCGGTCTCCCAAAGTGCTAGGATTACAGGTGTGAGCCACCACACCCAGTCTCTATTAACAAATTTTTATCTTTTAACTTTTATATTAAGATTAAAAATAACTTACATACCACCATTACAACATTACATTATTCTGTATGTCCATATATTTTCCCTTACCAGTGAGATTAATGTTTTCATATGCTTTTGCACTGCTGTTTAGTGTGTTTTCATTTCAATTTGAGGAACTGCCTTTAGTATTTCTTCTAAGTCTGTGATAATGAGCTTCCTCAGTTTTTGTTTGTCTGGAAAAGACTGTCTTCCCTTCCTTTTTAAAGGATAAGTTTGCTGAGTATAGTATTCTTGGTTGGCAGGGTTTTTTTTTTTTTTTTTTTTCTTTCTTTCAGCATTTTAAATATATCACTCCATTCTTTCCTCACCTGCAAGGTTTCTGCTGAGAAATCTGGTGGTAGCCTTAGGGGTCCTGTTTTCTCTTGCTGCTTTCTAAATTTTCTCTTTCTTCTTGACTTTTGACAATTTGATCATGTGTCTCAGAGTACTCTTCTTTTGGCTGATCCTATTTGAGGTCCTTTAAGAGTCATGAATCTAAATGTTCATTTCCCTCCCAACATTAAAGGAATTTTAAGGATTTATTTCTTTACTTTCATGCTGCCTTTTTTTTCTCTCTCTCTCATCTCCTTCAAATACTATACTGTGTATATTGGTTTGCTTGTTGGTGCCCCACAAATCTTTTGGCTTTCTTCATTCTTTTTTATTGTTTTTTTCTTTTTGTCCTCTGAATAACTTCAAATGACTTGTCTTTGACTTCACAGATTCTTTCTTCTGTTAGATTGAGTCTGCTGTTGAGGCTGTCTGTTGAATTTTGCATTTTATTTATGGTATAGCCTTCCCATGAAGGGCAGTCCCAGCCAAGGGCATCCCTTTTGGAGCCAAAGTGTGCCAGGCTGGGAGATGGGGGTGACACAGGTAAAATGCTTCTAATGCTTTTCTATGTGTCCGTCTTCAGTTTTTGTGCTCCCATGAGTTGCTGCAGCTTCTTCATTGTAATCAGGAGCTCTCTCAGTGCTGATTTTTTTGGTGGGTAGTCCAAATCCCCTCAAAATTTGAATCTTAACTTGTGGGGAGCAGGGGATGTGGCTGAGACCTCCTAGTTCACCATGTTGCTGGTGTTACTCCCCAAGTCAGACTTTTAATTTTGAGATAACTGTTGATTCATACAGTTATAAGAGATAATACAGAAAGATAACATGTATTCTTTGCCCTATTTCTCCCAATGGTAACATCCTGCAAAGTTATAGTACAGTATCACAATCAGGTTATAGGCATTGATACAGGTAGGATACAGAACAATTCCATCACCACAAGGCTACCTTGTACTGCCCTTTTATAGCCACACCCACTTCCCTCTTACTCTCATCTGCTCTTTAACCTCTGGCAACCACTAATCTCTTAGTGGAAATCTGTTCCTTTTCTATAATTTTGCTATTTCAAGAATGTTACACAAACGAAATCATATACTGTGTAACCTTTTTGGATTGGCTTTTTTCACTCAGCATAATTCTCTGGAGATTCCTCAAGGTCATTGTATCAATAGTTTTTTCCTTTTTAGTTGTGACTAGTATTCCATGATATGGCTGTACCACAGTTTGTCTAACCATTCATCCATTGAAGGACATCTAGGTTGTTTCCTGTTCTTGGTTACACAAATAAAGCTGCTGTAAACATTAATATATAGGGTATTTTTTGTGTGTGCATGTGAACATAGTCTTTATTTTGCTGGGTCAAATGCTCAAGAAAGCAATTGCTGGGTTGTATGGTAGTTGCATGGTGAGTTTTTTAGGAAACTGCTGAACTGTTTTCCAGAGTGGCTGTACCATTCATTCTCACCAGCAGCGTACAAGTGATTCATTTTCTCCACATCCTCACCAGCATTTGGTGTTGTCACTAGTTTTTACTTTAGCCATTCTGATAGTTGTGTATCACATCTTATTGTGATTTTAATTTGTATTTCCCTGATGGCTAATGATGTTTATGTATATATTTTTAATTCAAAGAGGTGTAAGAAGACAACAACAACAAGGCCACAGTCCCTTTTCCAAGACAAACCCTGTTAAAGATAAAAGTAATGCAGGCATAAAATTAGAACATTCAAGAAGTATTTAAATGTACAAAAAGAGAAGTAAAGGCCTCTTCCCAACCCTACTTTTACTTTACCCCTCTCTGTAAATGCAACCAGTGTTCAGAATGTCTCAAGATTCCTTTCACAAAAGATAAAAGACAACTATTCTTCTCAGGAAAAGTAAAGAAAATCCATGTTTATATGTTGATACAGATGTTGACAGTATGGTGAAGACTGGCTGTTGTAATAAAGAGATCCAGTAATATTCAGAAACTGCATTGAAAATGGGGGCTTTCCTGATCAGCAGGTGGCTCTGTGCAGGTTCCTTCTCTTATTTCTTGTCTATTCATACAAGCTTTTGCTCTCTTCAAGCTGAGTCCTAAGCATGTCTGTTCTGACTTGTGAGAAGGGAAGAAGGGGAAAGAAATCATGGCACACCCAGGGTTTTCCAACTCGGGTCCACCAACCTTTCCTTGGACAGAACTCAGTCCTATGGCCAAACCAAGTGCATAGAAGGCTGGGAAGTGTCGCCTAGTTACATACCCAGGAAGAGGAAGAGCATAGTTTTTAGTCCCACTAGCAGTCTCTTCAGAATTTATCTTGGATGTTTAGTTTTTGTCTTATAAGCACAAATGGGGTTCTACTTTATACAACCATAAATGCTTTTCTAAACTTTCCTTTGTTTATTTAATAATATAGCATGGAGATCTGGCCATAGCAAAGGCATGCAGATGGCTTTCATTCTACAATATTTAATGGTTTCAAGATATCTCATTCCATGGATGTATCATGTCTCTTTTGTCAGCCTTTAGGTATGGATACTAAGGTTGATTTTCATTTTCGCTTTTACAAATAATTTTGTAAGGCACCCCCTTGGACATATATTTGAACACATATCCAAGGATACATCCCTATCAATAAGATTGCTGGCTCAATGGGTATGTGAATTTAATTATTTGATACCATTGCCAAATTGTTCTCTATATGACTGAACCAATCTTAACCCCTCCAAAGAGGATTTGAGATATCTTATTTATTAAACACTTGTTACTATGAAATATTATAAATTTTACTTTTTGTCTCTCTGACATGTGTAAACATGTATTCTTGGCTGTTAATGCCCAGAGAAGGCTAGAACCAAAATACACGATGAAAGATGGTCTGGTTTTATTCCTGCACATCTGGGGAGTTCTAGTGCCATCCTCCAACATCTGGGAGGGCAACATCTGGCAGGCTCCCCACCTCTGGTGTGGCAGACAGGGCAGTCAGAGTTCTTCTGAAGATAGCACTCCTGACAGCTACAGGTAGTGGCATAGTGTTGGCCCTTGGATAGAATACCTTGGCCAACTCTATCTCAGACCAACCCAAGGAAAATAATTGCTTTGCCCTATTCTTCTATATCATAATATGCTTACTTTGCAATATAGAGCAGCATCTTATGCCAACAAGGAAATTCTTCTTCCTAATGTTTAGTCTAAATTACTCATGTGCATTCTCAGCGTATTCTCTTTCATCTGGTCTTAAATGAAAACAGCAGCTTTTAATTATTTTTATGTTCTTCTAGATTTATTGCTTTGTTAATGTGCTCCTTAACTTCAACCCTGTAATTTCTGATCCAGGCTTTGAATATCCTAGGTACATTGTAATATGCCATGGATGTGTGTGTGTGTGTGTGTGTGAGAGAGAGAGAGAGAGAAAGAGAGAGAGAGAGAGATCAACCAGGAGTGCATTATAATGCATAGATATGGTTATGAAAAATAATAAAATGAGAAAATGAATACTGTGTCCCTTATTACCCAGCTTGAGAAACAGAACATCACTAGTGTCCTTGGAGCTGCCTATATGCCATGCTTATGTTTTCCCTCCTTACCCCCACAAATATAAACACTATCATGAATATTGTGTTAATAATTTCCTTGCTTATTAACAAAATAGTTCTATTACATATGCATGTGTGCCTAAAGAATATGTTGGTTGTATTACTTGTTATGAATTTAAGGTAATTTGAGTCACACATATTCTGTAGTCTGCTTCTTTTATGTAGATCAGCATTACACTTTCAAAATTCATCCATGCTGATGTGTGTGGAACATAGTTCATTCATTTTCCGTACTGTATAATATTCCATCATACTCTAGTATTGCAATATATCCCAAGTCAGTTTTCCTTTTCTCTGTTGACAGACATTTTTGTTACCACTTTGCTGCTATGAATACTTTTGTCCTTGTCTCCTAGAAGACATGTCATGAATAGAGAACATACCCAGGAGCAGAATTGCTGGATCATAGCTTATGCACATAGTCAACATTACTAAGTACAGTCATGTGCTGCATAAGATTTTGGTCAACAATGGACTGCATATACCACAGTGGCAGTGGTCCCATAAAATTATAATACCATATTTTTACTGTACCTTTTCTGTTTAGATATGTTCAGATACACAAATACTTACTATTGTGTTACAATTGCCTACTGTATTCAGTGCAGTAGCATCCTGCACAGGTCTGTAGCCTGAGAGCAATAACTATACTATAACCTAGGTGTGTAGTGTAGTAGGCTATGCCATCTAGGATTGGTTAAGCACACCATGATGGTTGCACAATGACAAGATCACCTAACAAGGCATTTCTCAGGACATATGCCTGGTTAAGTGACACATGACTGGAAAGCCAACTTTTTTGAACTTTTTGTGTCAAATTTTTACCAGCCTCATAAATCGAATAGGGACATTTTTACCTCTTTTTATTCTTTGAAGATGACTGTGTAATTTTGGAATGATTGGTTTTTTTGAATGTTTGATGGAATTTATCTGTAAGACTATCTGTGGCTAGAGTTTTCTTTGTGGGGCAATTTATTATCATTATCAGCTTATTATTGTTATTTTTTAGTGGTTATAGAAATATTCAGGTTAATTTTTTTTCTTGAATCTGTTTTGGTAATTTATATTTTTCTAGAAATATATCCCTTTCACATTAGTTTTCAAACTGATTGGCATGAATTTTTTTGGTAACATTCTCTTACCATGTTTAAAAAAACTTAAGCAGGAAATGAGTTTATATAAGGCTATTATCTAATTCACAAAATCACTGGGAAGGCATGATAGCTATTTTAGAAAATGAGCAGAGATATTGAGAGGCTGGGCAGTGAGGGCACAGCCGGGTCATCCCACAGAGCAGGTTGGGCCAAGGTGTTTACATTCTTCCTCTCTACTTTGGCTCTGCTTTCTGGAATTCCTGTTACTCAGATGTTGGAAAATATTATCTCTGAAACTCCTATTATGCAGATCCTGAAATTATCCTCTATTTCTCTTTCTTCCCCCCATTTCTATTTCTTTGTTCTTTTGCTTTCTTTTCTGCAAAAGGATTTCATCAATTCTACCTTGCAACCCTTCAACTGCATTTTTTCATTTTTGCTATTTTCTTTTTTAATTTAAAAAAAATAAAAAAATTAAGTTTTTAAGAGAATTTAAAAGTTGTTTATATTTCGGAAATTTCTTTTGTGTTATCTCTATGTATCTTTTTTAGAGCAATCTGTTCTTTTCATGGATGTAGTAGCCTCTCTAATTCCTCTGAAGATATTTATTAATATTTTTTTCTTCTTTTAAAAAATTGTCACCTCCTACCTAGGCTGTGTTCTACCAAGTTGCTGATTCTTGTGTTTGTTTGGTACTCCGTCTTTCATGTTAGCTGCTTCTCATAGACAATTCTTACCTGTTCAGGTTTCAAAGCCTGATTAGGTGGGATTAAGAACCTGCCTGGACTTTCTTTGTGTAGGTGGATGTTGTAGGTACGAGTGTGATTGGCAGGTGCTATTTGATGGGGAGGGTCCCCTGCCAGTGTCTTTAGGTCTTTTCCTTGGGCTGGGTCAGATTCCCCAGAGAAGAGTCTTCTCACCTCCTGCCTGCAGAGAGAAGGTTGGCTGCCCTCCTTTGGGAGTCAGAACTCAGCGTGTGCTCGTAGGCTCATCTCCTTGTTCTCAGAGAGTGCCCTGTCCTCACCACATGGAATGGAGAAGGGCATCAGGGCTAATGGCTTCTCAAACAGCTCTCACCCAAGCCTCCTTAGTCTAGCTTCCCTCTCACCCACGTCCAGTGCCGGCAGTACCTGAGATTTTTGAGGATTGTAGTGGTATAAATTTTGTCAGTTCTCAGCTTACCTTATTGTTGGTTTAGGATTTGAGATCTCACCCATCTATTTTCTAGCAACAAAAAATTTGAGATTCCTTATCTGTTGTTGTCATCTTCCCTGTGGATTTATGTTTTCCTGGGGAAAGAAAAATCACTTCCCTATGGTTTGCAAGGGATTTCAAGAGGTAGCAAAATTAACTGTGTGCTCATTCTCCTCTCCTAACCCTTTCTCTTTCTTTTTTCATTTTTTGAAGACAGGGTCTCGCTCTGACACCCAGGCTGGAGTGCAGTGGCGTGATAATAGCTGACTACAATCTTGAACTCCTGTCTCTCAACCTTTTTTCTACATTTTAAATCTTGGCTATATCTCTGATTATTCCCATCTTTTCATTCCTAATGTTGTTTATTGCTTGTTTGTGCTCTCTTTTTTCTTGATCAGTTTTGCTGGAGATTCGTCAGTTTTATCAGTTTTTTCAAAGAGCCAATTTTCAAAGCAGCACAATGTGCAATTGTTCAGTGTTTATACATGTCCATTAGATCAAGTGTATTATTTATGTGGTTTAAATAATCTGTATCCTTACCAAATGTTTGTGTGTTTCATCCAACAATTACTGAAAAGGTAAGTTAAAATCTCCCATTGTAATGGGTGTATTTTTCAACTCTCTTTGTAGTTTTATGTAAAGCAACTTTATTAGGTAATCCAGGATTAGAATTGCTATAACTTCCTGAGGAATTTGACCTTTTACTAGTTTTTATTTCTAGTAATACTTATTTGCTTTAATGCCCATTTTGGTTGATGTTAATAAAGCTGTGCCTTTTTCTTTTGGTATATATATATATATATATATATATATATATATATATATATATATATATTAGTCTCCTTTTATCTTCAACTGTCTGTTTTGGGCATGTCTCTTGAAAATACCATAAAGCCAGATTTTAAAACTCCTTTCTGTTACTCTTTGCCTTTAATAAGCATGGTAGTATGTTTATTTCTGAAATCTTGTAGACATTAGGATTATAGTAGAACTGACCAATCAGTATTTTATCTGCAGTATTATAAAAGCACAATTCTCAAACACAGATATATGTTGGCGCTTGTTAAAGTTTTATGTCAACTTAGTAATGAAGGATCCAGCAAGAAGACAAAAAGCTGATGGAAGAGTATTTGAGCAACAGGGATTTATGTAGCTAGTCTGGAAAGGAACGCAAAATGATATCTCAGAGTTAAATACTCAACAGGCTGACTTTCTAAGATCAGCTTCTCGGTCAGGGTATGATGTCCCAACAATTCTTCAATTTCCAACCTTGCTGGCTGTGAGCTGTCTGAACCTTGATTAGCTGAGGATTGTTAAAAATTCAGTAACAGCAAAGCTACCTGCCCAAGGGTGTCAGATGAAGTCAAGCAGGTTTATTAGAAAATAGTCCAGGTTTGATATTAATGTTTTAAAAATCAAGTAATCATCAGCTTGCCTGTTTCTAAGGTTAGGATAAAATTTTCTTTAACAATTTAACATAAAAATATAAAAAATTCTTTGTCAGAATGTGTGTGATTCTGGCCATATTAATTGGTAAGGTTAAAGGTACCTTTAGCTTAAAAAACTAGAGTGGCTAAAGGCAGCTGTAAAAGAAGCCTTTATAGACAAGAAAGTTTGTAGTATGGCTACTATAAAATTTGGAATTGGTGTAAGTTAGGTAGTAAGTAGCAAATGACATATACGCTATACTCACTTCCATCAAAACACAGGTCTACTCAGGCAGGCATACTCTATTTTTTCCTATTTTCTTCCTTTTCCCTACTCTCTTTTTCTTCCTCTTTCTTCTACTTATTTGTCAATCAGTGACACAGAGGGTTGAGTTATCATCATTGGTGCAGAGAAGATCCTGCTCTCATTTTATTTTCTTTCATTCCCATTCCCCATTTCCATTCCCCTTCTTCCCATCTGTGACTTTTCTAACATGTTTGATGTGTATCTTTTTATTTGTATTTATTCTTACAAAATGTTTATAGCTTTGTGTGCATTTTTTATGTAAATGAGTTGCTAATCCAGGTATAGAACTAGTCTTTCTATAGTTTGTGGAAAAAATGGCTATTCTTTTATTTATTGAAATAAATTAGTGTTTTAATTGACAAATAAAAATTATATGTATGTTTCATGTACAACATGATGCTTTGAAATATATGTACATTACGGAAATGGCTCAGTCAAGCTAATTAACATATGCTTTAGCTCACATACTTACTGTTTTTGTGTTTGCATGCTAAGAACAACTAAAATCTACTTTCAGTGATTTTCAAGAATATAATACATTGTTATTAACTGTAGTTACCATGTTGTACATAGATTTCTTGAATTTTTCCTTGTATCTTATTGAAATTTTATATCCTTTGACCAATGTCTCTTCAACACTCTACCTCCCAGAAAAATGACTATTCTTGTTCTTGTTAATTTGTTTTTTAATAAAAGCTGTGAATCTGACTTTCCTACATTGTAATCACATTCACTGCTCTATTACCCAATACGAGGCAAAGCAGTGTTGAAGGGTGGAGCCACTAGATGGAAAAAAGTAGGGCCAGGACTAAGGGGAGGCATGCAGGGTAACCGTGAACCTGAGAATGAGTACCTCCTTAAATTCTGCACCCTGAATTCTTCACTTGTCTCATCCTAGTTCCAGCCCTGGGGAAAAAAATCTAGATCCCTGAGTCACTGCATGGAGGAGGCTGCCCTGGATGGTTGCATTACCTCCAGAAGACATTGCGTGAGGAAGAGTAAATCTTTCTCGTAGTAAGCCACTGAGATTTGGAGCTAGTTTGTTACTACAGTATTGCCTATCCTATCCTCCTTACTAGTCATAAAAGGGGAAAAAAATAACAAAGAAAACACAGTGATCGGAAAAACTAAAATAAGATAGCAGAAGTTGGTGTAACAAATCTGCAATCTCTAAGTGTGAGTTTGTTAAATTTTTTCTTTTTTTTGAGACAGAGTCTCACTCTGTTGCCTGGGCTAGAGTGCCGTGGCATCAGCCTAGCTCACAGCAACCTCCAACTCCTGGGCTCAAGCAATCCTTCTGCCTCAACCTCCTGAGTAGGTGGGACTACAGGCATGCGCCACCATGCCTGGCTAATTTTTTCTACATATATATTTTTAGCTCTCCATATAGTTTCTTTCTATTTTTTTTAGTAGAGATGGGGTCTTGCTCTTGCCTAGGCTGGTCTCAAACTCCTGAGCTCCAACAATCCACCCACCTCGGCCTCCCAAAGTGCTAGGATTACAGGCGTGAACCACCTCACCTGGCCTGTCAGTTTGTTAAATTTACTGATAAATATCAAATGCTCAGATAGAGCTAAAGAAAATCCAGTGTTGATCAAAGGTTGAAAATAAAGGAATGAAAAAACATATATCAGGAAAATGCAAACAAAAGGAAAGGAGTAGAAGCAATGTTAGTATCAGACACTAATATAATTCAAAATATGAAATAATAAAAGGGAAATAACTCATATTGATACATTTCAGAGTATTAATATTGAGCTTATTCTATTGCTGACAATATAACTTCAAAATATTGAAAGCAGAAACTGATTAAAATAGAAGTGATTGACAAATTTACAGCCACTGTGGGAGATTAGCATGTGTTTTCAGAGATAGAAATACAAAGTTTAACGACTGTTTCCAACAAGCAGGACTCACAGCACCCACGGGGCATAATCATGATCATTCTGTTTCCCACCAGGGGCCGGTCTCTTTAAACCTGCTCACGGTGGGTTCTTTCCCTGCCTCTGCCCCTGTTACTTCACCGATCCGTTTCCGGGGAAACAAAGTCCTTTGGTCACTTTCAGAGGCAAACACAGTTTCAATTCTATAGTTACATTGTCCAATCACCTGCAATAAACAAAATGCTGAACATGATGAAACTTACATTTTCTCCTCTCTCCCAGCTGGGACCTACTTTGGAGGCCACTGACACTGGGGATGGTCCCATGGTCTGTTCTCTCTCTCTCTGTCTCTTAGCATCTGTCATTTCTCTTTTCGTCGCTGCTAACTGACATGTCTGAACCAGCAAGTCTGGGGAGCAGGAGGATGGAGGAAGGCGTGAGAAGGCAGCAAGAATGGGGATCACACGGGTCTGTGTGTCTGGGACTATCCTAAGAGGATGTCTCACTCTTTGGCCTGGTGACTGTCTGACACTGACTCTTTCCCTGGGGACCCTTCCGTGGGTCTGGGACTATCCTAAGAGGATGTCTCACTCTTTGGCCTGGTGACTGTCTGACACTGACTCTTTCCCTGGGGACCCTTCTGTGGGTTCGGCAGCGTGGCGGGTGACCCTTGCTGCCCTGCAGGACCGGGGGCGCAGTGTTCACGCTCATCCCGCCTCGTGCCCTCCTCCCCCTCCAATCTCGTGCTCTGCCTCCAGCTTCGCCTCTGCTGAGGTCTCTTGCTAGAATCTAAAATGACCCCACCCCACTTCTCTGCTGCACCTGGTGCAGGAGAAACGCTCGCTCGCATTCCCACTGCCTGGACCGAGGCTGGGTGGCGGCCCCAGCCCCTGGCACAAGCAGGCTCCGATGGCAGAGCAGTTGAGAAGCCATCTCTTCCTCATTAGATTTCTGGGGCCCTGGGTCAAAGATTAGTCTGCAGTTTGAGCAATAATGAGTAAAAGATAAACTTTTGTTGTGTTAAGCCGCTGAGATTTCAGCGTAAACTTGTTACCGCAGCTAGAGTTAACTACTGAGGCAAGAAAGGGGAGCCCGGGTGAAGCGCGAGGCGGCGGACGCGCACAGAAGTGAGATGGCGGCTCGGCGGCAACGGCTTCCGCCCCGCTGAGAGGCGCCGCCGTGGGGTGGAACCGCAGGAGTCCTCTTCACAGATTCCTTCTAATTTGTATTGTCTTTGTCTTGTTATATTTTTCATATGAGTGAGCCGTCCCCTGGGGAAGGGCTCGAGAGCCACGTTATCAGTTCGTAGAGATTATTTGGAATGTTGAGCTATCGTTACTCCCACTTCTGACACCAAATATGTGGGGCCGTTTCCTCACACCAGCCCATTCTCCAACTCTTTCCACATCAGCTGGTGTCCTCTAGTGCCATTCAGTTCCGACGCTAAGTACCGGGAGTTGGTGCAGACCCCGCCTCAGGTTCCAGTTGGAGGTCCCAGACCGCCTGTACTCGGGACTGACTGACTGTAAATCAGGGGTTCCCAGATCTCCACCCCAGCGCCGATGCTGTATTAGAATGGCTCGGGGGTCTCAGGAGGGCGCTCTGCTTGCAGTTGCTGGCTCATTAGAAAGGCTACAGCTCAGGAGGTAGGGGGTGGGGCTGAAAGTTCCAACCCTCTAACCACACGTTGGTTCCTCTGGCACCCAGGCCCCTTCCTGAAGCCATCTAGGGGCCCCGGCTTCCAGTCATCTCATTATCATACAAAAAGACACTTTGATCACTGTCACTTGGAAGATTCCAAGGATCTTAGGAGCTCTTGTATCAGGAGCTGGGAACCAAGGCCAAATATTATAACAAAGGAAGCTCTCATCATTCCTATCACTCGGAAAATTACAGGGCTTTTAGCAGCTCTATGCCAAAAACCAGGTCCAGAGATCAAATATTAATATATATTTATCATTATATTACAATATCACAGTCTTTTTCGGGGTCTTCTTAAATCATTTTGTAATCTAATACCTATTCTGTCTTAGCATTTCTGTTGACAATTCTAATTTAACATCTTATTACATAAATAAGAAATAATCAAGACTATTAAGGGATTTGAATATCCCCTTCTGGAAGATATTCAAAGGAAGAAGCTGAGGTAAAATTAATATAGAGATTTTATTTGGGCCAATGTTGAGGATTGCAGCCTGGGACACACTTCCAAGTTGCCTTGGAGAGTGCTCCAGAGAACAAGAGAGGCCCAGGTTTCTAAGAAAAAAAAAAAAGACAAATCAGGAGAGGGGGCAATTGCAAAAGTTGTTCCTCAGGAATGCTCATTGGTTTACAGGAGTAACATTGGCTAGTGACTGAGTTTATGTACACTGTTGAACTACAGTGTGCATGGCATTTTATGGCTACTTTGGCATCAGTGAGTCCATTAGTTAGAGAGCTGGAATAGTAAGTGGCTTCAAGAGGTAATTATTAATATGTAGCTCAAGGGGGAGTAAGACATGACTGCTGTGACATTTTAAATGCCTCTTTGGGGCTGATAATTTAAAGGGGCTTGTATTCCTCAGATAAAAAGTTTCTCTTCTATCTCTCTCTTTTTTTCTCCATTTTCATACTGGTTTAATCAATATTTGGTAAGCCTCAAGTTTAGTTTAATAGACAACTATTTATAAAACTGGGGAACCAACAAAGATCAAATAGAATATGCATTCCTTAAGGATACATATGGAATGTTCAGAAAAGCTGCCTGCTTATTAGACTGCAAAGGAAGGTGTAATAGATTCCAAATAGCAAAAGACATACCATTATATTCATTGACCACTACACAATAAAATTAAAAAGAATGTTAGAAAGCTGTATCTACCTCCCTATCTACATTGAAAATTATTCTTCAGCATAGTCCTAAGATTAAAGAAAAAATGAAAATGGATACTCCTGTGAACTGTGGCCAAGGTGCTATGCAGATGACAGTTTTTGGCTTCAAATACATCTACTAGAAAATAAGAAAGACTGTAAATAGTCTTAGCTTCCAAGAAATTCTAGAAAAGGGAAGAAAATCCAGAAGTGATATAAGAGGAAATTAATTAATAGAGCAGAACAAAAATTGAAGATATAGAAAACACAGGAATAAACTGAATCGATCAGTTGAAACTAAACTGATCACCCAAAATTGATTCTTTAAAAAGTCCAAAAAAGTAGACAAATCTTTGAAAAATCTTAAATTAAGGGAAGGAACAACTTTAGGAACCTAGCTATAGATAAAGAAATTTTTTTAAAAAAGAAGAATAAAAAAAAAGAGAAAGAAAATACTGCTTAAATCTTTGTACCAAGAAATTGAAAATCTAGACAAAGTAAAGAATTTTCTGTGGAAATCAAATGATCAAAGTGGCCCAAGAAGTAGAAAAGCCTCAAGAGATTAGTCACAGAAGAAATAGAAAAGGCAGTTAGGAAGAGCTACCCCTAAATAAAATGCCCAGGTATTTTTATAAGTAAATATTACCAAATCTTCAAGGAATAAGAAAAAAACCCACATTTTTAGGATGATCAACCATCTTGATTTTCCTGGGCTTGGAGGGTTCCTGGGATGTGGGACTTTCAGTTTTAAAATTGGGATAATCCTGAGACAAGTTGATCACCCTACATATTTCATAAACTGTTTAGACAGATTAGCTTGGCTCTGATAGCAAAATAGGACAAAGTTAGCATCAGAGAATTATGATCCAAGTTAAATATTTGCAAACTGAATCCAGCAGTTTATTAAAAAAAAAAAAAAAGTAGGCCGGGTGTGGTGACTCACACATGTAATCCCACACTCTGGGAGGCTGAGGTGGGAGGATCACTTGAGGCCAGGAGTTCAAGACCAGCCTGGGCAGTATAGTGAGACCCCATCTCTACAAAAAAATTTAAAAATTAGCTGGGCAGGGTGGTGTGTACCTGTAGTCCCAGCTACTCTGGAGGTTGAGGCAGGAGGATCCCTTGAGCCCAGGAGTTTGAGGTTGAAATGAGCTGTGATCATGCCACTGCACTCCCACCTGAGCAACATGGCAAGACCCTGTCACAAAAGTAAATAAATAAATTAATTTTAAAAAAGTAAATTGGAAAAAAGGAATAGATGAAAATGTTCTTAAATTGACAAAAGATATCCATCAGAAATGACAGGAAACGTCATGCTTCATGATGGTAAGGAACAAGACAAATATGTTTGCTATTACCACAACTGCTTAACATTGTGTAGGAGGTATTAGCCAAGGTAATGAGGCCAAAAATACGCAAATATTGGAAAAATAGGAGCAAAGTGGTACTCTTTGTAGAAAATACTATTATCTATAGTGAAAAACCAAACATTGATGAACAAACTGTTAGAATAAATGGAAAGAACTCAGCTAGGTGGCTGGATCAAGAGCTCCTAAGCACAAATAATAACAAATTAGAATATACAGAAAAAAATAGTTGACACTATTGAGTGCTTCCTTTGTGACAGATTCTGTGCCATACACTTTTCAATGTATTTTTAAAATTTGATCATGAGAACAATTAACTTGTGCAGACAGGTAGAAGTGGTGGAAACAGGAACTAAGCCTAGTATTTAATTCTCGAGCTGCTTCTATCCAAATAAATCAGGTCATGATGGCAATGAAGAAATGTACTGTTAGTGGGAATGACTAAGTGCCCACCCAAATGCCTACCTTTCTTCCATGGTGTAGAGTTGAGGCTGGTAAGTGGCTGCCCAGCCAGGGCACCTCCCACATTCCCTGACATCTACGTGGGGCCTTGTGACTCATTTTGCAGATGCAATCAAGCAGAAAGGATGTGTGTCATTTTTTGGTTGAGGTGATTAAGGGAGGGGATGTATCTTTTCCACCTGCTCTTAATCCAAGCCCAGGGCAATCTTAGAAACCTAGTGTTAAAGATGACAAAGTCTCTGTCCGCCTTGGGGCCTGAATAGCTATGTAGAATAGAGTCTGTCATATAAGACAAAAACAAACTTCCTTTGTTTTAAGCCACTGAAATTATAGAGTTATTTGTTACAGCAGCTAAATGTTATCCTCATACAAACCTAACAAGAAATGCCTAAGATTTGCATGAAGAAACTTCTGAACGTTTTTACATGGACATCTGAGATCTGAAGAAATGGATACCATATTTATGGATGAGACAACTGATTACTGCAAAGATATAAGCTTTTCCTTAAATATCTCTAACTTCAATATAATACTTGACTAGGCAACTTCATTTATTTAGAAGATTAAGCAAAGAAAATAAAGACATTTTGTAATGGAATAATAAATGGTGAGGACTTTCTCTATCAGACATCAGATACCAAAGGCTACCATAGATTATGATTGAACCAGAAGTGGCACTGGCACAAAGATGGACAAATAGGTCAGTGGAACAGAACACATAAATCAGCAACAGCCCCATGTATACATGAGAATTTAGCAAATGACTAAGTTCACATTTCAAATTAAGAAAAAATGGACAGATTGAAAAATGTTGTTGAGACAATTAGACACTCATTTTGAAAAAAAGCACTAGATGATTTCAACCTCATACTATTCCCAAAAATGAACAAAAAATAAATTATAAAAGGTTATATAAAAATGTATTTATGTCCTTGGAGTTAGGGAAAATCATAAAGGAAATATAAGACCACAAGGAAAATATTCACAAATTTGATGACATTAAAATTAACATATAGGGTATGGCAGGACATCATAAACAAAGGACAAGATACTTGCTACATATATAGTTGGCAATAATGAATACCCAGAATATATAAACAACTCCTACTATTTTATAAGAAAATGATATTAATAAATAACCCAGTAGAAGAATGGGCAAAGAGTATGTACTGGTAATTCACACATAAACACTGGAAAAAATGCTCAGCTCCACTGATAATTGAAGAAATGCAAATTAAAACAGAAAAGGGATACTGTCAGGCTAGAAAAATCATCAGGTGGAAAATGGTTGCTAATATCAAATACTGGCAAGAGTGTGGAGAAATGGCAATAATTGTATAATATTTTTAGTTTTAAAGGCGGGCTATTTGGCAATACTATTAAAATGTAAAAAGCATGCACCCTTTGACACAGCAATTCCACTTCTTGTCTATCTATTCTAGGAATTAATTTACTCACATGTACAAAGAACTATATAGAAGGGTTTTCACTGTAGCAATATTGGCAGTAGGGAAACTTGGAAACAACCTAAATGCTCACCCAAAGGTGAACTGTAGAACACTATGAAGTAATAAAAGAGAATCAAGTGGTTCTTCATGGACTGATGTGGAAATAGGTATGATTCTTAGAGATAAGATACTTCAAATTTAGAAGAATATTGCAGGACACTGCTTAGAATGTCATTTATGTAGGATAAAAAGAAATAAGCCCCACAAAAACAAACATTTATTTCTCTCTATACCCATCTATGCCTGTAAGTGCAGGAGAAAGCTAGGGAAGGAGCCAGAACAAAGCAGAGGCAGAGGGAGCCCCGGTGGGTGGGGAAATGGGCCTTGGTGGGGGCATGGGGACATTTTTTCCCTTGGTATTCGTTGACTCTTTTACAATGTGAATGTGTTTGTGCATTTTCTAATATAATTTAATAAATTAAAACAGAAAAAGATGTAAGTGCTGAGGCTTCAATCTCAAGAGATTTTTACTTGGATGATTTTCCTGGGAATTCGTGTTTTTTGACATCTCCTTGGGTGATTCTGAGCCCAGGGGCCTGAAGAGTGAATTATTGGCTATTGGAGACTATATATTATAGCCCACAATGCAGCATGTTCTGTGTTTCCCACCATATATAATTCCTTCTTAAAATAACAGCATTCTGCTTGCTTCTGCAGCACATATACTAAGCTTGGAAAAATACAGAGGTTAGCATGGGCTCCCAAGATGACACACGATTTGTAAAGCATTCCATATTTTGGTTGAGATGGTAAATTTTATGTTATGTGTATTTTACCACAATTAAAAAAATAGCAGTATAAATCATTTAACACCACAGAGAAAGATTTCAATAAACTGGGGCCTGTGTCACTAACTCAAACGTCATCAGTCTCTATTTAAATTAATGTGGGTTTTTTCCTTTTTGTCTTTCAGAAAAAGCTCTAACTTTTCTCCTCAATGGCATTTTTAGGTGTAGAAAAGTCTCTGGCTGCCTGTGGACACTACCCCACCCGCCCCCAGCACACCAAGTTTATGTGTCCCCCATGGAATCTCTCCCATGTCGCCACTCATCCCTTGCGAGTCTATGCTTTGTCCGCTCTGCAGAGAGCCACCCTGTTGGTCTCAGGGCGCATCCAACTCTTTCCCCTGTGCTCCCGATTCCATTTCCTTTGCTGCTGAGAGTCAGAACACAAGGAGAACGGTGTCAGGTCAGGTGAACCACAAGAATGTCCTTATGAATAGCAAGTGACTCAAAAGCTGCTGCAGAAATGCTGTTTTTATTACGGGGTGCTGCCCTGGACCCTGTTACATAATGTATAGTATAAAATCTCCAACGTTTTGAATTCTGACACACAGCTGACCCCACGAATCTCAGACAAGCAGCTTTCAGACCGTGGGCCTGTACGAGCAAAGCATGTAGGCTGGTTCCTGGCACATAACAAACACGAGTGTAAACTACTGTTACGATGGCACATTTCGCTCGGCCCATTGTGGCTGTTTTGTTCATAGCCAGAAACCTTTGTTGCATTTAAACATTCTGCACATTTAAACCCAGGTGAAGCAAGCACATCACCCTGCACCTAAGCGCATCAACCTTGAGACCAAGTCACCTCCCCTGTCTGCTCATTATCTTTGTCATTTTTGGTTTTCCTACTCCCATCCCCAGCTAGCTAAACACGGTTTCAACATTGTGCTTATCAGCCGGACACTGGAAAAACTACAGGACATTGCCACAGAGATTGGTGAGTGACACCCCAAATAACGGAGGTGTTTGTAGAGCCCACCAGCCGAGCCTGCCCTGGCCCTGCCTGTTGGCGGCATTCTTGCATCTGCTCTCAGAGCCTGGGGTGCCCCCCTTCCTGTGGGGAGCCCAGTTCACAAAGTGAAGGGGGAATTTAAAGTGTTGGCTTTAGCTCCCCTCTGGTCCCGTGGGGTGGGTGGAGCAGGGACACACTCAGGCACAAATAGGTTCACTTTCTCCTTTGGTCTGGTGCCTTCGTCCCTAGAATCAGCCCTGCTCATGCGGAGGCTCCAGCTGTCTGGTTGCTTCTGCCACTCCCTTCAAAAGCAGGATCTGTGTCTGGGACTTCACGTCCTCTGCTCTGCTCCTTGCAGGAGGATGAAAGACGATGCTTACTGGTGGTTGTCAGATTTTAAAAAACGATTTCATCCAGGGTTGCCATGTGTGGTTGTGAAGGTTGTATACTGTACAACCGTAAGAGGCAGGTTTTATATCATAATGTTTTATTATTATGATTTGTTCTGAAATGTTCTTAGTTAATAATGATTATAATATTTCTTTTGGGGCATTTGAATTTTAATAGTTATTAATTTAATAATTAGTAAACTCCTTAACTCAAAGGGATGAGTCTCCAATTATGAAGACTCATGAAGACCATGGTGGGCTGTCTGGGGTCTGCCTTGTTTCCCTGGGAGAGATTTGGGACAGGAGACAGATGTGGGAGGTGTGGGGCCATGCAGAGACACCGTAGAGGTCACCGCCCTCGCACCAGTGAATTCTGCTTTTGTTCTGTCTGGATAGTAGAAGTAACTTTGAGTAGGACCCAGACATTCTTTAGTGTTTTCCTTACAGTACTAAAATGTGCTTATCCTTCTGAAAGCAAGTAGTGTCTTTGGACTGAGAGCATCCCCCAGCCTCAAACTATGCTTTAAGATTGCTTGACCCAGAACTGTTGGGTCTAACTCCAAAGCTAAAGCAGTTCACTGAGCAGTTTGTGAACTGCTTGTGGCTTTCATATCTACCTGAAAACTCCTGCACAAGGCAAGTTAACACAGAATAGTGGAAAGAACGTTGAACTTGGAGTAAACAGAGTGTGGATGCCCTTGAGCAAGTTACTTAGCTTTTCTGAACCTCAGTTTTCTTGTCTGGAATATGGGAATAATAATATCTACTTCACAAGGTTGCAGGGAGGATTAACACAAGATATTATGTATGTAAATGCTTTATGAATGCTACAATGTTGGACAAATACAAAGGGTTGCTGTGTCTTTTTACAGGGGACCTGACAGTGAGCAGAGGCAGCATCAGACTTTGCTTTCACAGCCATTAGTCCAGGGGTCTTAAACTTGAGCATATACCAGAGTCACCAGGAAGCATGTTAAAACAGATCACTAGCTGGGCCCTACCTCCAGCATTTCTATTAATAATTCAGTAGGTCTGGGTGGGGGGAGGCTGAGAATGTGTATTTCTAACAAGTGTCCCAGTGACGCTGATGCTGTGGCTGTGGAGCCCACTTTGAGAACCACTGCACTGAATCTATTTTAATGCATATACTTGTCACTGCGGTAACTCTTAGAAACACATAGAAACCATCATTCACAAATCTCTTAGCACCTCCCAGCATTTGCTCAGGGCTGTTTCTTATTAATATTTCTAACTGAGGTAATGTGCTGTCCTCTTAAGTGTCTGTTTGGGTAGTACAAGAGCACTGGGAAAACTTCATGGATAGGGCGGGATTTGGACCCCTGTTCATTAAAAAAAACCTGTTGTTTCCACTGCAGAGTGGACTACAGGGAATAGCGTGAAGATCATACAAGCAGATTTTACCAAAGATGACATCTATGAACATATTAAAGAAAAACTTAAAGGCTTAGAAATTGGAATTTTAGGTAAGTAAATTGCAAAATGCAAAGCTTATTGTAATACATCACTGAAATAATTGTCTTAGTGGCACTTGGTAATGTCATGGCAGCTTAAACTTAACCCGTGACTGTATTTTAAGCTGCAGCATTAAACTAAGTATTAAAGTTCAATTCTTCAAGAGTTATTACTAGATTAAAAAGTTTATATATGGTTTTGAAATGTATCAAACTTACATATTCCAACCTTCCCAACTATATTTTCTGATATTAAAATGAATTTTCCTTCATGGAACTGATGTTGACATTTGGCAGAAGAGGAATCCCAAAAACATTGGCCTAAAGGAATTAGTTTAGTAAACAAACATTGCTGTGATTGATCCATGACATAATGAGTCAGTGTAGTTATTTGAGAACTGACTTTCTTTCTTATTCATAAAACATGATATTATTTATTATTTTTTTTATAGAGATGAGGGTCTCAATATGTTGCCCAAGCTGGACTGGAATCCCTGGGTTCAAGCGATCCTCCCACTACAGCCTCCCTAGAGCCGGGCTATGCCACAGTGCCTGGCCTAAAATAATATTTTTCCTGTAATGATTTATAGTCAAGGCATTTTATAGTCACATACACAGTGTAGTGTTTGTATTGTATATAGAAGAAAGTAAGATTTGATTTCTAAACTTTCTGCTGAATTTTAAAAGTAATTACATTTTTACAAATAAAAATGTAAAGCATATCGTTGCAGAAAAATTGGAAAGAATAGAGAGACTTACAAAAGAAAAATGAATTTCTTAAAATCCCAATAGTCTGAGATAGTATTTTGGTGCACATCTTTCCAAGTACAAACACACATAATTTAAAAACTGGGATTATATGTATGTGCTGTTTTGTAATATATGTTTTTAAAAAACTTATATCACAAAGTTTTCCCATGTCTTTAAAATTCTAAGCAGCCATGGTTTTTAATGATTGCATTCCATTCCAACATATGACTACACTATGATTCTTTTAAGTGTCTCCTATAAGCAGACAACATTTTCCCTCTCCAGTTTCCTTACTGTTATCAAATCATGCTGCGATGAACAATCTTATATATAAATCTTTTTGCACCCCCTTTTGGGAAAATTTGTTCCTCTGACACATTTTTGTTTTGCCTCTTTCTGCCAGTCAACAATGTCGGAATGCTTCCAAACCTTTTCCCAAGCTATTTCCTTAATGCACCGGATGAAATCCAGGTAAACCTGTGCCCTTCTGTGTACGGATTCCTCTCTCTGGGTACTGGGCCCTCTGGCTGCATGATCACCAGGGCCTGGGAAGGAGTGGTGGGAAGCCTGTCTGGCCAAAACTCTGTATTGCACGGTGTGTGTCTTGAGCTTCCTCTGTCTTTTCACCTTAGTACATAGTCAAGTGTACCACCACTTTGCATGACCATCTCCAGGATACAAACATCTTCCCCCTGCTCTGCACATCAAAACTTACCTGCCCACTGCCCCATCCATTAGGGGCTCTATGCTTTTCTTTACAAAGGGGTAATTTTACATAACCAATTTATAGCTGTGGTTGCACTTGAGAGAAGGCCAGTTTGGCTATCTCTGTCGTCCCAGGTAATCAGATCTGTCCAGCTTTCAATGTGAGGGCAGTACATGACACAATCTCTATGGTTGGGGGTGTTGCAAATTCAACGAGTTGGGCACAGACCCATGGCTGCCATTGTGGGTCGTGAGTAAATTTTTTATGCATTTTACAGTCCTTGCAGACACTATTGGTTGATCCTTCCCCAGGCCCCGACCCATGAAGTCAGGGGTTATACCAATCTGACCAGGCCATCGTGCTTCCATTCCCCAGCTCTGCAGGTGTTCCTGTGGGCCTGTCCAAGCCCTGAGTCTACTGCATTGGCATAAAATGCCATGTTGCTGGGAGGCTGCTGCACATCCTCTCCAAACTCCTCTCTGGGACAACATATCTAACCCTGCAGTCTCTGTCTTCCACACTCCCTGTTTCTGGCACAAGTCTGTATCTCTCCATTAAGCAAGTTCCACGGTCGCTCCTCCTTCTCTGTTTATGTTTGCATTTGTGCTTTTGTGTGTGTCTGTCCCTCTTTCCTCGCATGCTGGGTGATTCTAGTAGTTTATTTACCTGGCCTCCATAGCCCAGAGCCTCTATCTTGTGTTATGCAACCATTCATCTTTCTATTCTCTACGCTACTTTGTCCTAGACCCACATGGGCTAACCTCTCTTCCTCCAGCTAGAAATTGAATATCTTCCTTTGAAATACTGTATCTATATTTCCCCCTTAATTTTCAAGGAAACTCTTAACTGACTTCTATTCAAGATCACATACACATAGAATCATAGAATGGATGTCAGATGTTTCCCAATTCTAGTACGTACTTGCTGAACATCAGTTAGGAGCCTAATTTGCAGGCTGACTGAGTGATGGAACCCTTCGATGTGTACTTTTGCCCACTTCATGGTTATTTAGCACTGATTAATTCTCAGGATAATTTCTCCAATGATCGGGCTGACTTGTGGTTGTGATTACTTATTACAGAGCCTCATCCACTGTAACATCACCTCAGTAGTCAAGGTATGTGATCCATATATGTGCTGAAAGCATTAAGATGTAGTAGTGGTTGGAATTTGGGAACTCAGGAGAATTGCCCCCTCTCACTATAGAAGCAGGATTCTTTGAAATTGAACCTCACTTGAGAAGCCATGTAGTGGTCTTTTAGTTGTCTTATTCTGTTTTCATCAAGAAAATACAGTGATGGATTCACTCTCTCTCATATCTGAATCCTATTTCTGCATTCAGTTTTGTCACGTGTCAGGACATATTAGGCTTGATGATGCTGAAACTTATTCAGGATTCCAAGGCAACTTTTTTAAAAAAATTAATATCTTCCTTTAGTTTTAGTTTTTGTAAACAGAAGAAAGCTCACTCTGGAAAAATGACAGAGGGCATGGCTTGGATTTTCTGGACTTTTGCTGTTCAGTAAGTGTTTGTTGAATTGAAGCTCAAGTTCTTCTGTATTCTGATCCCAGCTCAACTACTAATGGTTGGCACTGGGAAAGTTATCTGACTCCCTTGAGCTTCAGATTCTGTGTCTGTTATCAAAAGAGTTTTGGACCATGATGTCTTAGGTGCCATTCAGAATTCAGGATCAGCTGCACAAGCATTTGTATCATGACTCCCTCAAAGCTATCCTACACTGTGCCTTTGTGTGAATAAGAAAAAGGCCACCTCCTCCGGCAGACAATTTAGAAAAAGGTGTCATTTAAGAATGAACACAACCTGAGACTGCGTGATTTGGTGAGTAGATGACACTTTCATGGGAACAAAATGTTTTCCCTTCCTCGGAGGGGATAGAGCCCCCTACCTCTGCTTGGTACATGGCTTGTGAGTGAGCCCTGAGCTTTCAGCCTGTACTCACCCCAGACCTGGGCACCTTGCGCAGTACACAAAATGTACAATTGTACATGGCAGCCCCAGTGACCACTCTGGGAGGTCAGTGGAACTGCAGCCATGAGTAAGGCCTGATCCTGATTTCAAGGAGCTGGGACGCTGGTTGGAGAGTAGGGGGAGGCTCAGTCTCACTCATCCAAACAACGTGGACTGGCAGTGGAGGAGGACTGATTTCCCAAAGGAAATCAGGTTACTACCAACATAAGGCAGGGAAATAGATGCTGCATAGACCCCCCAAAACCCGATTTTTTTTTCAAGTGTATAAGTTGGGCTGACAACAATTATTTTCACAATGGGTTGTTTTTCTGTAAGCATGCTGGTATTTTATAGTTTCCTGCTCAGTTATTATTGGGCACACAAACACACATTCTTTTTATGCTGAGCAATCCATGGCTTTTTAAAGGCCCCAGCTGATGTAATTTTAAGTTTTATATGTCCAACTGTTGTCTGCAGCCTTACCACTAAAATCTTTCAGTTATTTTACATGTTGATCTTTCAGTCTTGGGCTGTTTGATCATGGGAGTTTCCCAAATGTATTTGACAACCCTCTGACTCCTTTAGCGGAGAAATGCTTTGATTTGTTAAAAAAAAAAAAATTATATATCAGTAGACACTAAGTTCCCTAAGTAACAAAGAAAATAAACTGAAGGTTAGCTTCTAAGTATGCCAAGCCCCAATTAGCCACGCTGGTTGGAAGCATGATTAACGTCACTTAATTATTACAAAGGAGCCATCTGGAAGCAGTAGAGCCCTCTATCAAGGGCAGAGATGGGAGAGTATGAGTTTGAGGGCCAAGAGAAGGTGGGATAAGAAACTAAATATTGGGAGCTTTGAGACAGGGACCCACAAAATTCAGTGTTGTCTCTCTAATTGGGATCGTTCACTCAACAAGGCAAGTGAATTCAGTCGGGAGACTCTGAGGACAGGGCTCAAATACTACCCTGAGTGAAGTTAGGTCAGGAAAGGGCACTGACACAATGTAGTCCCTCGTGCTTCCCTCACCTCCTCAAAATCCAGTGTTTCAGAGGCAGTCCAGTGGGTTCTAGAGAATTCCATGCCCCAGGGCCCCCGGACGCCCCCATCAGTAAAAACATTACCTGGAGGCTCTCTGAGATGGGCCCAGGGCCCGGCTTGTGAGACGGAGCAGGGGCAGGGATACCGCCTGCTGGGAAGCCACTGCAGAGCCCCTAGACCACACGGAGAAATGGGCAACATTTGTCTTCTCGTCCTGAGTCTCCTCTGTCCCTCTGCTCCTCTCCTTCCATTTGGGTCCCCTGTCTCAAACCTGCGCCTAGGACAGGGCCTGGTCCCAGTCAGCCATGCTTCAGAGAACAGTGCAGTCCATGGGATTGCCTGGCAACCCCAGAGTGATTCATTCCAGTAATTCTGGAATGAAAAGCTCTTTTAGAGGGATATTTAGGCCCAGAAGTGTTAGGGAAGACCTTCTGAAGGTGTGGTAGGCTGGGAGGGAAGGGGCTTCTCAACCCTCTTGTAATTCCAACGGACAGGCTTGGCCATGTGCTCTGGCTATGAGCTGTTTCGCAGCCCTCCTGCTGGCTGCATGTGCCGCTGCAGTTGAACTGGAGAGATGTCCTTCGCCTCATACCTTGTCCACGAGATGCTCGTAGATTCTTGTTAGGCTTCCAGAGAGTCCCTCAGTTCCGACTCATGGCCAGACTCCTTTTGCCTGTCACACAGAATAAAGACTATCTTGGGAACCTCAGTGTGGATCCCATGGCCAAAAGCCAATTCCCACAAATTTTCACTGCCCCCATTTTCCAAGATGACTTTAGCTTCAAGGGGAAGACTCCAGAGGCCTCTGAACAGTTTGCCATCTGTCTAGGCTGCCTCCTATGGGTTCCAGCCAGACTCTGGGGTTGCCAGAACGACCTCCAATGAATATTGGTTATTTTTGAGGCCATCTGAGAAGATTAAGGTCTCTCCCCCCAGCTCCCTCCAGCATTTCCTTCTGTAAGTCCCCGCCCATTGCCACTTAGTTCCTTTATCAGGGCTTAACTTTGGCCTTCTCTTGTAGATGACACAGCTAATTCTGAAACACATGGAATCAAGGTAAGGTCTTTCTTCGGAAAAGCGTGGAGCAGCACGGCCTCCCTGCCTGGCAGTCAGCTAACGCAGGGACTGGGGAGAGGGGGTTCTTTTGGCTGCTGCTTTGACAAAGGATACAAACTATGATGAAAGGACATGGAGATTATGGGGAAAAAAGTAACATTCTGGGCCAGGCCAGCTCAGCAAACAGACTAGCATATTTGAAGGTCAAATGTAACAGATATTGGAAGGAGGAAGAGAACAGCAGTTTCAGCACACACTGGATTAAAAAAAAATTAACTCGTGTTGAGCATAAAAGAAAACTTCAGAAGCTGGCCTGAGACCAAGACCATCTCATTGTTATTATGAATTTCAGCTTTTGTCAGAATGAATAGTCCAATTTAGTGGTAAAAATCTCCACCCTATCAGTTTCTCCATTTAGTCCATGTTTATATCACCCTATTATAAGGGCCATTTGGGAGCTCAGGTGGTATTCATTAAAAGCAAACGGTTGATAGTTTTATCTTCCCTAGAGGAAGAAGGGGCTTGGCCTTGTATTCTAATTTGCAGACCCCATCCCTCCACATTGAAACCATCTAATTGGGAAGGATTAAGGCTATTGAATTTCAAAAGGAAAAGTAAGGCCCCTGGAAACGGGTGTAGGGGGGTGTCTGTGTGAGCAGATGCTGGACTGTCAAATTCCACCCACGACAGGATTCCACCATATGACATCTGTCCTGCTGTGGGTCATCTTTGTGAGTGTGAAGGGACCTGCAGCTCATGTGGTCACATTTAAGGGCGGAGGATCTCTTCCCCCTTAAATCCCGTCTGAGCTGAGCTGGTTATCCGGTATTCTGCCTGGGAGACCTCTGTTGTAGCAAAGCCTCTGTTTCCAGGAACATGCCCTTGATGTCACATGACTGCCAAGAGACAGCCCTGTGTGGTGTCCTGGAGAACCCATCAGAAGTTCGTTCCACTCAGTTCTTGGAAGCAGAGCACTAGCACGCGTGGAGGCCTAGAGGGTGGAGTTTGACAGCATTCACATGTTTTCTTTCTACTCAAAGTGGGATTGGCGGCAAAGCAATGGAAACTTTGCTTCTTTGCCTTTTAGGCAGAAAGGTCTCATCCTGAACATTTCTTCTGGGGTAGCCCTCTTTCCTTGGCCACTGTACACCATGTACTCGGCTTCCAAGGTGAGTGATACCATGTGGCCCAAGTCTCTTCCTTCTTCCTCTTATTATTTCCAGTTGGCATTTTTCTTTGGATCACCTGGCAAGTGGATGGGGAGGTTTGTCTGCAGCACCCTTCTATGTGCAGGGAGTCTGGGTGCGGATTAGGGACAGGTGCCACCTCTGGGCGCATTAAGTCCGGCAGCCTCACAGCCTGACAGGGCGGGATTCCGGCCCCACTCACCTGCTGGGCTGGGGGCCCATCCCTCTTCCTGCTGACAAGTAACATTGAAGCTTCCTCCCTGACCTGGAGGCCTTGAGGGCTGTCCTTTGCCCTAGTTATAAAAACAACCCGAGGAGGAGGGAGTGCTAGACAAGGGAGTCCTTCTCCAGCAGGCTACACTGTATGCAGTGGCCCTAGGGATATACTTATCCCAAAATGTGTCTTCCCATTGAGGGAAGGCGCTCTTCCCAGATAGAGAAATGAAGTGCGGATTCCCACCAAGACAAGCTGTCCCCCCTACTTTCTTTCCTCCCCCTACCCTGCTTTATTAGGGCATCTTTGACAAATAAAAATCGTATAGATTGACAGTGTACAATGTGATATTTTTACATATTGTGTACATTGTGAATTGATTGAATCAAGCTAATTAACATAGCCATGACTTCACATACTTATTTTTTAGTGTGCAGTGAAAACATTTAAGATCTGCTCTCTCAGTCATTTTCAAGTATATGATACATTATTGTTAACTATGTCGCATGCTGCGCAGTAGTGCTCCAGAACTTATTCATCCTACAAAGGGTAACTTTGTACCCTTCGATTCACAGCTCCCCACTGTATTTTAAGGTAAAGCAGGAAGCAGGTAGTGCCTGCAAGGTACCCCCTGAAATCTGAAAGCGTTTGTTCTGACAAGGAAGCAAACTCTGGGGCCTTAGGTGTTTCTTCTTCTTGCTCCAGGCTTTTGTGTGCACGTTTTCCAAGGCACTGCAAGTGGAATATAAAGCAAAAGGGATCATCATCCAGGTGAGGTGGACAGTTGTGTGTCCTCGGGAACGGGCACTCTGGACCCCCTGGAGCTGGGGCCACTGCCTCCCGCAGGACTGGCTGTGCATGTGTGGCCAGCAGGGAGATGGGCTGGGTGACCGTATGTGGGTTCCTGTGACAGTTGCCAGGGCAGCCACAGCCACCTTGGTGCTGCCTGCTGCTGTGGCTTCTGCTGCCCTCCCCCCGTGCCCAGGGCTCAGAAAATACCGTGGACCCTCTTGCTACCTGATGCTGCATCAAAATGGAAACTGGGGTCTTGCCTTTTCCTCTCTGCCCTAGGTACAGCACACAGGCTTATGTGAGTGGAATTGTGGAGAAGAAACAAAATAAAACAAAACTGAGCATGTGGTCCATGCTGGAAAGAGGGGAAGGGCTCGTAGCTGGGGAGGGGATTTTCCCCTGGGGGATGTTGATCCGTGATGGGCCACAGAGATCCCCACACCCTGGTTCCTGGGCAGTCGGGGAAGGGATGCCGTTTCCCCTTCCAGCTACAATGGCAGAGCCACCATGGAGATCACCTGTCCTCACCTAAATAGAGCTGGCTTGTCTATAGGCTGAGCAACATGATGTTCTGAAGTGTCAGTGATTTACTTGTGCTTGGTTCAGCCACAGAGTTAGAGTTAAGCAGAGTCTGGAACCTAGAATAAACAGAGGTTTTTTGGTTTTGTTATTGTTGTTTGGGGAAAAGTGTTATGATATACTATTAGAAATGAAAAAGGCACAAAGTTATATCTTTGAAATTACTGCTACACACATTGCGATTAAAATGTCCAGGTGGAAAAGTATTTTACGCGGCTTTTACTATAAACTAACCAACTATAGGATGAAGCTTATTAAATAGGTAGAGATGAGTTAATGGTAGGAATTTGGCCAATAACAGCATTTTCCCAGCCTAGTGGGTGACTGTAAACAGCCATGTCATCGTGCCACAGTCCCTTTCTCTGCCCTGCTGAAACAGTCTCACCCATCAGAAATTTCTTCCCCCTTCCACGTTGTGTTTTCCATTCTGCAACTTCAGCTGAAGTTGGAACTTCCCTTTTGCAACAGTGCTACTGTGCACAGGTTAAGTTTGCTGCAGTAAAAAGTAACCCCTAAAATTTCAGTAGCTTAAAACAACAAAGTCTTATTTTGCATTCATGCTACATGTTCACTGTGAACTGGCAGGAGATATTAGCTTGTTGCAGTGATGCACGGACCCAGGGTGATGGAGCACCCAGGGTGATCCTGCTTATTATCAGTTGACACCAAAAAGGAGGAGTTCTAAAGGATGTTGCTTTGACAGTTGAGTACTCTGGCCCTGAAATGACATGTCACTTCTGCTCATAACTCATTGGCCAGATATGGTTACATGGTCCCACCCAGCCATAGGGATCAAGGAAGTACAATTCTATCATGTGCCTGGAAGAAAAAAAACAGAAATCCGTGGTGGTTTCTGAACATGAATGATTACCACAGCCACCTGCTTCCTAGCCATGGGGCACCCTTAGCATTATCTTGCTCTTGATCATCGTGGGCCACCCAGCAAGTAAGAGAAAGTGAAAAAGACTGTGACCTTTCAAAAACCTGGTGGCCTCTCCAAATGCACACACAATGGGTGCACAATAAATATTTATTAAATGAATGAGGAAGTATGTACTATAGACTTGGGTTTGAATTTTATCTGAGTGGTCCCAGACAGCCTGCTTAAACTCTGTGTGCCTCAGTTTTCCCTTCTGTAAAAGAAATTTATGATACTTGCATCCCTCTCTGGGTTGTAGTAAAGATCTAGTGAATAAGTATACAAGTTTAAACAATATTTATTGAGCCTCTGTTTTGTACTTAAAAGTGTTTTGTCAACCATGACTTACGTAGGAATGAAAATACTTGTTATTTCCCTATCCTGAAACCATAGTTGAGAATGCATACTCCTTATGTTTCTCAAAGAGTAACTCTCTGACAGCACGAAAGAAAAGTGTTATGCAAATGAACCACAGCATTAATTTCCATAACAATCAATTCAACTGGATTAATTGGCTCATAATTGAATTCAATTATGAAACAATGTAACTTCAAATGTGATGTGAAGAAAAATAAAACCAAGAAAACTATTAATAGCATGAATATTTTTTCTTTCTAAAGATGCCCAGGTCTCTGTATCTGGGAATGAGGTAATAAATCTCTGTTATGAATCCTCATGCAGGCCACAATGTGGTTAGACCAAAGGTAGAAACACGGTGTTGGATTTTTAGGGCACAATGTGTGGTTACTTATTTTTATTACCACACAGAAAAAGGTTATGAGGTATGTACCACTCTTGGTTCCTAACTGAAGTGTGAAAGTGAGAATCCAACATACTTTAAGTTGCTCCAACTTTAGTTACATGTATTAGAAATAAACTGAGATAGAGTTGCCAGATTAAATACAGGACATCAGTTAAGTTGGAATTTCAGATGAGTACGAGTAGTTTTTAGTAAAAGTCGAAAGATTTGTTTGTTCTGAAGAGAAACCAGAGCATACGAATAGTTTTTAGTATAAGTCCGCCCCATGCAATACTTAGTACATAATGATACTTTCTCATTCATTTAATAAATATTTATTGTGCACCCATTGTGTGTGCATTTGGAGAGGCCACTAGGTTTTTGAAAGGTCACAGTCTTTTTCACTTTCTCTTACTTGCTGGGTGGCCCACGATGATCAAGAGCAAGATAATGCTAAGGGTGCCCCATGGCTAGGAAGCAGGTGGCTGTGGCAATCATTCATGTTTAGAAATCACCACGGATTTCTGTTTTTTCTCTTTTTTTCATTGTTTAAACTACAAATTTATCTGGGTGTTCTTTTTCCTGCATTTTTATTTGCTAAGTCTTGAAACCCTGTTCTGAGAGACAACTCATGTTCTGTCAGTTGCCCTGTGGGCTGGGGAGGGCATTTGGGCCATCCGGTGTTGGGTGGTTGAAGTCTCGTCTTGAAAAACCAAACTTTTGGACTTCCAGCTCTGAGCCAGTTCTGTGTCTTTTACCATTTAGGATCTCAAAAACTTTTTACAGAAAGGGAAGAGTCAGGAAATGGTGAGACAGTAAAATGAGTGTTGATCTCTCAGGTTTGTTTCCTGTGCTGTGGTCTTTATTTCCTATTGTAGGTGCTGACTCCATATGCAATTTCGACCGCAATGACGAAGCATCTAAACACCAATGTGATAACCAAGACTGCTGAGGAGTTTGTTAAAGAATCACTGAACTACGTCACGATTGGAGATGAGACCTGTGGCTGCCTTGCCCATGAAATCTTGGTAATTGAGAACAACTTCTGTTCTTGAAGCAATGGAGGGAGGGAGTGCAGGCAGCCCTAGCAGGGCTTGGCTAGTTCTTCCTTGCTCTTGGGGTGCTCAGCGATTCTCTCATGCAGGATGGGTTGACACCAAGCAGTAACATAGCATTGGCAAGGAGTATGTGGCGAGGGGGGAGAAGCTGGAGACCTGGGTGTCAGCCCACGAGTAATGCGAAGCTGTCAAGTCTCATCCTTGGTTGCCTCACTCCTCCACTCAGAAAGGAAGGTGGGTCTCAGGAGCTTTTGGGCAGGGAAGACAGACACTTGAAGCTTCCTTTTGGGAGCTGCTGTCTTCCTTGGCCCTCTGTTCTAGTAAATGTTTAATGACCAGCCCTCCAGGGAAAAAAACCAAACCAAACCAAACCTCTTTAATTTACAAACTAGCATTTCCTGATTTCCATGGTGTAAATCCTCCCACAGTGGCTGATTTTAAGCTACCAACATGTCAGTGCACGTGAATCGAGGAGGTAGGAGTGTGCACGACGGGCTCTGTGAGCATGTTCCAGCCAGCTTTGTTACCATGGACTCCACCAAAGGTGGAAATAAGGTTCAGTGGCATATGGCACAAGACATTTTCACCTTTCCTAGGCTGCTTTTAAAGCAAACACCAACATGAAACAAAGGTAGACTTGAGGATTTCCACGCTCATACTGAAACAAACACAATGTCAACGTAGTCCTGTTCTCAGCTCCCACAAAAAATTTTAGATGGATTTTCCTTACTTACCCATCGTCTGTCAGCTTTCTCCTCTACCTTATAGGCTTTTCTACTGTGGGAATTAGATCTCTTACATCCCGCCCCCTCTCCTTCCTCTCTCCTTTCTCTTCTCTCTCCTGTCTCTCTCTCCTCCTCTCGCTTTCTCTCTCATCTCTCTTCCTCTCTCCACTTTCCTCTCTCCTTCTCTCTCTTTCACGGATGCTAGAAGGATTCGTGATCAATGCACTACAGTCTCCCAAAGCATTCCTTTACCTCCTGGGTCTCACAAAGACTCTACCAGGAGATATTAGACTTTCTTGCATTATTACTTGCTATTTTTACCGTAGAACCTCAACAACATGGAGAATTGCCTTAGCAATGTGCAGAATCACCAACTTAACTCACACCACAAGGTGGACATGCACAAAGAATATAAGATCTTTATTTTCTTGGCCAGGCACAGTGACTCATGCCTGTAATCCTAGCACTCTGGGAGGCTGAGGTGGGAGGATCACTTGAGCTTGAGTTTGAGACCAGCCTGAGCAAGAGTGAGAACCGGTCTCTACTAAAAAACCAGAAAAAAGTTAGCCGGGCATGGTGGTGCCTGCCCAGCTACTCCAGAGGCTGAGGCAGGAGGATCGCATGAGCCCAGAAATTGGAGGTTGCAGTGAGGTATGAGGACGCCACTGCACTCTACCTGGGGCAACAGAGCAAGACTCTGTCTCAAAAAAAAAAAAAAAAAAAGAATTTCCTTAGGGCTGATGCTACTGAGGGTGTCAAAGGAGTTTAAAGGGACTGCTTTGGTGTCTGAGAAAAACCTCGTGTGTTGAGAAAGTATCATAAGACCCTTAAACTTCAGCAGGTACTTAAAAGATTTTGGGACTTCATTTCAGTAGTCAGAAAAACTATTTTCAAAGACCATGAATATGAACTGACGTGCTTGAGTTGCAGGCCTTCCATGCTCTTCTTTCCTCCCAGACACTCTCATTTTTTGTCTGTTGAAGGCGGGCTTTCTCAGCCTGATCCCCGCCTGGGTCTTCTACAGCGGCGCCTTCCAGAGGTTGCTGCTGACGCGGTACGCGGATTACCTGAAGCGGAACGCCCGGGCCAGGTAGCCGCGGCCACAGGTGGAATCCAGCGTGGTTCTTCCTCCCCAGGTCCGCGTGGCTGGAGAGGACCGGAGGAGCAGACCAGCACCCTTCACCCCCTGCCCTGCGCCGGAGGGGGATGGTGCCACAAAGACTTAGAATATACATTTTTTTGCCGCTTTACTTGAACCTGTAGATCTTTGGGAAAGCTGTTTTGTAAAAGCATGTGTTGTGCCATGGGGTTTTAGGGTTTGGTGTGTGAGGAGATGAAGGTGTCTACGGGGAAAATTGGAGGAATTTCTATAGTGAGCTTATTATATAAATGTGATGAGATGAAACTTCCGATGCTTGGAATATTGAGAACAATTATACCTACTAAGCTAGTTTTGTTGTTGTGGTGGTGGTGGTGTTTTGAAACAGGGTCTCGCTCTGTCGCCCAGGCTGGAATGCAGTGGCATCATCATGGCTCACTGCAACCCCAACTACTGGGCTCAAACTATCTTCGGCCTCCGCCTTCGCCTCCCAGTAGCTGGGATTATAGGCGCACCACCACGCTTGGCTAATTTTTTAATTTTTTGTAGAGATGGAGGTTTTACTTATTGCCCAGGCTGGTCTCAAACTCCTGGCCTGAAGCAGTCCTCCCACCTTGGCCTCCCAAAGTGCTGGGATTACAAGCTTGAGCCACCCCCCCCAGCCTAGTAAGCTACTTTTATAACTAAGTTTGTAAAAGTCGAAACTTGAAAGAATATCTGAAGTTGCTAGATTTTTTTCAAGATTTCTGTAGTCCCGGAGAGTTCACTGGTTCTCAAACTGGGTTCCTCAGAGGCCCAGGAAGCTGGGCAAGGGAAGCATCGGGCAGTAGCTATAGCAGGCTGGTTCCTGGTCTCCCTCCTCCCCCATTTTCAATGAATGCAGCACTAGCTTTATCTATGTCATTTATGTTCGGGGTTCTGTTAAGGCTGTAAAAACAACAACATGCAACGATATGTTATTAAAAATAGTTTAAAAACCGAGTAGCTCTCTGCACCACTGAACGTTTCCCCTGAGCGCCAGCCCCGAACCCCTCGCCACTAGGGCGGCGTTCAGCCCCGGAGATCCAAGGGCGTGGTGGGGGGACGGGGAGGCGGCGGCGGGTGGGGGCGGCCGCGGGGCGGAGTCTGGGCGGGGGCGGAGTCTGGGCGCGGAGGCTGGGCTGTGGCCTAGGGCCGGTGGCGCCACACCGCGTTCTATGGAGACTTGGCGGCACGGCCCGGGCTGAGCAGCCGCGGACTTTCAGGAACTGCCGAGAGGGCGGTGGCTGACTGCGCCCAGCTGTCGGGGGCCAGCTGTAGCCGCCGCCCTTGTCCTCGCCCTCCCGGCTCCGGGGACCCGCCCGCTATGGCCACCAAGGTTCGGTTTATGTATGATTTTGCTGCCGAACCTGGAAATAATGAATTGACGGTCAGTGAAGAAGTCATCACGATTACAAATGCGGATGCTGGTGGAGGGTGGCTGGAAGGAAGGGACAGCAAAGGAGGAGGGCTTGTTCCCACAGACTACGTGGAAATTTACCCAGTGATGGAAAAGATCCGTTTTCTTGAGGAAACTCACTCAGTGGCTGATCAAGCCTTCCTTAATTTCCTGTCACTAAATGCAGCTCAAGCCAATTGTCAGCTGCCAAGAGCAATAACCAGGTCGGCGGTGGCGATGACCCCTGCTCAGCCTGGAGTGACTCTAAATCCGGGAACTGGGAGAGCTCGGATGGTTGGGGGGCCACGGCCAGAGGGGGCTGGCACCCAAAGAAACACTCCTAACAACTGAGACACTGCCTTTGGCCACCCACAGACCTACCAAGGTCCAGCAACTGGTGGCGATGATGACTGGGATGACCCTGAGCCGTCCTCTCCTTACTTCAAGGATTCAGAATCAGCTGAAGCAGGAGACAGTCAGCAGGGAACAGTCACGTTGGTGCATCTTCCGTGAAGCTACCACTTAACAAATTTCCTGGATTTGCAAAACCAGGAACATTCCAATCCCTTCTCTTCCGGACAAACAAGTCACAGGCTACTTTAAAGGGGAATTTATCAAAATGCACGTGGAGAGACTTCAGGCCTGGGTGACCAGAAAGTGTCAGCATCCCGTCATCTCATAAAGGGAGGTTTTTCAGCAGTTCCTGAATTTCTGAGATGAGAAGGAATGGAAAAGTGGAAAGAGAAAGGCCGAGACAGATGAGCTGGCAGGACTTCTGATATTTTCCACCATGGAACCGGAGGCACCTGACTTGGACTTAATAGAAATAGAGCAGAAGTGCGATGGTGTTGGGAAGTTCCCCAAGGCCATGGATGCTGGCCTGAAGGTGCTGCTGACTGTCACGCAGGAGCACTGGAAGTGGTGCCCAGGGCCATTTCCCAACGAATATCAGAAGATAGGAAAGGCCTTGCAGAGTTTAGCAAAAGTGTTTAGTTCTAGTGGCAATCAAGGTGAAACCAATCTCAGTGATGCAGTAACAGAAGCAGGAAAGACTTAGGAAGAAATTGCCAGCCTCTTGGCAGAATAGCCAAAGAAAGATCTCCATTTCCTGATGGAATGTAATCGTGAGTATAAAGGTTTTCTTGGTTGCTTCCCTGATATCATTGGCACCCACAAGGGAGCAATAGGAAAAGTGAAAGAAAGTGATAAACTAGTTGCAACTAGCAAAATCACCCCACAAGACAAACAGAACTTGGTGAAACTAGTCTACACCATGTCTTATACATTGCAAGGTGAGCTGAATCACTTTCACAGTAATCGGATCTATGATTACAACAGCATCATTTGCCTGTACCTGGAGCAGCAAGTGCACTTTTACCAAACAATTGCAGAAAAGTTGAGGCAGCCCCTCAGCCAATTTCTGGTTATGTAGAACAGAATAAAACAGAATATGAAGAAAATTCCAAAGTGCTTCTTTCTGACTTGGGGCAATGCAATTCAAAATGGATTTTTTTTCTCTATTATCACAAAGAAAAAAAAAAAGGAAAGAAAGAAAACCAAAAAGAAATAGAATTGCAAAAAACTGCATTTATTTTATTAACCAGCCTAAAGGCATCAGTTATTAGAGATGGTCTTATTTTGTTTTTTTCCATAACTATGATTTAAACCATGATTTCCATTATTTAAATAGAAATTGTCTCTATTTTTGGAAAGTACTTAAAGTTAGCAGAATTTTGAATGGAAAATTAGGGGTTTCCTCCTATTGAGACATAGAACCATAATTTACAAGTCACCTACAATCTTCAAGTTCTTCCCCAATGTCAGATAATTAATTACTGATTGCTTTCTCAAAAATATGACATATGCCAGAATAAAAAGAATATATATGTTTGTATATTTTTATAACTCTTTTCAGTCCTCTGGGGTTCCTGTCCATTTAGGGAGATCTGCATCCCTTCCATTAACACAGTTATAACTCAAGTGCTTACATTTCAGGAGGCAGGAAGCAGGGGGCTCTTGGGGCTGCTGGTGCCATCGTGGTGTGTGGCAGGTAGGCTGTCACATGTCCCGTCAGGGAGCGTAGCTTGGCAGACATGCAGGTCAACCTGCCCACCTACTGCCCTTGGGGTTGTTTCCGATGTGTTGCTCTTACGTGAGGACCAGTGCTCTCTCTTCACACTTCCTTCCTAATCGTGGTTAAAGCATGCTTTATGCCAGAAGGAATAAGTAAGAAAAATGTGGGGGCTTTAAAAAGAATTCCATGGCCTTGCTTCCAGGGATGAGTAGCTGTGCCGATATCTGTGTGCAGGAGTACTCTAGGGCTGCGGTCCCCAACCCCTGGGTATGTGGCCTGTTAGGGACTGGGCAGCAGAGCTCTGCCCTCCCCCGCTTCCATGGAAAAATTGTCTTCCATGAAACTTAGGAACTGGGGCTGCACAGCAGAAGGTGAGCAGGGGGTGATCCAGGGAAGCTTCATCTGTATTTACAGTGGCTCCCTGTTGCTCCCATCACCACCTGAGCTCTGCCCCCCTGCCCATGGAAAAATGGTCTTTCATGAAACCGGTCCCTGATGGCGAAAAGGTTGGGGATCGCTGCCATAGGGGAAGGTGCAAAGGCGGCACCCCCTGTGGCTCAGGATGCCTCCCCTCTGCATTCCTCAGCTGTTCATCAGACTTAAGGAGAAGGGTGGTGCTAGTATGGCACCTGCGTGACTGGGATTGTGGGCGAGCGGGCCAGTGGTGGTGTCAGAGAAGATAAAAAGCACAGTTTGGCACCTCTGCTCCCATCCCCCAGTGGAAAGTTCCAGAACTGAGAAGGGTGACAGCCTGAACAGTGTGCAGAATCCCTGGGCTCTTAGGTTGAAGAGAAAGTACAGACTGAGGGTCTTCCTATGTCCTAAACTTCAGACAGAATTTTTCTAAGCACAGTACTTCAGTTAATGTCATAAAGCACAACAGGATCTTGACACACTGTCAGCTCTAAATCTGGACACTCAGACACACCGTCTCACTCCTGTGGACGAGGATTTCCGTCTTCCACAGTTGCCTAAGCACATTACCGCCTGCGCTTTCATTTTCTGACCTAATAATTATATTACAGAAAATGGAAAGTCTGGGCAGCATAAATAAAATGAAATCAAAAAATGAGTAGATGAGGAAATCAAATGAACATGAACATGGGAACGTCTTATTCTTCAATATCACGGGTTTTTGTTAACGTTTTTTTAAGTTGTTTTCCCTACTTGATTTTTATTTTATAAAATCCCATAGAACAGTGTTTATGATACAGCCATTTAACATATGTGCACATTGTAAAGAATATGTATAAATGTTTTACACAAATGTAAGAGCATGTAGAAGTCAACATGTAAATAGTTTAAAAAAACTGTACGGGAAATTATCAAAGCACTTTTTCAAAACAAAACAAAAACCCATTGCTTTAATGCAGGAGTTGATAACTGTAGAAATGAGGTTTTTGTAGGTCTTCAACTCTTGGGGTGCTGCGGACACACGGGGTGGTGTGTGTGCTAGAATCATTTGAAGAATTGCTTACTTACATGTCTGGAGATTGAGGGGGTTCTTGGCTCAGACTCCAGCTGGGGCTGCCACATGGAACACCTATTCATGGCTTCTCTAAGTGGCTGCTTGATCTTCCTCGAAGCAGAGTGGCTGGGTTCCAAGAATGAGCATCCCAAAGAGAACTAAGTAGAAGCTGTACTGTCTTGTATGACTTAACCCTGGAAGTCACAGAGCATCATGCCATTCAGTAGGAGGGGTGCCAAACCTACTACCTCTTGTATGAAATGAAATGGTCGATATTGTCATGCTTGTCTTTGGAAAATACAATGTGCCCCACTCATTAATCTTAGTATGAGTGTTTGTCCTAGCATCTATCAATTGTGAATTACTTGGCCTTTCAGCTAGTGCTGGAGCAACTTATAAAAGTATAGGTATTTTGTTTCTAGAAACCTGTACATCAAACCCTGGTAAGTTTGCCTTTGAGGAAGAACTTCCACAATCAGCAGCTTAGGGGAAAAAGGAATGCACTTCAGTTTATGCAGCCTGGGATGGATTTTTAGAGATAATTTTTAGTTGACAATGATACTGGGGTTTTTCTAATATATTAATGCTCAGTTGATTTGAATGGTTATCCAATAAGCTTCTTGAAGTTCTTTAAAGTAAGTGAGAATTTCTTCACAGTAAAGGCTCCCAGATGTTGGTTGGACTGGCTTATGCAATGAGGGCAGAAAATCTCTGTATTTGAAGATCTTTGTCCCCATCCCCACTAGTATTAGATAATAGCTAGCATTTGTTGAACAGTAATCATAGGGACTATGTAAAGCCTCATAATGACTTGCGAAGTAGGTACTATTATTATTGCCTTCGTTTTGCAGATGAGGAAACTGAGGCACAGAGGAGTTAACTAACGTGTGCAGGTTCACCTGACCAGTGAGTGGCAGTGCTGGGGTTTGAATCTGGGTCATCTCTTGCCCACATCCCTAGGCTAAAACACAACAGTAGAGCCCTACAGTCTGGGCTAAGTTTGTTTAGTGGAAATTAATGTCCAAGGGTGAGCACTATAGCACCAACTCTGTATTTTTCACTTTCACATACCATAGAGACAAGGGGAAGAATCAGGCTTCTGCGGCCAGGCCCACATGTCTGGATTTCAACGCTGACCACTTTCCAATGCACCATCCTCTGGGAGTCATTCAGGAACAGGGAGGCCTGCCAACTCTCACTGACCTTTTGTTTCTGCTGAGGCGCACTGGGCTCTTGTTTCTCGCCTGATTCTCTTATCTTTGGAGGGCTTGGGAGCCCCGGGGCGGAGCAGCATCAGAAGCCAGCAGTTTGGATAGATGCATTCCCTGTGCGTTCTTCCAGCCTCCCATCTGTGCTGCTTTGCAGGATGCCAAAGGCCAAAGAGGCCCTTGGACAACACTGGGAGCAGGGAAATGAGGTGATTATGGGCTGCTGCTCAGAGAAGCATCGGCAGCTGTTGCTGGGGAGGTTCCCTGGGGTTTCATCCTTGCCTTGCTCTTGTGGATGGGAACCAGAGTGTCCCACTTCAAAGGCTCCTTAAGCCAGTCCTTGCCAGAGCAAGCTGAGGATGCTCCTCTCAGGGCCAGCATGATTTCAATCAGATTCGTCCCCTTCTGATGCCAAAAAAAGATGATTGTCGTCACTGTGGCTTATCCACTGTGCTCAGGCCTCAGCTGGGCCTGACTCATCTGAGAGAGGTGTTGAGTCTTTCCTACCTAATCCCATAGAAGTTTTAGAACAGAAGCCAATTTAGGAAAGAAATGCCTCAAATTTTTTGAGCTGCCTGTGTGTGTGTGTGTGTGTGTGTGTGTGTGTGTGTGTGTGTGTGTGTAAGGGTAAGGTTGTTAAGAAAGAAAAGAAGGCCACAGAAGGAGAGGTGCTGTTTCAGGCCAAGCCACTTGGCCTCTTTGGGCTCTGGTTACCTCATCAGTCAAATTAGGTCTTACTACATGATCTATCCTTTTTTATGCAGCTCTTATAGTCTGTAAGTCTCAAGTAAGTTGTGGAAATAAACTGTCTTTTTTTAATCTTTAAAAAATAATTTTCCTGATTAGATACACAGTGTAGGAAATATAAAAACTATAGAAAAAAGAGAAGATAAATCACCAGTTATCCTATCACCTGGAATTAACCATTCTTCATTGACTGTGAATTTCCTTTGATGATTTTTTCCCTCAGTTATTTAATTATGTTCTTTGTAAGAAATTTAGAATAACAATTTGTGAGGATAATCTCCACTCATCGGGGTAAACACAGACTGCAGGTAGCCCTGGAGCTGAGAAGTGGTTTTGATTTTTGGCAAAATTTGAGAGTCCACAGCTCTCTGATCAAACTTGCACTGCTCTGTCATCTCGTATTTCTCTTTTTCTGTGTCGACGATCTCACCTTCCTGGTGTCTGGGCTTCCACAGCTGCTTCTTGAAGTAAGCATTGGTACAATGTTTTAGAAAGCTTCACATTGCTGATAGCAATTTTTGTGGAGTTAGAAATGACAAATTTCTGGTGTGTTCTTCACAGAGGAACTCGATTGAGGACCAGATGTTCAGTCTCCAGTAACAAGCCACTGTTCAGCTGCTTCACAAGCCATCCTCTTGCCTTTGTGGTGCCCAGAGAGGATGGTCAGGATGGGCCCAGGAAGGATGCCAGGTCGCAGTTATCTCGCGTGCTGACAGAAGGGTTTCTTGCCGTGGCTCAACAGCTCTTGAGGCACACCTTCAGTAGGGTAATAGCTAGGCATTTTGCAAAGTTTAACCACCTGAATATCATCATTCTTGTCACTACCAACTGGTTTTGTAACAGTGGCAAGAACCTTTTCCTGGTTTTCTTTTCAATCTTGGATTTAGCGGCTGACTGGTTCCTCTTGTACATGGCCTTTTTGGATACGTAGCAGATCGGGAATATTTGCTGATTCCTCTGAGGAGGACAGGATTTCATTCTGGGGCTTTTTAGCCTTGAGTTTACCCTTCTTAACCTTGCCACTGAAGGCACTGCCTTCTTGGTTTCAGGTTTCTTGTCTGTGGCATCTGGCTTCTTAACTTTTCCACCCACCGTCTTGCAAGATGGGCAAGAGACTCCTTTTGTAATTTTTTTATGTGTGTGTGTGTTTGCATGTGAGTCTAAGTACAGGTTTTATATTCTACCTTTTCTCTTAAGATTTTAATAACTATTCAAAAGGTGATTTCTAATCGCTGCTTAATACTTGTCCATATGACTGAACATAATTTATGTACCATCCCTTTTTGCTTTGCATTTAGGTGTTTTCTGATTTTTAAAATCTTATAAATGACTTATAACAATATACATTTCTGTATGTGTATGTTTTTGTCATTGATGTTTCAACTGTTTTTTATAATGGCTTTATTAATTCACATACTGTACAATTCATCCATTTGAAGTATACAATCCAATTGTTTTTAGTATATTCAGAGTTGTGTAACCATCATCACAATCAACTTTAGAGCACTTTTAGAACATTTTCACCACCCCATATAGAAACAACATACCCATTAGCAATCATTCCCCATGCCACACCCTCCCTCACCCCCAGACCTAAGTAACCACCAATGTGCTCTGTCTCTCTAGTGACTTGCTTATTCTGCACTTTTTTTTTTTTTTTTTTTGAGACAGAGTCTCACTTTGTTGCCCGGGCTAGAGTGAGTGCTGTGGTGTCAGCCTAGCTCACAGCAACGTCAAACTCCTGGGCTTAAGCGATCCTCCTGCCTCAGCCTCCCGAGTAGCTGGGACTACAGGCATGCACCACCATGCCCGGCTAATTTTTTCTATATATATTTTTAGTTGTCCAGATAATTTCTTTCTATTTTTAGTAGAGATGGGGTCTCGCTCAGGCTGGTCTCGAACTCCTGACCTCGAGCGATCCACCCGCCTCGGCCTCCCAGAGTGCTAGGATTACAGGCGTGAGCCACCACGCCTGGCCCTGTTCTGCACTTTTAACATAGCTGGAATAATATACCATGTGGCTTCCTGTTATTGACTTCTTAACATTATGCTTTCAAATTTCATTATTATTACTATTTATTTTTAAATAATAGTCTATTGTATGAATATTTCAAATTTATTTATTAGTTCAACAGTTGATGGGCATTTAGGTTGTTTCCACTTTTGGGCTATTATGAGTAATGCTGCTCTGAACTCTTGTGTACAAGTTTTTGTTAGATATATGTTTTTTTTTCTCTTGAGTGTATACCTAGCAGTGGAATTGCTGGGTGATATGGTTAACTCTATGTTTAACCTTTTGAGGAACTGTCAGACTGTTTTCCAAAGTGGCTGAACCATTTTATGTTACCATCAGCAGAATATGAGGGTTCCAATTTCTCTACATCCTTACTGGTACTTGTTATTTGTGTCTTTTTGTTTATAGCTATACTTGTGGGTGTGAAGTGGTATCTGATTGTGGTTTTGATTTTCATTTCTCTGATGGCTAATGATTTTGAGCATCTTTCATAGGTCTATTGGCTTTTTGTATATATTCTTTGGAGAAATGTATACTTAGATGCTTCATCCATTTTTTTTTTGTTTTGCTTTGAGATGTGGTCTCACTCTGTTCCCTAGACTGATCTTGAACTCCTGGGCTCAAGAATCCTCCCACCTCAGCCTCCTGAGTAGTTGGGACTGCAGGCTTCTTCACCTATTTTTAAAATGAGGTTGTCTTTTAATTTTTGATGTGTGTGCATCTTTACATTACTGATTATTTTCTTGGAGTAGAATTTCTGGATGAAAATGTCTGAACATTTTTAAAGCTCCTTATTTTTATTACCAACTTGTTTCTAAAAGAATTGTATAAATTTATACCTCTGTCTTTTGCAGTGGTCCTCAACTGAGGAGCAATTGTGTCCCCCAGGAGACATTTTGCAATGTCTGGAGACATTTTTTTGGTTGTCACAACTCAAGGAAGGCAAATACTACTGGCATCTCTCATTGGTAGAGGCCAGAGTTGCTTCCAAACATCCTACAATGCACAGCACAGCCCCTTCCCCCAACCAACACAGAATTATCTGGCTCAAAATGTCAACAGTGCTAATGTTGAGAAACTTTGATCTATAGTTTATGAGGGTGTCCATTTCAAGATTCCTTTATTTCTATTCCTCCATTCTTGGTTTTAGAATTATTGTTAGATCCTGTCTGGTCAAATGATTAACGTTTTTGGATTATTCCCCTTTGAACCAGTATGTCTTCCATCATTAAAAACTGCAGTGTGATATATGCAATTCACTCCCACAAGCATTTTTTTTTAAAAATATGTATATAAACAGTTTATTTACTCTAAACAGCAACACAGACAAAATGCCACATAAACACAAAGGAAGTGAGGCGGAATGAGCTGGCTGGCTTTGGAGCTGAGGCTCAAAAGCAACACAACCACATTCTGAAGAGAACAAAGGCGGGAGGGGGGATTTTCTTTCCCATACCGCCCACCAGAGGCCAAGTGAGCTCTACCAGGTGTGAAGCATGCCTGCATCAGAGCAAAGGATACTAGCTCTAGGAACTTACCCAAGTATAAAAGTTTACCATTTTACAGCAGTTGAAATACTGACATCAATATTAAAATAAAAGCAAGTTTTACATAACAATCAAAAATACAAAAGACTGACGGAAGAGACCCTGCATGAAAAACTGGGCAATTCAGGGACTCGACAACCGCGATCTGGTGGCAGCAACGGAAAATGGCGCCGACCCAACCCTCCCCTAGATGGCTAGTAAGTGTACGAGCAACTTTAGATTTGCAAAAATGTTAACAAGTTCTTGCCAAACCAATCCCTTCCTTTTTGCGATGCCACAGGTAGCTGCTTATGGGGGTGCAAACTTCTTAGCTTGTGCTTGAACCCTTTTCTCATAGTCCACTCTTTTTGGCACTAAATCGTGTAGGCCTCTGCTTGTGCTGGGTCTTGGGTATTTGGTTCATTTAGAAGTTCCTGTATTCCAGGTAAGATCTGTTTGATCCTGATGGCTGGCCGCCAGTCCACGTCCTCCTCCAGGATGGACAGGCACACAGTGCCCGAAGGGTACACGTTGGGGTGAAACAACGGCGGTTCAAATGTACACTTTGGAGGTGAGGATGGGTAATCATCCTTGAAGAGCATCCGCAGCTTGAACAAACCTCCTTCCCACGGAATCGCCTTCTTTCCTGGAATGGCGCCCTCCCAGTTCATGAGGTTCATTGTGCCTTTGGGACTTTTTGTCGGGACAGCCGCAAAACCAAAAGAGTGGTCTTTGCTCTGAGCTTTTCTGTCCGGGCAGTCTGCTGAGGGCCATCCCTGACGTATTCCAAGTTGCTCTGGCGCCCCCCAGCGAGCGTAGGGGACAGGTGGAGGTCCGAGCCAGGCGGTGGGCACTTCCCTTTGTCTCTCCCACAAGTATTTGTAAAAGCCTACTACATGTTACTTGTAAGTAGACCCAGAGCAGGATACAGAAAATCAACAGGACAATAACTCTAGGGGTGTAATGAGAACAATTACTTACCTTCTTTAGGTACCTTCTGTACTTAAAATGGGTTACAGACATGTACATTTTCACACACCGCTGCACACAATGAAGTAGGTGTTGCATTGTCAGGTTTAAGTTCAGTTGCAAACTTATAATTGTGTAATACAGACTCCCAGAGTGGCTTAGAACAGGAAGACATTAACTTCTTTTTTATATAAAAGTCCATAGGTAGGCAGTCCAGGGCAGGAATGCCAGCTCTGTTCCAGGAAGTATTTACATACCCAGGTCCCTCCTGCTTACCACTACCCTATTCCTACAGTGTCCAAGATGGTGGCTCATCTCCAGCCATCACATCCATATTTAGGCAGCAAGATGGAAAAAGGAGGTGATAAAAGAGGAGCAAATAGTGTATGCCTGCTTTGTTTTAAGAAAGATTCCTGGGCCGGGCGTGGTGGCTCACGCCTGTAATCCTAGCACTCTGGAGGCCGAGGCGGGCAGATCGCTGGAGCTCAGGAGTTCGAGACCAGCCTGAGCAAGAGCGAGACCCTGTCTCTACTAATAATAGAAAGAAATTATCTGGCAAACTAAAAATATATATAGAAAAAAAAAAATTAGCCGGGCATGGTGGCGCATGCCTGTAGTCCCAGCTACTCGGGAGGCTGAGGCAGTAGCATCGCTTAAGCCCAGGAGTTTGAGGTTGCTGTGAACTAGGCTGACGCCACGGCACTCACTCTAGCCCGGGCAACAGAGCGAGACTCTGTCTCAAAAAAAAAAAAAAAAAGAAAGAAAGATTTCTAGAAGCTGTCACCTGATGCATTCTTTTTTTTATTTCTCATAGGTAGTGCTTAGTTATACACCCACACCTAGCTCCAAGGGAGGCTGGCATTTTGTGACACCATACACACATCTCAAGACTTCTGTGACTGGGGAAAGGGGTAACATATACGGGGAGATAATTTTTGCCCACCTTACATTGATAAGGACATGGAAGTTCAGGGACATTAAATTGTCTTGTTACAGAGATTCAAGATGCCAGACGTGAGAGTTGACCCAGCTCTCTCTGATAACAAAATTCATGTTTGTTTGTTTTTCTGCTGTCATCTCATCTTTCCCCTAATGTTTTAATGAACTACCAAGACATAAATCACTTATGAAACAGGGCAGGTGTTTCTTAAGTGTTAGAATATGTGGCACAGAGGAGTAGTCCCCTGTCATAGCTGTGGTTTTAAAAGATTGCCTGCACTGACCCCACACCAGAGCTCAGGAGACAGCACGTGGGAATCTGTGCCGCAGATTGGGGCAGGGAGTTGGTCCATTCATCAAAGAGGCTGGCTAAAGCTGGGAATCATAGGCAATAACACATTCCTTAAACATTTTAACTTTAAAAATTGTTGTGGAAAATTCCAAACATACACAAAGTCATCAGTAATCAGAATAGTATAATGTATACCATGTACTCAACACTCAATTTCAACAATTATTGACAGTCTGCCATTCTTGTTTTATCTATAACTCCATCTTCTCCCCATCCCCCACTGGAGCTTGTAAATTCTGTTTTCTTCAGGTAAGATTTACATACATTAAAATACAGAATCTTAACTGTACAGTTTTGACAAATGGACACAGAAGTGTGATCCACAACCTTGTCAAGATAGCCAACATTTCCATTACCCCAGAAAGTTTCCGGAGTTCTCCCACTGTAGATTAGTTTTGCGTATCCTAGAATTTCTTATAAATGAAACCATACAGTTTGGGCTCTTTTGCATCTGGCTTCTTTTACTCAGCCTCGTGTCTGTGAGATTCATCCATGTTGTTGGATTTGTTCCTTTTTATTGTAGAGTGTTATTTTGTGTAGGAATATATCACAATTTGTTTATCCATTCTCCTCCACATTTGGTGTTCCAGTTTGGGTTTTCCTGAATAGTGTTGCTATGAACATTTTTTCCTAAGTATTTTTGTGGACATATGTTTTCATTTCTCTTAGGTTTATGCCCGGGAGTAGATTTACTGGGTCAAAGGGTTGGTGTATTAAACACTTTATTTTAACTTAAAACATATAAAAGTATATTCCTTTGCCAATCTTTTGATGTAGGGCCAAGTCCTTTCCTTTAAATATGGGTCCACTGATTGGAATTGCAGCTCATCTTTCTTACATAAATCATACTCATCTAAGGCATCAACTGTAATATGTAGTTTTGATTTCTTTAAAGTGGAATGAGAACTTAACAACATTTGAAAGCAATTTGAATGTAGAATCCTTTTGGATTTTCAAAATCCTTCAACAATCTTTTATAGATATCTTGTTCACACCTACTTCTACAATAGTAACGTTTTTTTGACTTTTTATAAATGTTTTTAATATGATCTTATCACCATACTATTTGAACCTTCAGTGAGGCAAGGTAACTTTTTATGGTGTGCATATATTTTAAAAAATTCAAGAAGTCAGCAGTCAGCATAGCAAAATGTAATTCTTATCTTTTTTTTTTTACGATAGTAACTTTTATTGATTTGTCCTTGTTGAGTCTTTCTAAAGCACTCACCCTAGTTTTCATAATAATAATAACTTTCTTTTCATGCCAAGACTTCATTGGTTTATATATTTTTAATTCAATTATGTAATTATAATAATAAATAAAATGACATTGCAAGGTTTGGGAATAACACAATGCCTCTTCATAAGCACAGAACTCAACTGGCAGGAAGAAATGAAAGGGTACATAACAGAGTATCTTTATGCATGGTAAATGTTAGTAAGCATCTCACTGATTTCCAGTCAATATATTTTGCAGAGGGAACAAAGAGTGCCAGTTTGTTTGGTTACTATTACTGGGTAGTAAATTACTCCCAAATTTAGCAGTTTAAAGCAAATATTTGTTTAATATTATGCTCATGGATTCTCCAGGTTATGAATTTGGGCAGGGTATGGTGGAAAAGACTTGTATCTGCTTCAAAATGTGTGGAGCATCTGCTGGGATGGCTGGGTGACTGGGAGTGACAGTGGCTGGGGACTGGAATCATCATCTGGAGGTCTATTTCTTCACACATCTGGCAATTGATGCAAGCCATTGGCTGGGGCCTCAGCTGGGGCTGTCAGCTGAAGCCTCTCCATGTGGCTTGGGCTTTCTCACAGCACAGATATCTTCTTACATGGCAACTCAGGGCTTCCACAGTGAGTGACCTGCTGAATTTGTAGAAATCTCATTGTCTTTTTTGACCTAGTATAGAGCTACTTCTGTTGCTTACGAATAGATGATACTGAATATCTTCTCATGAGTTTTTTCCATCCATATATCTTCTTTGATGAAATGTCTGTTCAAGCATTTGTCCATTTTTAAACTGGATTTTTTGTTTTCTTAGTGTAGAGTTTAGAGAGATCTCTGTGTCTTCTGGATACAAAGCCTTTGTCAGACACAATTTTGAAAAATATTTTCCAACCTGTGCCTTGTCTTTTTATCTTCGTAACAGAGTTGTTCTTTTCCTTTTACTCCTCCTCCTCCTCCTCTTCTTCTTTTTTGCAGAGCAGACATTTTAATTTTGATGAAGTCTAATTGATCAATATTTTCTTTTATGGATTATGTCTTTGGTATCATATCTATAAATTCCCTGCCTAACCCTAGGTCACAAACATGTTCTTCTATGTTTTCCTCTAAAAGTTTTATAGTTTTACATTTTATATTTAGGTCAATGATCCATTTTTAGTTGCTTTTTGTATAATGTGTGAAGTTTAGGATGAAGTTCATGTCCAGTTGTTCAAACACTGTTGAAAAGACTATGTATTTTCCATTGAGTTGCTATTGCATCTTTGTTAAAAAATCAGTTGGCCATCCTTGTGAGGGTTTGTTTCAGAAACTTCTATTTGTTTCATTGATTTTTGTGTCTACGATTCTGTCAACACCACATTATTTTTATTATTGTAGCTACAGTAAGTCTTAAAATAAGGCAATACAATTCCTCCAACTTTATTCTTTTTTCAACATTGTTTTAGTGATTTAGTTACTTTGCCTTTCCATCTAAATTTTAGATTTAACTTGTCTATATCTACAAAGAATCTTGCTAGGATTTTGATAGGAATTATGTTAAACCTGTGGATCAAATTGAGAATTAAATCTTTACTATGTTGAATTTTAACAATCCAAGAACGTGGTATGCCTCTCCTTTTATACTGATCTTTGATTTCTTTTTTGAGTTTTGTAGTTTTTAGCATACAGATCCTATACATGTTTTCTTAGATATAAACCTAAGTACCTTTCTTTCCTTCCTCCCTCCCTTCCTTCCTTCTCCTTCTTTCCTTCCTTCTTCTTCCTAGCAATTATAAACAATATTGTGTTTTTAATTTCAGTTTCCATTTTCATTGGTAGTTTATAGAAATACAATCGATTTCTGCATGCTGACCTTGTATCCTGTGACTTTGCTAAATCCACTTAGTAGTTCTAACAGGTTTTTTTTGTAGATTCCTTGGAATTTTTTACATAGACAATCATGTCATTTGGAAATAAGGACAGTTTAGTTTCTCCTTTTCCAATCTACATGCCTTTTATTTCTTTTTCTTGCATTATTTCACTGGCTAGGAATTCCAGTACTATGTTGAATAGGAGTGGTGAGAGCAGAAATCCTTGCCTTGTTCCCAATCTTAGGGAAAAACCATTCAGTCTTTACCATTAAGTATAATGGTAGCTGTAGGTATATAATATCACTTTTAATGGCTGCATAATATTCTGGAATGTTTAGCCAAATGCCCCATTAGGCATTTAATTTGTTCCTTATTTTTGCTATTATAAACCATGTTTCAATAAATGTCCTTACAGAAAAACATTTATGCATGTCATAATTGCACACCCTTCCAAATGTCCACACTCTCTGCTTTCTTCTTTTTACCATGGATGAAGTGTCTCTGTTCTTATCCAAGGCCCATGGTCCTCTGGTTTCTATCCTATCTCACCTGTAATTATCTCTTTGCCTTTCTTCACCATCAGTTTCTCTCTCACCTTGGATCATTCTTGTCAGCATCCAAACAAGCTCTAGTATGTACCATTAACAAAAATCCCTTCCTCGTCTCCACATCATCTTGAAGCTCTGCTTCCTCTTTTTTCCCCCTTCATGAAACTTGAGTTTTTCTTTGTTACTGTTTCTACTTCCTTACCTCACATTCTTTCCTCAACTCACTCCAGTTAGCTTTTGCTCTCATCTCTCCACAGAGACTATGCTTGTCCAGGTCAGCAATGATCCTTATGTTGCCAGTCCAGTGGTCACTTTTTTGCTTTTATTTTAGTGGTCACTCATTGAGTTTTCTTGGAATACTTTCCTCATGTGGCTTCATGACACCACACCCTAGTTTCCTTGTACCGCACTGGTTGCTCCAGAACACATCTGCTAATTTATCCTCCCACCAGCCATGACATCAGGATTGTGTTAGCTTAGTAATATTAACTTGGAAGTTTTTCATTTGTTTTTATCCTACAGAACAGTTTAAATAGCAGAGATATTTTTGATTCCTTGAGGGTTTGAAAGAACTTTCCTCTAAAACTGCTTGAGCCAGCCTATTTTTTATAGATGATTCTTAGTTAATGCGATCAGCTTATTCCACAGCTATTGACTTTTGACATTTTTCTTTTACCCAATTTCTCCTTGATTTTTAGATAGTGACTTAAAACGTGGACTACTGGCTTAGAAGGTTTTTTTGGTTTTGTTTTGTTTTGTTTTTTACATTTAATGGGGCCTATTCTTTTCATTCCAATGTATTGTATTTTAGTTAGGCCTGGAGAGTGATGTTATATGAGGACAATGAGGATGTTTGCAATGTTCAGCAGTGACTCTGCCCCACACAGACTGTGGGGTTAAAGAAAATAGAAGAAAGTTTGAAGCAACTTAGTCTTTTAGTGACAAAACCTTTCCCAGTCACCAGGCATTGTCAGTCCTCAGTCTAAGGCCTAGTTTTAAAAATATTGAAGCTGCAAACCTGTTTGGACAAGTAATGCAAAACTGAACATCTCTTCTTCTTTTAAAAATATACAAATGTACAGACACAAACACTCATTTGAGCCTAAATCATGATTCATACCACGGATGTTGAACTTGTAAAGTTCTGGGAAAAATGGAATAATTGTGTGTGATCTATTCAAGAGGAAGAATTTGCCAGGACAGCTTTGAAGAGTCATTGTTGGGAGTGTTTCCTAGTGTGGTCCATTGAGGGGAACCTCCATAGACTGCTGACACTCGCCCTCCTGGAGGAGCTAGGGAAGAACTGGCCACTTATACTCATGACCAGTGCACTGGCTGCTGTCTGCCACGGACTTCCTCACCTACTCTCACTCCCATTTGTCCACATTTGCTGCAGGCTACTGCCTGCCAGGGAAGCCATACTCTGTCCGTGAGCTAACCCAGGGTGCTTCCAGGGCTTCCAGGGAGCCCAAGCATCACTGGCCTGTGAGCAGAGGCAGGAGGACATGGACCACCTTTGTCTCCAAGGTTCTATGTGAGTTAATGCACCTAAAGAGCTTAGGGAAATATCTGGAATTTAGTTAGTAGTTGATAACAGTTGGCAGTTATTATTACTATTTAAATACTGACACCCAATTTCATGAAATCTTCAATGGAAAACAACACAAAGTAAAGTTCCACAGGTCTCTGGCCCTCCCTTTTAACCACAGGGGTTCTGCTCAGGCTTAGAGACAGGCCATTATGAACCCCATGGCCTTCCACACTCCTTTTTTCACCTGGTACACGTTACAGACTTGTTCAAAAGGACCTGGGGACTCTGCTCTGCTTTGCCCTGACAATGAGTTCTCTGGAATCCTGCCTCTCCCAGCAGGAGGTGCTGCAGGGAGCTCAAGCTCAGTTTCCCAGGGGATTGTTGGCCTCTTCCCTCCACTGGCTGAAAGAGCTATGACTTCCCAAGGTCTCCAGGTGTTGGGCAGTTGGCTTTCCCAGATAACTCCTATGAACTGCTGGTACCCAATCCAGACTGGTGCCCAAGTGGTTTGTACATCCCTTCCCTGACCTGGTTACTCTTGAGCTTTCCCTATAACAGAGGGCAGTAGGGGTTGGAGACCTTCCCCTGAAATGCAAGTCTACACTAAGTCTCCCGTAGAGAGCCTGGGCCCCGGAGCCCCCCTCTTGGGGAAAATGTGCACTTTCTTCTCTTGCTGATCTTTCCTATTGAGTTTCCTCAGTGGTATGGGCTGAATTGTGTCACCCCCAAATTTCATATGTTGAAGTCCTAACCTCCAGGACTTCAGAATGTGACTATATTTGGTGATAAGGTCTTTAAAGAGGTGATTATGTTAAAATGAGGCTGTTAGGGTGGGCCCTAATCTGATCTGGCTGGTGTTCTCATAAGAAGAGGAAATTTGGGTACATAGAGGAAGACCAGGGACACAGACATACACAGATAAAAGACCATGTGAGGACACAGCGAGAAGGTGGCCATCTGCAAGCGAAAGAGAGAGGCCTCAAAGGAAACCAAACCTGCCTATACCTTGATCTTGGACTTCCAGGCTCTAGAGCTGTGAGAGAATAAATCTCTGCTGTTTAAGTCACCTAGTCTGGTATTTTGTATGGCAGCCTGAGCTGGCAGACACACCCAGTCACGTCTATCCCTTGGCCTATGATATGGGACGTGGAATTCGTCCCAAGCCTAGTGTCTAACTGGTAGGTGGCGTCCGGAATAGGCCTGATTTGCATGACCTGGACCCAAACTCTTGCCTCCTCCCACAGTAATAAAACAAAACCACTAAGGCATATCAAGCGACATTAATGGGTGATGTCAATAGGGTGAAGGAAGGAGGAGGAGCTGAGGGAGAGGGAGCTGCCACACCAAGGGCGTCGGTGCTTTAGGGCAGACAGCCACAAAGGTCTCATCATGTTAAATTTATAGATGAGAAAGCTGAAGCTCAGAGAAGTTAAGCAGACTGCTTGGGTTCTACCCTAAGAGTTAGAACAAAGTCCAGAACCATCACAACACGGGGCTTGGATATAAAGATGTTTCACTGACCACCCCCAAAAGAGAATATCTGCATACTGGGTAGTTTTCAGTAGCTGGGGACATCTGTAGGATCCAGCCACTACTCCCCCTGGTGGCCAACGGGTGTATTTTCAGCAAGACTAAATATGGCCGGTTTCCAACATAAGGGAGGTGAGGAAGGATGTTTTATTTCCTCGAAGACTTATGGTCACTAGCCAATGTGTAGTGCGTGGTGGGAGGTGTGTTGGTCACTGGCTAAGGCATGAGTTGATTCCTAAAGAGGGAAAATGACTTTATAGATTAGAATTTCTATTTAAGAGTGTGTTAGGAACAGTCATCTGGGTGGGAGTAGAGGCTGGATGTGCCATTTTACTTGGAGTTGGGGGAGATGGCATTTCCAAACTGCCTCATGGTGTCTCGATTGCTTCGTGTTTGTTGTTGGGGTGCAGAGCAGTCAATTGTCCCTACACATCTTTGAGAATGGCTGGATGTGGAGGATGGTGCTGGGTGTGGAGTTGGGGCTGCTACACTCTCCTCTTTGGTCCACCCAAGCCATTGATTTCCAAACCCAACTGTGCCCTAGGATCATTAGGACAAGTTGAAAAGCATAGATTTGGAGGCTCTGCTCCTGACCACCTGCACCTCTCTCTCCAAGGGGTACAGCTCATGGATCTGAGTTTTATTTTTTTGTTTTGTTTCGCTTTGAGACAGAGTTTCACTCTGTCGCCCTGGCTAGAGTGCAGTGGTGTCATCATAGCTCACTGCAATCTCAGATGTGCCACCATGCCCAGCTAATTTTTCTGTTTTTTGTAGAGACAGGATCTTGCTCTTGCTCAGGCCAGTCTCAAACTCCTGACCTCAAGTGACCCTCCTGCTTCGGCCTCCCAGAGTGCTAGGATTATAGGCATGAGCCACCACACCTGGCCTGTTGGGATTTTTTTTAAAAGAGCTTTATTAAGCTAACATTGACATACTGACACACAATAAGCTTGTACATATTAAAACTGTATACTTTGATAAGTTTTGAAACTATCAGCACAGTCAATCATGTGCTGATATTGATCACCCCGTTGCCCTCCCAAATTTCCTTGTGCACTTTGTAATCTGTCCCTCCTGCCCCATCCCAAACTCAGGTAACCACTGATTTGCTTCTGTCACTATAGATTTATTTATATTTCCTAGAAATTTGTATTACAGACTCACACGGTAGGTACTCTTCTTGGTCTAGTTTCTTTTACTCAACATAATCATTTTGAGATTCACCCATGTTGTTGTGTGCACCAACAGTTCATTTCTTTTTACTCCTGAGTAGTAGTCCACGGAATGGCTGTATCACAATTTATTTATCCATCCACCTATTGGTGGACATTTGGGTTGTTTCCAGTTTGGGGCTATCACAAGTGAAGCTGCTATCAGCATTCATGTTCAAGTCTTTGTAGGGACAGATGTTTTCATTTCTCTTCAGTTAAATACCTAGGAGAATAGCTGGGACACATGATAGGTGTATGTTTAACTTTTTAGGAAACTGCCAAACTGTTTTCCAAAGCGGTCATACCATTTATATTCCTACCAACAGTGTATGAGGACCTGCCTCCTGAGCCCCACCCAGTCTGACAATGCTGACCCTACTCCAGAGGCTTTATAATCTTGCTGATTTCTTCCTGTGCGAAAAAAAGTTATGGAAAGAATGGGATCTGGGAAAAGTAATTCTAGAGGAATTGGAATCTTTTATCCAGGATGAGGGATAAAGCGGCCCAGCCTGGGTCCCGGGAGGCTGTTCTAGAAGCTCCAGCCTGTCTTCTCCGCCCCCTGCTGCGAGCGAGCTGCTGCTTCGCTAGGGGGCGCTGGGGGGCGGGGCCGCCCCGTGCACCACCGGCGGCGTTTACCCGGCTGCCTGCCCACTGTCGCCCTCTGCCACCAAAAGTCTCTTTCCCACAGGCTCACACAACTTGGCTGAGGTGCGGCTGAGCCGCGTCTTTCAGTCACAAAGCTTTGCTTTCTGCTTCAGGCTGTCTTTGTGGCTCCTGAAGTTCCAGAAAAATCCAGCAGCAGCTGCCTCGAAGGAAACAGTTCCCAGAGCCAGCGTCCCAGCGGGCGCGGGGCTCCCCTCCCGCCCCGCAGCTGGGTCTTCGCCCCGGACCCCTCGCGGTGCGCCCGTGGCAGGCCCTGCGGCAGGCAGGCGCACCTCATGCAGAGTGGCACTATTTCCTCGGTCACAGGTGCCGCCCGTCCAGAGGCTGGGCGGCGACCCCAGGGCTGAGCAGATTGCTCTTTCAGGACGTGGAGACGGCAGTGGAGAGCTGGCCAGTGGCAGTGTTTTGGGGGGGTGTGGATGTGAGTGAATACTGGGATTTCAGGCACAGCCTCTACAAGCCGGAAGCCACACACACGACAGAGCCTCGGGGAGCAGAGCAGAGAGGACTGTGCCTCAGATGAGGAAGGCCACTTGAGGGGGGCGATGACGCAGCCCAGGCTCGGAGAGGAGAGGGGCCCCTCAGGGCTAGGCCTGCACTCAGCTGAAGGTCGGGTTCTGTCCTTGGGTTTTTGCCAGTCCCCACTGCAGTGCTGGGGAGCTTCGTGGAGGTGGGATGGGGAGGTCTCTGCTTATTACAACCAGAACATCCCGGGGAGGTCCCAGAGCTAGACTGGGATGTACTGGAGAACATTAGACGGGACAGTGTTTTGCTTACAATCCCTTTGAAACTGGACGATCATTATCTGGCTTTTTGTGCATCTCTCTGGGTGTTTGTGCGTGTTTTTGTGTAGGGAGTGTGCAAAGATCACACACAGCACCTCATGTGATCCTTACAACACAGATTTTAATTATTTCCGCCTCCCCACCCCGCATACAGCTGAGAACAGAGAATTGCAGCAACTTGCCCAGAGTTCCAGAGCCAGCCCTTAAATCCACGGCTTCTAACTCCACGTTTGGGATGTTCTCCTTCCTGGTCTCCGAGAGACCAGATGCCCATAGACTAACCTTTAGCTGTAATTCAGGAAAGCGGTAATTATAGTTTAACTTCCACATCCGTGAGGAGGTGGAGGCGGTGGAGTGCGGGGCCCTGGTGGGAAGGCAGGCCCTTGGCGGGCTGGACGGGCGGGCCACCTCTCAGAGCCACCGCGTGAGGGCAGTGTGCCTCCGTGCCAGCGCTCCGGCGGCTCCCGGAGGCCCAGCAAAGCCCTGTCCAGCAGTGACGCCGTCTGCAGCCTGAGTCCTCTTTCGCACTGTGATTGTGATGCATGGGACAGATTCGATTCACTGGTACATCTTCCAGTAGTTTTAAAAAAACAGGGCGCTAGGCACCCCCTACAATTAAAGCAGGAGAGAGAGTAGTTTCTCGCAGCTATTGAGACGATGGCTCCTGTTGGCTCTTACTGGGCCAGCTCCTGTCCGTCTGTCCAGGGCCTCGTGGAGATGCCCAACCCCAGTCCCTGCTTAAAGGGGGACCAGGCACAAACCTTGACTGGACAGTGTTTAAAAGTAATACTTCCCTGGAACAACTAGTCAGTGTGGTCAACCTGGCCAGGAAAGACTCTCGTGGCTGTTCTTGCGGAGAATTTGGTCCCCAGGGAATTGGTCCTTTGCCCTCCCAGAAGCTCATGTCACAGGCTCTCTCGGCCCAGAGGGCATTACCCAGTGGTTGATAAAGGACACATTTTCCCAGGTCCACTCTGCACTGGACTCGGTGAGAGACTCAGGTGTAGGCCACTAGTTGTTTTAGTAGCTTATCTTTTTACTAAGAGTGATTGCGGTTTCCTGAGCTGATCCAAACTGAGTGCTAAAGTTCAATTTCCATCCCTGTAAATCTGAAGGAGACTTTGGCCGTGACCTCCTGGCCTCTCTGGGAAGGGGCGCCTGCAGGGCCTCACTCTGGTGGGCACCCCGCCAAGGGGCGGCTCCCACCCAGGGTGGGTGCACCAGCTGCAGCTTTGGCTTAAAAGAAACACGCTCTGCTCTGGCTTATGTCTGGCTGAGCTCTGGAAGGGCTGGCCCTGTCTCAGCTAGCTGGGGGGCCTCGGCTGACGAAGATGACCTGCAGGCCTTATCAGCACTTATCTTTCAGTAAAGCCCCTGAGAGGCCAGCTTTGTGTCGGGGACTCTGACAGCTCAGGAGGGCAGGGCAGCACTCCACTTTTGTTCCTTGTTCTTTCTCTGGCTGTTGGGAAATTTGCTGACAGCAGAAAGTTATCCCATGAATTCATAGCACAGGCTATGGCTACAGACACAGTTTCTTTCTAAAAAATTTTTTCTGATTATGGAGTTAATACCCATTTTCTCTTTTAACTTTTTTTTTTTTTTTTTTTGAGACAGAGTCTTACTCTGTCGCCAAGGCTAGAGTGCAGTGGTGTCATCATGGCCCACTACAACCTCAAACTCCTGGGTTCAGGCGATCCTCCTGCTTCAGCCTCTCAAGTAGCTGAGACTACAGGTGCCCACCACCACATCCAGCTAATTTTTTCTATTTTTTGGTAGAAGTGGGGTCTCACTCTTGCTCAGGCTGGTCTTGAACTCCTGACCTCAAGCAATCCTCCCATCTCAGCCTCCCAGAGTGCTAGAATTACAGGTGTGAGCCACTGCGCCTGGCCAAACATTTTATTTTGAAATAATTTTGAGCTTATAAAAACAGTGCAAAAATTATGCAGAGTTTCTATATGCCCTTCCCCCAGATTGATGACCTTTTACTTCCAAATGCTTCAGTGTTACCACCAACATAAGCACAGTCTAATGATCAAATCAAGAAATTAACATTGATACAATTCTATTATCTACAGACCTTCATCATGTTTCTCCTATTGTCCCACTAATGTGCTTTTTCCTGATCACATCTAGGGCTAGTTTTTGCTTATCTTTAGTCTCCTCGAATCTGAAGCCTTTCCTCAGTCTTTCATGACTTCGATGTTTCTGGAGAGTATAGACCACTTGTTTTGCAGGAAGTCCCTGGGTTTGGGCTTGCCTCATGTTCCCTCACGATCAGACTGGGCAGAGTCCCACGGAGGTGGTGCTGCGTTCTCCCCGGTGCACCCTGCCAGGAGGCAGATGAAGTCCGTGTGCACGATTACTAGAAAGTTGCCTTTATCACTTGGTTAAGTGATGTCTGCTGCTTTCTCCACTGTAAAGTGTTAGTACCTGTGGGGAGATACTTAGAATCTTTGTGATTACCCTGTTTCTCATACACATTGTACATTTTCGATAATTTGAAAAGTAGAGTCAAGAAAAGGGGGAAAATCCCTCATAGCCCCCCACCTGGGAATAACCACTATTTCCACTTGGAGTGTTTGCTGTCTTCCTTTCCCTGGAGTCTCTGTTCTCTTTTGAAGGCTGCTGCTAATCTTGTAACCCAGCTAGAAGCGGCACTGTTCTTGTGGCTGATGAACTCAATGTGGCCTCCCTTGTCCCATTTCTCTAGGGGTGTTGCTGTGGACACATTGTCTAAAAGAGAGGTGTGATTCTAATTGAATTTTTAGGCTTAGCATAGGAAGGAGGGAGAAGTTTAAAGCAGGTGAAGCCTTTAAGCTCCTCCATAACTCAGCATTCCGGTGCCTCCTTCCAGGTGGAGAAGGGGAGAACTGAGGCAGCAGCTAAGAAGGTCTGGGCCCTTTTCACTTGAGGACTAAAGAAGGGCCCTTGGGTTGACCTTGTGCCCATGAATGCCACCAGGGGGCTTGGTACTTGCTGCCTATCCTCCTGGAGGAACCTGAGAGGAAGGAGAGGAAGGTGGCCAATAAAGGGTGGACACTAAGGAGCCCAATCCCATGGGGAACTCAGGGAAACACAGCCCAGAATTGTCAAACCCAAGTGGCAAGGGCGCTGGGGTATGTATGCACCAAATCTTGAGAGTAGTTGATTCAGGGCTGCTAGTGGGAGTGGCAGGTATATGTTATTCTTCAGGCCTTCCTGCCACCTGCCAGGGACACATCTGTGGAGTGACCTCTGAGGTTCTAGGGGAAAGCCCTCAGGCCAGAGATGCAGATGTGGCAGTGAGAAGCCACAGTTGGGGGATATGGTGGGAGACTGAAGGCTACATAGTCCATCAGCAAGTTCAGTGAGCTCTACATCCAACATACATCCTGTCCACCCATTTCTCTTTAGTCCAACTGCTGCCATGGCCACTACTCTAGTGTGAGCCACTGCTCTCTCCCATCTTATTACTGTGTTATCCCCCAAGGGGTCTCACTCCCCAAAAATCCATTGTGCACACAGTAGCCAAAATGATTTTTTACAAGCATGGTTCAGACTAGCCATTCCCCTGCTTGCAACCCTCCACCAACTTTCTATGGTGTTGGAGTGAAGTCCAGTGCCTTGCCCTGGTCTTCCTGCACGGTCTGGCCTCTGCCCACCGGTATGACCCCAGGTATGACCACACTTTCAGTGCAGGAAGCCTGGGAGTATTTGAACACCATTCACCAGAGAAGGGAAGGAAATACTATTTTACTGAGTGTATGCTGCATGCCAATCTCTGAACAATGTTTTGTACACATGTAAATCTATTTAATTTTGCATTTTGTTCTCCTGCCACTTTTCACAATTCACTGGCCCTCGGCAAGGGCACTGGCCTCCTGTGTGTTTCTCAGACCCACTGAGCTTGTCACCACCTCAGGGCCTTTGTTCCTTCTTGCCTCTCTACCGAGGACACTCCTGCCTCAGGCTTTGCATGGCTGCTGCTTGTCATTCGGGTCTTAGCGCAAAGGTTGGCGAACTGGCAAAGAGCGCTTCTCTGACCTCCCTGTGGATGTTGGATTCTTTTTCGTGTTATAGTTTTCTTTCTTTCATAGCACCACTTCCTGAAAATCTTTTGTTTCCTCTGGCTAGTTTGTTTGTTCCTGATTCCCCCATTCCCTGACTGGAAGGCAACCCCATGAGAACAGAAATCTTAACTCTTGTTCACCTGATTCCCCAGGATTGAGCACAAAGCTTGGCCCTTGATGAATGATCAATAAAAAGTTTGCATGAGAAGATCATGGCACTTGTGAACTGATTACAGATAAACAAGAGGGTAGTGGGGCAAACTGCCGCTGATGGTAGCCTGAAGCTGCAGTGGGCTTATACGGGTCCTATAGACAGCTTTTCCAGGTAACCTCGTGCCTGGAGGCAGGACTAACAGGACAGGTGATCCAGGGATGGCAACTGTGACATTAGGGAGGGTGAGATGGATGAAGGAGTTGAGCCAATATTGTTGAGTTTATCAGTCAGGTTGCAAGTGACAAAAATCCAACTCAGCCTGGCCTAAAGAGAAAGAGTGAGGACTGTACTTGCATTTTTGATAGGGATGAGCAAGGGTAGTGTCTAGCCAAGGCTGGATCCAGGAGATCAAATGGTATCATCAGGAATTCTGTCTCTCTTTCTCCAACTCTTGACTCTGTCTTTTTCAAGACATTTTTTGCAAGTAGTATCAAAATTGCTCCTGACTTAGATCTTGATTGCTGCCATTAAGGTTTCTCAGCTGATAAGGGATGGAAAGAGAGCCTATCCCCCTCCTAGTGATTGTGTAGCAAGAGAGCTTGTGCTAAACTGCTTGGCTCTGGTTGGCCTGGGTTGGATCACATTCCACTCCTGGACCAATCACTGTGGCCAGGAGATGCTGTCCCCTTATTGGTAAAGCCTGGTCACAGGCCCACCTCATGCATTGACAGTGAGAGAGGGGTGATTGCCCAAAGTAAAAACTAGGGGCCAGTGCCAGGATAGAGGGGAGAGGAGTGGGGCAGTGTTACAGTGACCCATCAGGAACTCAGGCTGGGTAGAGAAATCTGTGCAAAGCTCAAGTCTACATGGTACACAGCCAGTTCAATGGCAGTGGGAAGGTGGAAGGGCGCTGAGCTGTGGGGGGTTGGCTGGAGGAGGGAGTCCAGGGGAGCCCTGCTTGGCTCCAGGAGGCGGTAGTGCTGTGGGTGGTTGGCTCAAGTGCGGGTGAAAGGTGTAGGAGCGAAGAAAATGGAGGGACCCTGAGCTGGGTCTCCTGGGGCTGTGGACACTGCTACTGAAATGGAAAATGATTATTCATGAAAGAGCATACAGATCTTGAAGCAGATGAAAACAGTTTTTAATCACCATTAGCCAAACTGGTCAGATTAGCAGAAAATGCATTAGTGTTGAGGAATGAACTTCAGGCAGATGAATTCTGCAGGATGATGAATTATAGGAGCCCGGCAGACCCAGGGGCTCCATATTGTGGGGGGCGGGCTGCTTATTCTGAGACTGGCAGAAGGGCTCTGCCAGTTGGAAGTGTAAGGAGGTGGTCACTTCTCTCGTGATGTAGGTGAGTGTAAGGGAAGTGGATGAGCAACCCAAAGGGCATTCTCTCATTCTGCAGGAACTTTAACTTTCAGGGAACTAAGCTATTGGTCAGACGCCAGTGTGACCCTGCTCCTTGGGGACAATGCGCTATTCTCATGGGCTGTTCTCCTTTTGGCTAAAATGTTCCCAGGTCTTGGTGTGGTCAGGTGTGGTCAACGGTGGCTCTTCTGTGATAGGGTCCGTAAGCTTTAAATGAAAGCCTGGCACCTCGACTTGGTTTCCACTGGTTCTCACTCAGGATATTTCTTATGTGCTTAGACAGTTATTTGTGGGAACTCTCTGAGGCTTAGAGTGAGGGAGTGTTCTTCAGAGAGCATTTGTGCTTACCTCTGTCACCTGACGCCACCATCCATCTGGAATGCTTTTAACTAGATTCACAGCTTGAGGTTTCGTGGATTTGGCTGCAGACACAGAGGGCTGGCTGCCTTGCGGATACTACTGTTCCCTCCCCCTGCTCTGCTCAGCACTGAGGCAGCTTTTCTTTGCAGTCCCTGGGGGAGGGGCGGGGCAGCAGCCTTGTGGGTCGCACTTTTCTATTAGATGTTTTACCTTGGGTGGTCCTGAGGTATCATCTTCTTCCCCAGGGCTCCAGGAGGCTGTAAAAATTGGAGCTCAAATGTGCTGGAGTTCACAGCAAACACCTCCAGGGCAGAGCTTCACATCTCAGCTATCTCTTCAGGATTCTGGCTTCATTTAGGTTTGGCCTGATAATTATCAGTTTTTTGATGTTTTTAACAGGTGAAAAATATTTTTTTTGAAATTGGTATTTTTGGTTGTCTCCATTGGGAAGGTTGGTTTAAATACTAGCCAGCCACAGTAGCGGAAGTCCCAGCAACTCTGTGCCTGTCCCCTTGTATCCCAGGCTCAGGCACCCTGTCGGTCACATGGGCTCTGGCCATGAGGCAAAACTGTGTTGCCATAAGTGGGTTTTGCCTTCTACCCTCCACCTCCTGCTGCCTGTCACAGTGACCCGTGGGTGGGAGATTCCTGAGTGCCCAGCAGTTTGGGTGGGGGAGGAGCCGTTGGCATTTTAAGTGGTGGTCCTTGTGGGAAAACAGAGCTTTCTTTTGCTTCTACCCTGTACCCCAAGATGTTTCAAGTGGCTTGTTTGAGAGCAGAGGAACTTCTACTCTAGGGATTTTAGCCAAAGCTCAAGAAAGAAAGTGTTCTTTTCCTGCGGCATGAAACAGACACTAAACAAAGGATTTTGTACGCCAAGGTTTTAAACAAAGATCCTGTGAAGCATCTTTTTTTTTTTTAATTTCTTTTTTAATCTTTTTCTATCTGTTTTTTTTTTCGTTTGTTTGTTTGTTTGTTTGTTTTTGTTTTTTTTTTGAGACAGAGTCTCACTTTGTTGCCCGGGCTAGAGTGAGTGCTGTGGCGTCAGCCTAGCTCACAGCAACCTCAAACTCCTGGGCTTACGTGATCCTTCTGCCTCAGCCTCCTGAGTAGCTGGGACTACAGGCATGCGCCACCATGCCCGGCTAATTTTTTCTATATATATTTTTAGTTGTCCAGATAATTTATTTCTATTTTTAGTAGAGACGGGGTCTCGCTCAGGCTGGTCTCGAACTCCTGACCTCGAGCGATCCACCTGCCTCGGCCTCCCAGAGGGCTAGGATTACAGGCGTGAGCCACCGCGCCTGGCCCTGTGAAGCATCTTTCTCTCAATCTAGCTTTAAACCAAATTTAAAGAACTTGTCCAGCCCATGCCCCAAAAGAAGGTTTCATTTTTATTACTGTTATGTTCCTGTCACCATTATTCCTAGAACCACTGGACTGTGAGGGGTCCTTTATTGTGTGTGTGTGTGTGTGTGTGTGTGTGTGTGTATGTGTGTGTCTATTACAGACGGTGGAGGACTCTGTCCATTCAACTCTCACCATAGTCCCTACATGGACAAATTCTTTAGACTGTGGTGGACACTGAACAAGATTTAGGACTCAGAAGTGCCCTACTACTTACTAACCGATTTTTAAACAATTCATTTCACTTCCCTGTAAGTCAAGAGTACTAAAACGTACCTCACTGGTGTTGTAGGCATCTAGTGCGATAGTGAATCAGGAAGGGCACTGAGCTGTACAACCCGGCACAGTTGCCATCTTCACTGACCTCATTTCCACATGCATTAAGCATCTGCTGTGTTAGGGTCTCTGTTCTAAGCTCACGGAATTCAAAGCTGGGAGGTGGCTTATATTTCAGGACACAGTTCAGCCTGATCTGTTGTAAGGCCTTGTAGTGTGCCATAGGTGTGTTTTCTTAGCGTCTTCAAACCATGTGAGGTTTGACATAGAGCTTCTCAAAAGGGTAATTTAGACTTCAGGAAAAATCAGGGACAATTAGAAGATAATAATATATTGCCTTTGTATAGTATTTTAAAATTTGCACAGTATTTGGATATTGACTCAGTTGATTCTCATATTAGTCCCGAGTAGCGGGCAGAGTAAGTATATCTGCTTTTCACAAGGAAGAAAACTGAATTTCAGAGAAAACTAGGGATTCGTGTGAAAGTGACAAGCTGGGCCTATAACTCAGGTCTGTCCATGAGACTCTGCTGGTGTCCCAGGGAAAATGCCTCCTGGCAGAGGTCCAGTGTCTTGTTGCTGACAAGGACATCAAGCATTCTCTGATGAAAGAGTGTGGCAGTTTTCTTCTACCATATTAGCAAGGAAAGCTCAATGACCCTTTCACAATAGTCACATGGAGTCCACCTTCCGGTGTTGTGAGATGGTACAGTGAGGTGCCGTTTAGTGCACAGATCCCCTTCATGAAAACACTTAATAGATCCGTGTTATTCTCCTGAGCAGTAGGCAGAGACTGGATTATTGAACTTCCCTGAGGTGGATTTCGTCATGTTAGACATTCATTTTTTAATAAACAATCAAATTTCCCTGTTCATACTGACTGCTAGAAAACTTGAAGCTGATTTTTAGGTGCACCCATTGAACACGTATGTCTCAATAGGTGAGAGTATGCGCTGTTACGTTAGTTCTTTCTTGGTTCCATTTTCCATCTCTACTCTAGCTTTGCCCTTTTCTTTCCTACATGATTCTCATGTGGGTTATAGACTGTATTTTATGTACCCTAATAAATCACCTAAAAGACTCTGGAAACAAGTTCCCAACTAACAAGTAAAGGAATGAATACGTGAACAAACAAATAAATAGGGTTAGAATATACGCACAAGCCATAGGTGCTAAAAAAAATATGAGAATAAAAATTTTATTATGGGCTGAACACGTCATTGAATGCTTCAAGGAGACAGTGGGATTTGAGGTTAAATTAATTAAAAATAAATATGGGAGGGATACCAAGCAAAGGAGGCAATGAGCTTTCAAAAGAAGGAAGTTGGAAATGAGAGCAGCTCTGGCTGCAGCTAAAGGTCTGTGTGAATACACAGGAGGAAGACGGGCAGGTAGGTGGGGTGAGGGGATGGAGCAAAGCCATGGCGAGAGCTCGAACTGGACTCAAGACAAAGAAGGCTTCTTATCAGACACGTGGTAGATGAACCACATGTGTTTATCTCCTATTCCTCCGAAAAACTCACTGGGATGACAATAAAGGAAATACAAAGGTAAAATCCACAAGGGCCAACATATCAGTAGAAGAGAGATTTCAGGAAGTCTTTGAAAGGCGGAGAACTGCTAGAGGAGGAATATGGACAGAACAGGCCCAAAATGTCCATCCTGAATGTCACCAGAGGGAAACAGGTGAGAAGGAGCTTCCTTTCCCCCAGAACATGTCAGGTCTCAACGGCACCAGGTACCATGGAAAGTGGAGCCAAAAACCCAGGGGTTGACAAAGGTCTGGATGAAGATGCCCATTTGCCCAGGCAACTACCACCCTCTTTCCTGAAGAAGCTGAAGTCTTATCTTTTAAAGAAATTGAGCAGATCTGCTCTGGACTATGGCACACCAGGCAGCACAGTGCAGAAGAGGGTCAGAGGCAGAGTTAAAAATAGGAGGATAAAGTGAATGTCTTCGTATTGACCAGTGGGGCCACCAGCTTTGTTAACCTTCTCTGCTCTTAGAAACATCAGAAGGCAGACACACACCATGGCCCTGCCCTGCTCTCCTGCAGGCACAAGACTGGAAGACTCTTCTCTTAAGAAACTAAATGGCCCCAGAGAAAAGACCTCCCAACACTGACATTTGAGGGACCTCCATCAGGAGAGTTGGCTTGTTACCTGATGACTCTGAAGGGAATCCCATCAGCTGAGAAGCTCTGCCCCCCCCACCAAAATTCAATAAGAATTTTAGCATTTAAGTCTTAAATGTGAGCAAATAGCCCCAGATTATCAGACATTTAAGGAGCACCACTAACATGACAGAGACAGAGAAAACAGGACTTAGAGGAAAGAGAAAATATATAGAACACATGAAAACTTCAAGAAAATCTCTAAAAGATAAAGTAAAATAATACATTCATATGTCAAGTATAGGATCCCTTAAAAATAAACAACTAGATGACAAGAAAAACTTTTGAAACTTAAAGAAAAAAGCAAAATAAAAACATCTGTAGAAAAGTTGAAATAGAAAATAAAGGAAATGTTCCAAGGGAAGAACAAAAAAGCAGAGGTGGAAAAAAGAACATACAGTGTAAGAAACTTAAGAGGACCAATCAAGGGTTTATGAAAATGATGAATCTGAAAATGAAACCAGAGAAGGGAAAAGAAATAAAAAATAAGAAGACATTTTATCAGAACTTACATATGAATGTCTAAATCTGCACTGTCCAATATGGTAGACACTACAGTAACCATGGTTAACTAAATTAAAACTAAAATTAATTGAAATTAAAATTTTAGTTCCTCAGGTGCACTAGCCACATTTCAAATGCTCAGTAGCCACATGTGGCTTGTGGCTACCATATTGAATAATGCAAATGATGAATGTTTCCACCATCACAGAAAGTTCTGCTGCTGTGGACTGAAAGCACCCTCTAAGCACCCTGCATAATTGAAGAAAAAACACTCACTGTGACATTTCATAACTTTGGGGATAAAAATATTATCTCAGAAGCTTCTAGAAGGAGAAGAAAAAGCACTAACATACAATGAAATGAGAGCCATTATGACATTGAATTTCCCCATAGCATTGCTGGAAGCTGGACAGCAATCAAATAATGTCCTCACACTTTTGAGGAAAACTCATTTTCATCCTAGGTTTCTATATCCAGCCAAGCTATGAATCAAGTGTGAGGATAAAATGAAGACATTTTCAAACTTGCAAGAACTAACAAATTTTACTACTTTTATACTCTTTTTAGGAAGTTAATGTAGGGTGTGCTCCAGCAAAATGTAAAGGTTACCAATAACAAGCATGAGATGAGTTTAAGAGAGCGTAAGAGCTTCTTAACTAGAATATTTGTGATCTGCTGCTGCAGCACAGATTACCCCAAAACTTGGCAGCTAAAAGCAACGAAGATTTATTATCGCATCACACTTACTTTCTGAGTGTCAGGAATCTGGAAGTGGCTTAGCTGGGTGGTTCTGGCTCAGGGTCTCTCATGAGGTTTCAGTCGAGCTGATGACTGAGGCTGGAGAAACTGCTCCAAGCTCACCCACATGGTTGTTGTATGGCCTCGGCTCCTCCTCCACAGGGCTGCTCCCAGCATGGGAGACGGATTCTCCACTGTGAGTGATGAAGAGACGGAGAGAGAAAACCCGAGATGGAAGTTGCAGTCTTTATCAACTGATCTTGGAGGTGACATGCCATCATTCCACTCACTAGAAGAAAGTCACCAAGTCCAACCTACACTCAAGGGAGAGGGAATTAAGCTCCATCTCTTGAAGAGAAGAGCATCAAAGGATTTGTGGACATATTTTTAAAAATCACCACAAATGTCAATAAGTAGTCTCAATATTTAGGGAAGAAATAAAATCAATATTACAGAAACTATTCAGAGAATAGAAAAAGAAAGAACATTTCTCAATTCATTTTATGAGGCTGGCATAACATTGATACCAAAACTTGATAAGGACATTAGAAAGAAAGGAATATCCAGGCCTGTATCCCTCATGAACAGGCATGCAGCAAATAGAAAACAAACATATAAAAAAGATAATACATAACGAACAAGTGAGCTCTTCTTTCTAGGAACGTAAGGCTGGTTTCACATTCAACATAATCATCACATTAATAAAGAAAGGAGAAAAAACCCATGTAATCTAATCATCGTAATATATTCTGAAAAAGCATTAAGTAAAATCCGATATCTGTTTATGACTAAAAACCCAACTCTCTGATTAGGAATAGAAAGGAACTTCCATAATCTGTTAAAGCAGAAGTCCCCAACCTTTTTGGCACCAGGGACCCGTTTCATGGAAGACAATTTTTCCGTGGACCGGCTGGGGATGGTGGGCAGGGGAAGAATGGTTTCAGGATGATTCAAGCACATTACATTTTTTTGTGCACTTTATTTCTATTATTATTACATTGCAATATATAATGAAATAATTATACAACCCACCATAATGCTGACTCGAGTGTCGCTGCTGATCTGATGGGAGGCGAAGTTTACACAGTGACGCGAGCCACGCGGAGAGGCTGTAAATACAGATGAAGCTTCACTTGCTTGCCCGATGCTCACCTCCTGCTGTGCAGCCTGGTTCTTAACAGGCCATAGACTGGTACTGGTCCTCAGGCGGGGGGCTGGGGACCACAGTGTTAAAGGATAGCTATGAAAGATCTGTGAGTCACATCTTAACATGAAGATGAAATATTGGACTCTTTCCTCCTGAGGTTGCAAACGAGTTGGGGATTATCCGTGGTCACCAGTGCAGTCAATGCTGTCCTGGAGGTCCCTGCCAGAGCAGGAATGCCTATGCCACTCGGCAGCCCCAGTCCCTCACGTCCCGGCTGCCCCGTCCTCAGCCCCCTCTCCTCACATTAACTAATTCCTGCCAGCCCTTGGTCCAGGTTAAGGCAATCAATATCTGATGAAGAACCAAATTTTACACCCATCACCCCCCAAATTCTAGGCTATTGGGCAAGGTGTCCGAATCCCTTTGCATAAGGACCCCAATCTCCTGAGAAATGGTGACTGTAAGGTTGAGATGGAGCGTGCCAGTGCTAGGTTGCCAGGGATAACTCTCCCGAAGGGAAAAAGGACAGGCAAGCCTTGCTCTGAAGGTAGGAGGCTCCAGGAGACCCCAGTGAAGAGAGGCAAAGATCATGGGTCTTGGCTGACGGGGAGGGCTTGTGGAGCCCCAGGGTTGTGGACTTCCAATACGGACTGGCTCAGTCCCTGAGGAGTTCATCGTATGACAAAAATACTAATTTCTGTAACAGTAGTGGAGCATTTATAATGTTCCAGGCCTGCTTTCTACACACTGTCTCGTTTAATTCTCACTTTGACCCTGCTGAGGGCTAGCAAGAGAACAGAGACCCGGAACCACAACCCCTGCCAAGGCTCTGTCTGCCCTCTGCCCTGTGCCTGGCGTCTAGCGACCCTGGGCAGCTGGCCCTTCCTTTCCTCCCTGCCTGGCCCCATCTGACCACACCGGCCACAGGAGAAGCGAGCGTGGGAGCTTTTGCCCCTGGCTTATTTACAGCCTCTCACTAAGGTTCTGTCTCCTAAGAATGAAAAGAGCTCATTGAAACCTTTCTAGGGGCCGGGTGCTGGGGATAAGCATGAGACATACCTTGTATTGTTTTTCTGTCATGCCAAGTCCAAGGAGTGGGTTGTCCTGTGCCCAGTTTACGGAAAAGAGAAAGGAAAAGCTAAGTAACTTGCCTGTGTCACACAGCTAGGACTCTGTTTCCAGGATCTTGGCCCTAACCATTGGGCCCTACTGCCCCACTTAGGCTGCGTTTGGCCTTTGACCCATAGCAGGTTTTCCTATTCCTGGGGCTAAGTGCATAATAGAAACCAGAAGCTACCCCAAAATGGCCCTTCCCCATGATGCAATGTCAGGCTAGCAGGTCTGGATGATTTTAAGGGAAAGTGTCCCTTGCATTGCCTCAAGACACAACCCATGGGTGGTACTTCATCCAAGCGACTCCCCAAATCAGGTCCCATCATGGGAGTGGCTTCTGTGGGCTCCCAGCTATGGTTCTGTCCCTCAGAGCACCCGAGGGCCCGAGGTGGGGAGTCAAGAGGGATAGAAACAATGATGTCTCCTCTTTAACCTCACGAAGCCTCACTGCTTTAACCACCAAGGATGCAGAGGGAAGAATTAAGGACCAAGACCCTTTTTGATGAAAACTACAAGAGAGGCCCCACTGCAGCTCTGCATGTGGGATACAGCAAGCCTTGTGGGAGGCTTTAACCTTCAAAACACCAAGGTGTTTCAGAGGTGACTTCCTCATCTGTCCCCTCGTTTATGTAAGCTTCAGTCTAAGGTGTTTTAAAGTACAGTGATAATGAACACTTTCTATAATATGCTCTCTTTTGTATTGCTATTAACTAATTTCAAAGACAGTGTTAGACTTTGATACCAGTACTTTTTTTTCCCTGTTGCTATGAAATTGAAGCTTATTCATGGGAAAAAAGGCAAGACCATGGGGCAGTTCTGAGTGCAGGGGGCACAGGGTGTGTGTGCATGCATCTCTAGGGAGGTGGGGGGGGTGGGAACAAATGGCCTCAGATGCTGATACTGGGAAGGAAGAAAAAGAAAAAACGAAAGAAAAAATTAAAAAGTTGTGTTGTTCTTATGGCAAACATTTTTTTTTTTTTTTTATTCAGGAACCACTTAGCACTCATCTGGGCTGTCCTAACCTCTGCCACAGAATGTCATCGGGAGGTGGTGAGACATCCCCCCACCCTGGGCCAGCGTCTGAAATGCCCTGGGGCAGCCCCTCCTCGTGGCAGGAGGAACATTTGCCATTTGCCACACGCAGCCATGTGCATTCATGTAAACAGCATTTGTGCTCCACTTCGTATGACTTCAACCTGTTAGGAGTGCTGAGTTGTAAGCTGAATGCTAAATCAGATGCAGGTTTCTCGGAGCCACTTTTAGAAGGGGGTAAGCCCACACTCTGGGTAGCTGACAACACGATGGAAAATGTGAGATTGGGTTCTGCACGCCAACTCTGGCATCTCAGGGGAATCGCTCACCAGAAAGAGGCTCGGCTTTTGGCAGCCAAGTTGGAAATGTTCTGGTTACCAAATGGGACCCCTCTCCCCCGCCCCCAACCCCAGCCCCAGCCATAGGCAAATCTCAATGTTCTCAGCGAGGGCTCCGAGGGTCGGCTTGCAGGCAGTGCTCATACTTGAAGGACTTCACGATAGCTTGGAATTGATTCAAAGGAGCAGAAGTCATTTTTCTTCATTAACCAAAATTGGCACTAAGGTTAAAATATGATTTTTACCAATCTATGATTAGATCAAACACCAAGACGGAAGCGTTAAATACAGTCCGATACTGAAAAAGAGCTGATGTGCTCAAAGCAGAGCGCTGTTTAAATAACTCACAGGCTTTGCCCGACAGGCTTTGCCCGACCCCCTCACCTTGCCCTGAATCTCCAACTCTCATACCCTTTCACTGGTCGGGGGGGCTTTTGTCTGGGTCTCCAGCTTTTATTTATTTCTGTCACAAACACAATGACTCTTAAGCAACCTTCACTGTGATCCCAGGCCTGCTGTTCTTTGTTGTGAAAACCTAATGTGGCAGTAAATACATTTTCTCCTCCAGTTTTCCTTCCAAACATTGTTGCTGCAGAGGTATTTTTCCAACTGTCAGTTGGAACTTCTGAGACCACATAAGGTGGGTACAGATGGCGCTGTGTGGTGGCAATGTGAGTTGGACGAGCATATCAGTCAGGATAAGCTGGGTGTTGCTGCATAAACGATCAGACCCAAATCTCAGTGGTTTAAAAAGGAGGGTTCGTTTCTTACTCACATCATAGCTTCCTTATGGCTCTGCCGCTCTGCTCTGTGTTAGCTCTGCCCTGGGATCCAGGCTTAAGGTGTGGCAGAGGCAAAGAGACAAGGCTAACTACGTGCTGGCTTTGTGGCCTTCCGCCCAGAGGTGGCATACCTCACCTCTGCCCACATTCCATTGCCCAAATGGAATCACTTGGCCATGCCTGAGTTCAGTGCAGAGGGGACACGTAATCCTTCCTGGAGGAGGGTGGCTGCAGGGAGGGAAACCTGGCTATTTGGCAAAGTCAGCAGGGCTAGCACTGAAAAGGAACCCTCTGTCCATTCTTGGGTCTGGCCTGAAATTAATGAGCAACGTTTATCTATATATAAAAGTTTTCAGGAAAAAAGGCTAAAGTTGTTTATTCCGTGGCAGGAGGCACCCTGCAAGCCTGGCATACTGTTCCCCGAAGGATCTATAGAGCAGGGATGATGTGTGAAGAACATTTTCTTTCAGGCCCGCCCTTGTCTTTGAAACTGAGCCACACATAAAAGTCCCAGCTCAGGCCCAGGCCTGCCCGGCCCTGGCCAAGCCACACTCCCCTCCCGGGGCCCGGAGAGCCCCCCACCCCCAGTACCCTGGGTGGCCTAGCCCTCCGGAGGCATCTCCCTCAGGAGAGCAGAGGCCCCTCCGTCCCATCTGGATCCCAGAGCCCAACCGTCTTGGCAGGGGCTGCCCAGGGTGTCAGTCAAACTAAAGAATATTCTTTTAATACTGAATAACCATGTAGGGCTGGCAGGGCTCCCTGCGCCTGACAGATGGTGAACACATGCCTGGGGCAGCCCAGCTCCCCACATCAATCTCTCTCTGCTGCTTTCAGCACATCCTCCCAGCCGGGCCCCTTCTCTCGGGCTCGTGATTGTAATACAGAGTCTCCTTCTGGGGCAGGGGCAGGGGGTGTGGAGAGATCTTTTGGAGGAGGGGCAGGAAGTTCGGGTGCTGATATCAGATGCTGTTAGATAGATGATCCGCTTTCCCCCCGGCTGGAACTGGCTGGTCCATCAGCAGATGGCTCCTGTGTGGGCGGAGGGGCCTGGAAATCGCTCCAGCAACTGGGAACCATTTTGGTTTTGTAAGACTGGGCCCTTCCCATTTTCACTAGGCTTTTCTCGTACTTTGGATTTCAAAACCAGTCATTTTTCACATCCCCTTATGAAGCTCAGAGCATGTTGGAAAAGATAGCTAGCAAAATCTCTGAATGATTGGTAGGAGAGAGGGGTTTTTTGTGAGCCTACTTGGTACGTGGAGACGTGGCCACGTGGGGCAATTTAGTGGCAAGCTCAGCTGTCGGCAGGGCGACTGGCAAAGGCCACCCTCCCTCCCCACTGCCGTGGCGTGGAAGACCATCCACACGTGGGCACCGACTTCCAGGTTTCCGTTTCCAGCCCAGATCTTTCTCCAGAGCTCCGGGTCCACTTCCGTATAGTCAACTGCCTTGGGTGTCTCCAACTTTTCACATCCAAAACCAAGCTCAAGATTTTTAACTCTCATACTTGCTTCTCCAACCGTGTTCACAGTCTCAAAGTTGCTGCCCTCCCTGTCTTAGTCAGTTTTCTGGTGCTTATAACAGAATACCTGAAACTGGGTAATTTATGAAGAAAAGGAGTGTATTGCTTACAGTTATGGAGGCCAAGAAGTCCAGCGTGGAAGGGCCGCATCTGCTGAGGGCCTTCTTGCTGGTGGGGACTCTGCAGACTCCTGAGGTGGCTCAGGACATCTCATGGCAAAGGGGCTGAGTGTGCTCATGTGCTAGCTCAGGTCTCTCTTCCTCTTCATATAAAGCCACCACTTCCACTCCCATGGTAACTCATTAACCCATCAATCCGTGAATGGACTAATTAGGGTAGACCCCTAATGACACGATCACTGGTTAAAGGCCCCACCTCTCAATAATGCCACTTTGGGGATTAAGTTTTAACACGTGTTTGGAGGGGACAAGCATTCAAACCACAGCACTCTCCCAGTTGTCCCAGGCAGGGACCCAGGAGTTAATCTTGGTTTTCTCCTTCTCTTTCTCCTCAGTCCAGCTGACCTTCGCCCATCTGATCCACCAGCAAAGTTTTTCTAATCTGCCTTCGACATATGCCTTGAGTCTGTTGCCTTCTGTTTGCCTTCGTGGTGGCCAGTCCTCCGCAAGCCTCCACCATTTCCCCCCGACTGTTACAATAGCCCTCACTTCCACTGTTGTCCCCCCCCCCCAATCCAGTCTCCATGCAGCAGCCACTGGGATCTTCCAACAGAAACTAGGTGATGTCAGTGTCAGGCATGAAGCCCTTCCATGACTAGAGAGCCACACTCTTCTCTCTGGCAGCCTGAGCTGGCCCTGACTCTCATTCCTGCCCCATATTAAGCCACCACGACCCCTTCTTTTAGAGCCTTCCAGCAACACTGCCCTCTGCATGTTCTTTGATCTCGTCAGCTCTTTCGAGCCTCAGGGACTTTGCACATGCCTTCCCTGCTGCCTGGAACGCACTTGCTCAGCTCTCCAGTGGATGGACTCTTTTTGGTCATTTAGGTTTCAGCTGTAACGTCTGTAGCTTGAGGGAGAAGTAGTGATGACTCTACAAGGGGTGACTGGAGGCTGAATGCAGCAAGGGTTTTGGCAGTAGGGATTGATGGAAAGGGAGCTGCCTGCTACGGTGCTAGCTGGCGTATTGGAATGCAGAAATACTTAAGGCAAGTGGGCCAGTTATAACAGGGATGCAATTATGCAGGTGAGAGTTTTTAAAGGGCCTTAACTAGGGAGGTGGCCTAAATACAGCAGACTAACAGGGGACCAATATAAGGAAGGTGGCGGAAATAGGCTCGTCTTTAATTGTTTACACCATCATCTGAGAACCTGTGTCTGAGGCTGGAGGAAAACTGTTGTAACAATTGCTTCTCTTCTCTGAACTCATCACTGGCTTGGAAGGGCTGTTCCCCAGGGGCCGGCATTTCCAGTTTAGACGATTCCATGGGGCTGTTTTGTGTCTGTGGCTCCCGCTGGCTGCAAAGCCATCTTTGCTTGGGGTTTAGGGGAAATTGCATTGAGTGAAGCAATTGCTTGAGTGAAGCAACTCTGGTGTCTTGTACATGTGCTTGAAGGAAAAGAATCTTCAAGGGCAAAAAGTAGCCAAGTTCCTCCAGAGAAAGAGCTGCAAGATTCCCACAAACAGAATGTTGTTTGGGGCACCCCACTGAGGGAGTGCAGGCCGACTCAGGGAGCTGAGCTCCCAGGAGCAGCTCAGGGAACATCCCGGGGCCATCTGTCCCACTCCCCAGCCAAGTAAAAAACCTTCCAGAAAATGGTGTGAATTACTGCTTACCAAAAATAGGAATGTTGGGGGAGAAGCCCAAAGCAAAGACCAGCCCCCGACAGGCTTTCTCACACAATGTGAGAAACTTCGAATACAAAGTCTGTTTCCCGCATGTAGTGATTTTCCTTGTAACGGCTTGTGTTCTCAACTCCATACATGCCTGCCCTGTGTTCTCAACTCCATACGTCCCTGCCCTTTGTGTTCTTGGCTCATTTATTGTCAGGGTGGGTAACGTGGTACTTCAGGTTGGTGTGGAGGCAAAGGTCTTATTTATTTTCTCCCTTAGCTGGAATCAATCTGCTGAGGACAGCTTTCACTACTTTGGAATTCTTCGTTCACTGTCCAACACGTAAAGCCATGTTTCATGGGGAGTGAAAAGAAAATGCTGACATTGAGAAACAGACCTGAGGCTTCCAGCAAGAAACAGAGGTGTCAGGGTGGGTGAAGAGGAACAAGGAGGCACTCACCACCATCTGGGTCACAATCCACTTCAACGGTTGTAGAAATGCAGGGTTTAGGACGTTTTAACTTTTATGATCTTGAGACATGAAGAAACCACAATTAGCTACTTTGAAAAAAAATAGGCACAGTGGTACCAAGTTCTTTACTTTTGTAGACATTTAGCGATTTATTATTCCATATGACACACACGCACAAACCCTGAGAGCATTCACATTTGAGCAAATCATTTTATTATATATAACTTCAAGTCCAGATTTGCCCCCAAGAGGATCAAAGGGAAGGAAGCTGGAATTGATTCATTTGTGGCATCGTACTTTCTCATCTCGTGGCTCATTCCGTTGAGATTTGGAGGTAATATGGGGGGTGTAGGGTTTTGAATGAGATTAACGTGTAGATCACTTCCTTCACCTTGATGTTTATTCTTATATACAGCTTAGGAAATACCTTTGGTTTTTTTCGGGGGCTTAACAATATTTTATCTATTTTCCTTTCTCTATCTCTACTTTTAATAGCAATATAAACAACATTCAAAAGACATATACAACATTTAAAAGGGATACAATGAAGTGTAAGTTACCCTGTGACCCCGTCCTCAAGCAACCTCTGCTATCAATTGCATCTCTTTTTTTTTGGGGGGGGGGATAGGGTCTTGCTATGTTGTCCAAGCTGGCGTACAGTGGTGCGATCATAGCTCACTGTAGCCTTGAACTCCTGGGCTCCAGCCATCCTCCCACCTCAGCTTCCCAAAGTGCTGGGGTTACAGGCATGAGCCACTGTGCCCAGCCTGTTATCGGTTGCTTTGCTTTCCTAGCAGATATGACCAACATTCACACAAACGTGTGTGTGTGTGTGTGTGTGTGTGTGTGTGTGTGTGTGTGTATTAATGTGCTTGTCTATGAACACAAATGGTAGCACTCTGTATCTACTCTTTTGCACTTTTTGTTGTTTACCTAAACATATTTCTTTGGGGTTGAAATTGCACGATTGAATAGATGACCCCGTCTAGGAAGTTCTCTTCTGTAAACTGCACGCGTGTAGCAGCTAGTCTGAGCCGGGTTTGTTCTGCCGGTCACATATTCCAGTTGCCGAAGGAAAAGAACTGCTATGCGTTTGTTTCCCAGTTTTCTTCCAGCTTTTCTCTTCGGCTCCTTCTGTTGTCAGCTTCCATTTTCTCATGTTGATTCAGTGTCACTTCCTCATCTTCCTTTCTTTTCTCGCCCATGACTGTGACTGCTTTGCTTCTCCTTCTCTCTTGCACACTCGCTGTCTATTTCAACTTGGCCTCCTAAGAGCTGTTCTTGCTCCCTCTGACATGTTCTCATTTCTTTCTGGTGATTTTCTTTCTCCCTGAAGAATTAGCCCAGCTTTGCACGAGGCAGCCCCTTCACATCAGGGATTGACACTAGATGCTTTTGTTGGCAATTGGAGGTCTTTCTTCTTGGTAAATGATCTTAGTCCAGGAGGGTTCTGCTTGGAGTCGACGTTATTTCTGGACTGTACGGAAGTGTTGCTCGTCTTCCAGCTGCCCAGCTGGGTGGAACAGAAGGAGGCCAACGGGACGTGTCCAGCATGTCAGAGAGGGAGTCCGTGGCGGGGTGAAATCAGGATTCCTCATCATCTCGTCCACTTACACTGGCGGTGAGCAGTTGTTGATGAGAGACAGAGAGACAGGGAGAAGCAAAACGGTCATGAGAGCAGGAAGACAGGAGGGTGGGAAACACTGAGTAAACCCGAGCAAATGGATGTAACAGAAGGAAGCTTCCGCAGGGGGGCGTCCAGCCACCCGGAGGAACTCAGTGCAGGTGGACACGACTCAGGCACCTTCAGTCTTAAGGAGGAAGGCTTTGCTCTCTCTTTCTTTGTCCTTGCATAGATCCCCGGATTCAGACACCAGTTGCAAGTGCCACCTTCATGGACCCAGGGCCCAAGAGCATGTGTACAAGAGATGCAGGGGTGCCTGTTAGAATGAGGGGCTGGTGTAAGGAGCAGGACCCCTGAGCAGGGCGGGCGGTCTGAGGCAGTGGCTCCTTCCAAGAGAGAACAGGGCGGCTGCACTTGCTGCTCCAGCCAGGTCCTGTCTGGAAGGCCAGAGGGGCTGGGGTGCATGGAAACTTCTTCCTCTGCTCAGGCTGCAGCCAGGAGGGGACCAAGGGCTTCCACAGGAGTGTTCTGGTCATGACGGGGCGTGTTCTTCCGGTCTTTGCCTTCTCAGCTGTAACGGAGGTAAAGGTCTGAAGAAGGCAAAATGTTTTACGGTTTGTCTCTCTGAGACCCCCACCCTTTTGGGAAATAAAACCTGCACTGCTGCTGGAGACCAGTAATCAAAGGGGCAGGAAAATGTTCTTTGCTGTTTGTTTTCTAGCATCTTAAACCACAGGAGATGGCTCAACGGAACTGTCCAGACAAAGGTCATGAGATCACCCTCACCGGAGATAAGGTTGACTGAAACCACCAACTGTAGTTGAACAATAGCCCAAAGCCATGATAGGTGCCGCTGGTCATGTAGAACTGAGCCCAACTACCAAAATCCCCCCTTAAAAGGCCCCGTATTTCTGTGTAAAGACAGGATGGTGGTCTTTTGAGATGCTAGTCTGCTGCTCTCCTCATTGGCTGGCAAATTAATAAACTTCTCTTTCCTTTTCCTCAAATCACTTCTCCTCATTCTTTGTTCTCACTGATTCAGCCTTGGGGCCAAGCACTTGGAGACAAGAACTTTCGGTAACACAACCACAGGCTCCCACCCGGAGCTCACCTGGCTCTTTCTCCTGAGCAATTGTCACCTACCTGCTAACATGCTATTTTTCTTGTTACTTTGTTTTATAATTTTTAAAAAGTACTTTCTATCTTCCCCCATTAGAATATAAACTCCACTGGGGCAGAGATTTTTAGTTTGTTTTTGTTTTTTCCCCCATTTTGTTCACTGTATATCCACAGTGCTTAGGACAAGGCTTGGCACATAGTAGGTGCTCATTAAGTATTTGTTGAATGAATGAATGAAGACAGTTCATATAAGGAAACTTTGTGATATAACCCAGGACAGAGAGGGCATGGTGTTTCCTTAGCAAAATCATGCCAGGCTTATTATTTCATAGGAAACATGGCCAACGTCACAGTAATAGAAGGGACACGATTTCTCATATAGATAAGAAAGAAGCATCTTAGGAATGAAATCAGTCCTCGCTGTGGCATGATATGTTTGCTTCCAGAGGTTTTCAGGGCAAAACAGCCACAGCTGGATGGAAGCTGTTCACATTCCACTTGGCTCCCTCCAAAGCCGCAGACAAGCCTGAGCCCACCACTCTCCTCAGCAGAGTCTTTCAAGGGGATGAAGAAGTCGCTGACACTCTGCAGACACCACCAAGGAGCCCAAAAGTCTGAGGTCCTCATGTGAAGGGAGGGACAGCCCTTCTGGGGAAGAAAAGAGAAATGGAGTAGGGGGTGCCTCGGGAGCTCTCCCTTCATCCCCACTGCGCCCATCTCGCGTGGCCGTGGGAGAAGGCAGACTTCCTCAGACATTCAGCTCCAAGTGTGACTTTCTCACCTTGCCCCCAGCTGCTGTCAGGGAAGATCCTCCTGTGCCTCGCCAGCATCAGTCTCCGAGGTCAGCCTTTGGCCTCCTGACCTCCTGCGGCTGCCCGGCCTTGTCTCCCCAGCCCGGCTCTGGAATGAGCTGACGTCCCCATGCCCTCAGCTACCCCATTGCATCTTCATCCCACCTGGCTTTGTGGGGGCCTGGCCTGCCCCCCAGCACTGAGCTCCCGCTTGCTGGAGTGAAAGTGCCTTTTGGGTGGGGGCTCAGTGGCCTCCCCACCCCCAATTTCGGCTTCTAGATAGACTCTGTCCTCTCCTGGCCAGAGATCACGCCACCTAGCCACGCTCTCTCTGCTTTTCCCCACAGTGACTCCCGGGGCTGGCCTCCTGCTCACTCCTGGTTACAGACTTCAGCTCCCAACTTCCCCCCACCCCGTGCAGGCCCTCACTCTCAGGGACTTCAGTGTCCAAACAGAGGACGCCTTGGCTATTTGCCCTTGACACTGCACCAGCAAGAACCCTTTCCTCCCCTCCAGATTCAACCATCCACTCCCATGGCCACACACTGGATCCTGTCATTCGCAGAAGTCATTTTATCCAGATCTCATTTTTAAGTGTCCCATTCTCTGACAGGCACTCCCTGTTGCTCTAGCCTCCTGGCATCTCCTCGAGACCTCCAACCCACTCAACCCTACACTTTGCCTATCGGTAAGCTGGCTCATCAGCTTCCCTTAACCTACTACCCACTTGGAGGTCATGATTGTAGGTATCATCTTTCCCTGCAAATAGCTCCTTCCTGGCTCTCCTCTGTCATTCTCTGAGTAGCAGATTGTACTTAACAGAGATGGTCCTTCCACCTGCTCTTCTTCTACAGTGTGACCTTGAGTCTGGACTGGCCGTATGACTAGATTGTATCTAAAAGAGTGCAGTGGAAATAACACTGCTGGCTCAGAAATGACCATGCAGTTGTCCCCTGGCTCCTTTGGGATCCCCACTCTGGGGAAACCAGCCCACCAAGTAAGGTGTCCACTTGTCCTAGAACTTCCACACTGGAAAGACTCCATGTAGGCTCTTGAGTCAGTGGTCCCAGAGGACCCAGCCTTCCTGCCATCCCACCCAGGTGCAGGCAAGCGAGCGAAGCTGCCTTGAGTGCTCCAGACCAGCCTGTTTGCCAGCTGAGAACCACTGCGTGACCTCTGTCAATGCCACAAGGGGCAGAAAAATCATCCAGCCGAGACCTGCCTGAATTCCTGCCCTGTAAGGTATGATAAAGTTGGCATTGGGGAAGTTTGTCATGTAGTACTCACAACAGGATTACTCCACCTGAAGACCCCAAGTAAACACCTGCCTTCTCTGGTCCTATCTCCAAGCAGCAGGAGAAAATTGCAAAATCAGCATGGCTGGTGTCACTTCAAACATCAGGTGGGTACCACACCCAATAATCCTACTATGCATCTCTGATGAGATTGTCCCTTGCAGCCTTCTGACTATTTCATATCTTTCCTCTTGCCTCAAATCTCTGTTCCCTTCTTCCCCAGTCATCTGAGGAGAGATGTCAAATAGGCAACTGGGTGAATAAGTCTTGAGTTTAGGGGAGAGGTGGGCATAGGGATAAAAATTTAAGAGTCACAGGGGAATAAATGGCATTTAAAATCATGAAACTCCACTGGGCGCAGTGGCTCACGCCTGTAATCCTAGCACTCTGGGAGGCCAAGATGGGAGGATCACTTGAGCTCAGGAGTTTGAGACCAGCCTGAGCAAGAGTGAGACCCTTGTCTCTACTAAAAATAGAAAAATTAGCTGGGTGTGGTGGTGTGAGCCTGTAGTCCCAGCTACTTGGGAGGCTGAGGCAGGAGGATCACTTGAGCCCAGGAGCGTGAGGTTGCTGTGAGCCACTGCACTCTAGCCTGGGTGACAGAGCATGACTCTGTCTCAAAAAAATTAAAAAAAAATCATGAAACTGCATGATATCCTTGGCTGGAGCATGAATGAAGAAGAAAAGAGAGCCAAAGATGAGTCCTCAAGCTCTCCAAGGCTCGGAGATGCGGGAGTGGAGGAGAAGCCAACAAAATGGATTTAGAAATATGACCCAGGGGTGAGAGTCAAACCAGGAAAGTGTGATATTCCAAAAACTGAGAGAGGAGAATGTTTTTAAAAGACACGCCCTTGAGTAGGTGCAAAGAGATAAAGTGGAGAATGGAAATGGAGGGATTGGTCTTTGGTACCTGGAACTTCCTCCATGGCAGTAGGAAGGGACAGGGAGAAGGTGCACATAGATGCTTTTGTGTTCTAGATTAGATGGTGAGAGATGAGGGAGCTCCCAACTGATGGTATTATTTTCTATGTGAAGCATGGAAGTCTAATAGGCACCTCAGACTTAGTATGTCTAAAGCACAATTGTTTCCTCACCTCCAAACCCACTCCTACCTTGGCCTTTCCCAGCTCAGTTAATGTTTCACCATCCACCCACTTGCTCTGACTAGAAACACTTTCCTCGCTTTCTTTCACACCCCACACCCAAGCCAACAGCGAGTGCTTCTGGCTCTACCATAAAAATGTGTCTCAAATCTGATCTCGTTTCACTATTCCTACGACTGTCGCCCTTGTCTACTACCCATTTGCTGCTCTTGGGGGGCTCCTTGCCCTTATTCTTGCCCCTTTTCCCAAATCCATTATCCTCACTTCTCCAAAAGGAGAGAAATTCAAAACACATAAATCAAATTTAACAATCCTACTTAAAACCCTCCAGTGATTTTCCAGCAGACTTAAAATAAAATCTCAACTCCATGGGCATCAATGGACATTGATTTTGGGTTTGGTGAAATAGATAACTCAGCTGGAGACACAGAAAAGTGAGACCCTGACAACTGCCTCCCCAAAGTGGACAGGTCCTAAAATTCAGGTTACAATTGGCATTCTGTTTGCAGTTGTGGCTACAGTTTAGGGCTGTTTTAGCCACGTGAATGAGGTCTTACAAGATGGTGGGAGACGCTCACATTGAGAAAATGGTCCTGCAGGACTAGTTGGGATATAACGTGCCCCTTTCATCACCAGGCCGTGTGCTCACCAGTGAGTCTCTTACAGTTTACACCAGATTTAAATTTCAAAAGTTTAGGCTTTGTTGATACCACCCTGGCTAGAACAAGTAGGGTTGCCTGTTCCTGCTCCCACGTGGTCTCCCGAGACAAGGCAGGGATATGGCCCTTTTACTGTTGAATGGAGGTGAAAATCTCAACTCTCTACTAGGACTCCTCTGACACAACTCCAGTGGTGAGGGGAGAGGTGTCTCGTTACTGGAGGGTGGGTGGGGGACTCTAGCCTCCCTACCTGGTCTCACTGACACTTCAGCGAGTGTGTGGGGGAGAGGCTGGTCACTGCCCAGTGGGTTGAAAGTCCTGGTTCCCTACTCTGCCTTCTCTGACACCACCCTGGCGATAGGGTTGGGCACCTCATTGCAGTCTGGCAAAGATAGAAGTCTAGGCTATTTGGCCTTTCCAGGTGGAGATGTGGTGAGAGTCTTAGTTTTTTCCATGGTGTGTGGCTGTAGTAGAGCACTTTTTGTTTAAAAGTTTTCTGTCCTGATAGGCTTCCCTATCCTGATCTTTTGACAAGAGAGAGAAGGCTTTTCTTGAACACTTTTTTGTCAGCACCCATTGGCATTTTTTGGATTGGCAAAAAGAGTAGAGGTCCACTACAGGAATTAGAAGCTTGCTGATGATGAGGGCAGGGGCATAGATGTTGAAACTTACTTTGAAAATGGTTCTAATCCATACTTAAGAGTATTGGAGAAGAAGTGAATTAGAGGCCCCAGGTAATATGTAAATATAAGAGCAGAAGACTGTCCTAATTTACCATGGGTAAATTTAGTCTGCAGAGTATCTATACAACAGGGTTCCCAGCTTGTGAGCTTTAGTCATGGCCCAGAAAGTAGGCTTCTGACCACAGATGAATTTTGAGAAGAGTAGGACTATAAAAGGAAACCTCTGAGGACCTCCCAGGAGGGCCTTAGGAGTAAGATGCTGTGATACTGGGCACTATGGTTTGATTCGTCCCTACCAAAACTCATGCTAAAATTTGATCCCCAGTGTGGGAGTGTCGGGAGCTGGGGCCGAGTGGGAGGTGTTTGGGTAATGGGGCAAATCTCTGATGAATAGATTTTAATACTCTCCCTTGGGGATTAGTGACTTCTTGCTCTTAAGAATGGATTCATTGTTAAAAAATAGTCCGGCCTCTTTGGTTTTTCTCTCTAGCTTCCTCTCTTGCCATGTGATCTCTTTGCATATACTCATTCCCCTTCCACTTTCTGCCATGAGTGGAAATAGCCTAAGGCCCTCACCAGACGCAGCTGCCCAATTTTGGACTTTCCAGTCACAAGAATCATGAACCAAATAAACCTCTTTCCTTCATAAATTACTCAGAATATTACAGTGTTCTGTAATAGTGACACACAAAAAAACTAAGACACTAGGCAAGTGACTGCTCAAAGGAAGACAGTGCTGTGTTCAGGGCAGTTCTAAATTTTTAAAAACATTTTTGGAAAAACAAAACCAGTTATATGCTAAGGCAGTTGCCCCAGTTCTACCGGCCGCCTTTTGCTTCAGAACATTCAAACAACATTCCTGTCATCTATTAAACCCTTAAACTCTTTCGTTCTCTCAGCAAGGCAGCTGGTGACACTTCTTGCCTGAGTTGTCAGCTGGAAGTCCAGATGTTGAATCCTCTGCTTGGGGCTTGTCATTATTTCTCTATAGAGCTAAGTTGAGTGACATGGGCACTGCTTCACACAATCATATGAGTCGTTTTAGCTTTAATTTTTAAAATCAGTTAAGTACAAGTCCTAGAGTTAAGACATTGTGAATATGATCCATTCTTTCCTTCTCTATTCTGAGGATGAATGCTGGGAGGCTAGCTGTTTAAAGAAGGACTGTGAGGGGTTTTGGAGCTTTCAATGGGAGAGCTACTATTTAAAATACTCTCCTTTGATTGGACTTGAGAGTTTTAATAGACCTTAAATTTCACTAAGGCCATTTGTCCAGTTGTGTCTAAAACATACTGGGAAAACACCATGTGGCAATCATGCAATTCAAGGATGATGTTTCAAGTGCCCAGTCTGTAGGAAGCCAGGAGTGGGCAGTCAAGGAGACAGTCTAGCCAAGGATATAGGACCTCTACATATGAACAATTAACTTACAAATAAAAAAAGGATTTGAATGATTTGAAACCATAAATGCCACAGGATTAATTGATCAATGAATTATTCATATCATGCTATGTAGAGGGCTTTGGAGGAAGAAGAGAACTTTTTATAGCTTAGAGGAGTTGGGATTTGAGCTGATTTGGGAGGAGGGGTGGGATTGGATATGTAGAGTGGGCAGAGGAGTCAGACTAGCTATGCAGGAGGCATGTTCCCAGCATGGGCAAATGCATGGATGTTGGAACTCACATGGTGGGTTCCCAGAGAGTGAGAAGACCAGTTTGTTTTGGGCAGAAGTTCAGGTAAACTGAGTAAAGGAGAGAAGGTTTTATCAGGATAGGTGGAGGCTGGGTTATAGAACACTTTGAAAATCAGGCTAATAATCAGTTGACTCTTACTGATCACTTACTAGGTGCTATGCAATGTTCTAAGTCCTTTACATGTATTTCAATTCTCATAACAACCTTATGAGCCAGATACAGCTGTTGTTGTTGCCAACACAATTTTGTAGCTAAGGAAACAGAGAAACGGGAAGGGTAGGTAAATGTCCCAGTTGGAGTAAGTATGATATGCAGGGTATGAACACTGGCCATTCTGGCTCTGTGGTCTCTTGTTAAGGTTAAGCAGTTTTAGGCTGGGCATGGTGGCTTACTCCCGTAATCCCAGCACTTTGGGAGGCCGAGGAAGGAGGATCAAGTGAGGCCAGGAATTTGAGACCAGCCTGAGCAATATGGTAAGAGCCCATCTCTACAAAAAATAAAAAATTAGCCAGGCATGGTGGCCTGTACCTGTGGTCCCAGCTGCTCAGGAAGCTGAGGCAGGAAGATCACTTGAGCCCAGGTGGTTACAGTGAGGTGTGATGATGCTACTGCACTCAAGCCTGACAACAGAGTGAGAACCTATCTCAAAAAAAAAAAAAAAAAAACAAAGAAAGAAAGAAAGAAAGAAAGAAAGAAAAAAAAAGTTAAGCAGTTTTAACTGACCCTTTTGGCAAATGAGGATCCATTGACAAATTTGGTGCATGGGTTCTCAGTGAGGGCCAGGTTTACTACTGATTTAAGGTGCACATTTACCTTGGGGTGCTATCGGACACACAGATCTTCCTTGACCCACATTTGCATCTTGTTCCTGGGGGACAGATGGAAAGGTGTTACTCAGTCTCCCACACATCTGAGTCCAGGTGACACAGGAAAATGACTCCCAATGCTGGGAGCCTCTTGAGGTCCAAGTGGGTCCTTGGCTTCTCACAAGAAAGAATTCAAAAGTGAGCCAACAGTATAAAGTGACAGTGACATTTATTCAGAAACTATAGAAAGCCTACTCCACAGACAGAACACAGGCAACTCTCCCTGCAGAAGAGAACCAGACCCATGGTTCCTGTTGCCCCTCTATTAAGCAATGGCTTCATTATAGACAAAATAAGGGAGGAATATTCATGAAAGGGGCAGTGTTTTCCTGGAATTAGGGTGACACCCTCCTTTTGACTAAAAAGGTCAAACAGGCAGCGACAGGTGCATGGTGGGAGTGGGAGGTGTCCTTAGAAACTTTTATGATAAGGAAGTGTGTAATGAAGCTGTAAGGTCAAGAAATGGTCAATTTCTCCACCATCAGGGGTTCTAACTGGTTGGAACTTGCCCTGCTTCCATCCTGTTTTGATCAGGGTAGTTTGAAACTTTGTTTTGAGACTTCCTGACTCAGTTAGGCAATGTCTGCACAATTAAGTGATGCCTGCAGCAATACCCAAAGCAGTGCCCGAAGCAGTGCCCGAAGCAGTGAAGCGGTACCTGCTGGTCCCGTCTCACGAGCACAGCTGAAGCCTGAGATGGGTCAACTATAATTTCTTGCAAGTGATTTTGGGGGGTGGAGGGCTCTGATCCAGTCTGTCGTGGCTCACTGGAGCCAAAAGGACCTTGTGTCCTGCCAGAGGGGTTGAGAAGGCAGCTAGGGGGATACATTCATTTATTCTTTCATTCATTCACCCAACAACTATTAGTTGAGTGCCTTCCTTGTGTCGGGAACTGAGCTGGGTGCAAGGAATTCAGACAAACTACTTTCATGTAGATTAACATAATTAATGAGATAATTTTAGAGTCTGTGTGAAGTCAGTAGACTAGAGTGATGTAACAAGGAGTAAAATGGGTGGTGGGGAGAAGCCTGAGTTATGACATTTGGGATGGAACTGAAGGATTAAAAGGAGATGGCCAGGTGAAGAAGAGGGGACAGACATTCTTGGCAGAAGCAACAGGACGTGCAAAGGCCTTGAGGTGAGAATGTCGGGGTTGGTTTTATGAGAGCGCTGTCCTGGTTCTTTGGCTCTTTGCTTGGAAGAATTACAAGCAGGGCCAGTGTGATGGAGGGAACACAGACACAAGCAACTCACAGAAGCACCTTTATTACAGGAAGCAGAAAGTTTTACAAAGCGAAACTAAAGTAAGAATATGTTCCGGAAAGAGGAGCGGGTCTGCTCTGTGAATGGAGGAGACTCTGACTTTAATAAGATTTCCCCTTTTTATGTTGGCTTCCTAATTTTATGTTAAGCTAGGGAGGGAATATTCATGATTTCTCTGAGAAAGGGGTGGAGAATTCCTAGAATTGGTATGCTCCCACTTTTGTCCTTGTAGGGCTGGCTCCCAAACTGCCATGACACTAGGGGTTGTGATTTTTACTATGTTAATGTACGTTACTTGAGGAAAGTTTACCTTTGGTCATAGGCTCCTAACTTCTGTGCACGCTCCTGGTTGGGGAAAAGTCCCTAAATTCAAGTTCCTGCTGTTGTGGCTTCTTTCTTCTATTTCTGTTGGACCCTTGGCCCTTGGCCACTTACCTGCCACCTGCATACCCTAAACCCTACCTAACAAGAATGAGCTTGGTGAATTGGAGAGAAGAAAGGCCAGTGTGGCGGGAGAGGACAGGTAGGGAAGAGAAACAAGAAATGAAGGTTCAAAGAGGCAGGCATGGTCAGGCCAGCTGGGGCTGTTAGAGTTTGCAGTAAAAAGTTTGGATTTTATTCTATATGCAGTGGGAAGTCATTGAGGCTTTCAATCCAGGGAGTAAAGACGACTCATTTCATTAACATGTGTCTTGAGAGGGTTGAACAAGTTTTGTCAAGTCACCCTTCTGAAGAAGAGCCCGGTGTAAGTGGCTGGTACATACCTGCTGGTACAGGTATGGTTGGGTAGGAGGTGGGGGCACTTCCATGAAGAGCCCTCCAATGTGGGAAAGAGGGTAGGTGGCCCTGGACTCTTCAGCCACTGAGGAGATAAGAAACCGGGGTTCTGAGGGAGCAGCTCTCCGGAATAGCAGATAAGGCTTCCTGTAGTTTTTTGATGTGCTTTATGTGGGCTGGTGGGATCCACGTCCCCATTCCCTGACTCTGGGAAGGTTTGTTACTATTTGGGCCAGCAGAGGATGGTGGAGCGACAGTGCATGGCTTCTGAGGCTGTACCAGGAAGAGTAATGCAGCTGGAACAGGTACCCTTGCAGCCGAGTGCCAGGTGCCCTGGGAGCCCTGTTCAGCTTTCTTCAGTCAGTCCTGCTGAGGAGGCCACGTGGGCACTCTGGTCAACGGGCCCAGCTGAGCCCAGCCCTCCACCCACCTGCCAAGGCGCCGGCTGTGTGAGTGAAGCCACCTGCCCACTGAATACCACGGAGTGACCTTCATGGCTGCTGCATGAAACAAGGGCCACTCTGCTGAGCCCTGGCCACATTGCTAGCAATAAAATCAGACACGTAATATCATGAGATACAATAAACGGTGGTTGTTTCAACCCACTAAGTTTTGAGGGTAGTTTGTTAAGGAGCAATAGGCATCTGGAACAAAGTCCTGTTGCTACAGGTCCCTGCCTCTCTTCTCCAATATGTCCTGGAGGGAGAAGACCTATTTGTGGGGGTCTGGAGAATGTCATCCTTTGTTAGACTCAACACCAAGGAAAGACAATCTCCCACCAGTTACGTGGAAACACAAAGTGTGGTGGAGGCAGGGATTTGGTGAGCCAATGAGAACTAAAGCGGTAGTTTCACCTGAGGATCTCAATTTGTAGGTACATCCAAGGGGGGAGGTGGTGCATTCTGGATAAGCCCAGGTGGGATCTACCTTTGAGTCTCGTAAGTGTCCTAAATAGACACTTGGGAGTAGGCAAGCAGTGGCAAATTAGGAGGTGAGGAGCCTTCTGTGGCCTGTATTTCACCTGTGAGGTGAAGTTCAAGGATGCCGTGAGCAACAGGAAGTCTGGCCACATAGGAACAGAATGGCCTGGAGGACCCTCAGCTCTCCTATTGACCCCCAGACCCTGGAGTTTGGGGTTCCAGGAATTCTCTCTGCAGAAGACTGGTTTCTTGAGCCAAGGCTGATGTGGGGTTATGAACCCGTGACCCAGAGGAGGGAAGCATCAGCCCCTGTGGCCAGTGGCTAGTCAGGGGGACCCTCACACAAATGTTCCTTAAGGATCATTTCCTTGGGGACTTCCCATGAAAACACTGTGCAATGTGTTTAATGGACCCTCAGCTACTTTGGGAGGTGAATGCCGTAGGTCACAAATCAAAAACAGCAGCACACTAGGTCCAGAGCTGCTGCAAGACCCCAGCTGGTTCTTGGTTTTGAGACCTAATTCCATTCTGAGACAAAAATATGGGCAGCATTTCCAAATAAAAGAGATTAAAATTCAGTCTTTCTTCAGAACGAAAGTTCATGAGAGAAGAAGTTGTGTTGGAGCAGGCCTCTGGCTTGGCCGGGAGACCTCTGGTTTGGCTCCTTTTTGTGTGTGACAAAATGAGTTTATAAATGAGTTTAGGAAAGCCCCAAAACAAAAGAGAAAAACCTCTTTGGTAAAATGATAGTGGGAATGGAGCTATCTTTCTTCAGAACAACTTCTCATGAGGATTTTGTGTGGTTCCTAGTGGTAACGTGAACTGGGTCCCTTTGATTCCACTGTTGCTTTATAAGTGGTTCTTAAGTTGGCCATGGGGCCTTACCCTCGTTTCCGAAGGCAAAGAGCCCGAGGACAAAAGTAGGGTGGCCGACCGTAAAGCAGAGGTGAACAGGGTGCCCACGTGGTTTTCCCCCTGGGAATTGGTTAAGAACCACGGGAGAGACTCAGCCCTTCTGAGACCCCCGAGTTCCAGCATCCATGAGCCACGAGGGCCGGGCTTCATTTTGATGAGGATATATGGGTATTTTAATGTAAAAACAGAGGGGAACAAGTTCTTAAATAAAAATACGCTGGTAGCCTAGAATTTAACATTGATTTTGCTTAGAACAATTGTACTGTGAATTAACCCAAATAATTTACTTTTATTTTCACCTGCTTTAATATTTTAGTGTGCTGGGTCACCAGGTTGAGAATCCACCCTAACATCCACCCTATCCTAACCCTAACTCTCACTGTGAACCTGACCTTCACACCAGCCCCAAACCCTGCCCCTACCCTAACCCCAGCCCGGCCCCAATCTCAACACCACCTGCAACCCTAACCCCAACCCGACGCTAACCCTTCTGTTTGCCCTGTCATTTATGAATATACATTTGTACACATATACACACACACATACACATATATAAAATGATGCCACCGACTTGTGCACAGTCTCACCACAAACGCAGCCTTTGACGTATCTTTTTATGAAGCCACCTAGAATCTGTGTTCACGGGAACGTTAGCTCTCCCTTCCCTGGAAAGAGGAAACTGCAGCACGGAAAGGTTAAGCGCCTTGTGCAGACTGGGCCGGGCTGCTGCCTCCTGAGCTCCGCATGCTGTTTCATTTATTATTTCTTTTTATTGCCTCTGTGTTGGCAATAAAGTCCAGGTCATAAAATTAGAGTGCGGTCGCCCGTACGGTTTCCCAGATTTCCATGTCATGTTGGGAAGCTCAAAAGTTGCTGATCACTGCCACTGGGTATTTTCAACCGTCTTAGTTAAGAGTTGTGTAGATTGACACAGAACATATAAAAAAAAAAGAAGAAGAAGAAGATAAAGGGGAGAGGAATGCGAAACAAAGTTTGACATTCTGGAACAAACATATGCTTTCCATGAAGAAGGGTTAGTTATTTAAGGCAAATTTGCAATCGTGAATACCCCTCTCTTGCATGAGAAACATGCAGCCCGGCCCTGGGACCCCTGCAGCCTGGGACCACACAGGGAGAGGCAGCCCGAGTGTGTTTATCACAGGCAGCCTGGGAGCGGGGCCTGCCGTGGCAGCTGCCCAGCCAGTGTGCGCGTCTGAGCCTGAGCCGGCGGGCTCCAGGCGGGCTCCGGGCGGCCACCCGGCTCTGTCGCCCCGCAGCCTCACCAGCCAACCAGAAGGTTGTTTGACTTTTGTTTCTACTTGCTCTCCTTTCTAAAGGACAAGGAGTGGCTCTCTTTGAAGAGGGTAAACTCAAGGAGGTCTAACCACAAAAAACAGCAGCAGAGTTTTCTTTGTTGAGCTTCCAAAGCAGGGCTCCCATTTAAAAAGAAAGAGAACAAACAAACAAACACTCCCCCTTACCCCTGCCAATAACATTCTCCAAAAACACACAATCTAAAAAATATATCCATTTTTATTGCAGTGCCAGGACGTAGCTGGTGGTATTGATACCTACACTGTAACGACGGCTGTGTGTGAAGTCTTTTGGTGATGGATGTATTTTCTGAGAAGTCGTGTTGTTAGACGATGTCGTGCGAACTTACACAAACCTAGATGGTGTAGCCTATAGCACACTTAGGCGATGTGGTGTGGCCTATTGCTCCTAGGCTACAAACCTGAACAGCATGCGCCTGTACTGAATATTGTTGGCAATTGTATGTAACACAATGCTAAGTATTTGTGTATCTAAACATAGAAAAGGCACACTAAAAATACTGTATTATTAATATAATCTTATGGGACCACCATCATATATGTGGTCTGTTGACCAACACCTCGTTATGTACTGCATGACTATACGTGGTCTTCTATGATTGTTACAGCCTGGTATTGTAGACACTGCGGTATCTCCATGTTGCAGATGAGAAGAGGTGAACCTCCTAGCCCAAGATCACACAGCTGCTAATTTCAGCCCAGGTGTGGCTGGCCCTCAGGTTCGTGCCCCTGACCTCCAGGTGGTATTTTTTCCCTGAGCTTAATGCCCCTGCCTGAGTGGCAATGGCTGCCTTCCTAAAGGAGCAGTACTTACCTGGGAGTGATTTTGCCCCCCAGGGGACATTTGCCAAAGACTGGGGACATTTTTGATTGTCACTGCTTGCTACTGGCTTCTAGTGGGTAGAGGCCAGGGATGCTACTCAACGTCTTACGCTGCACAGGACAGCGCCTCGTGACGAAGAATTATCCAGCTGAAGATGTCCATAGTGTCAAAGACTAGAAACCCTGCCATAGATGTTTCCATTTTATGACATTCAGGTTTAATGTGGTTCACTATGTTGTGAATAATTAGAGGGGAAACAGGTGGATGAAAGCAAAACCGCTCCTGAAAATTGTCACTCACGGCATTATTAGCCAGTGTCTTTATGCACAAATGCCTCAGAAACCAAACCAAACTCCACGATACTTTCTCCTTAATACCCGGGCAAGAGGTGCAAACCTAGAGGCGGTGTGTAGTGAACAAGTGATGGTTGTCTTCCCAGTATCCTTTCATCCATCCTTCCTCCCTATTTGCAGGGAGGTGGCCGGATCTCCAGGGGATTCTGAGAGCTCACACTGACCCCAGATCTGTGGGCAGAGGATGTGGTCAACCAGGGCACGAGGTCATCCTGGCCTGGGAGATTGACAGAGGGGAGGACGTGAGACCTACGCAAAGGGAGCCTCCGGATATTTTCTGGGAATGCTGGGACAAGAGCTCTCCTCCAAAGGGTGCGAGGAAGTGAGGGTCAAAGGTCAGGCACAGCTTTGGCCATTTCTCTTTGGGGCGGGGGCTGACGCTTAGGAGAGAACAGAGGCGAGAGGAAGGCAGAAAAGGGAGCTAGAGCTGCAAGGACATCGAGAAGTCCTTCTCAAGCCATTTCTGAAGCCAGTTTGGCAATTAATCTGCCCTCTGCTTTTGCTGAAACCACTTGGATTTTGCTTTCTGATTTTTTTTTTAATGTAAACAGTCATATGACTTGGGGAACAAATATCTTCCATTCAACAAACTAGAACTGCAAGTATTGAGGGTTGGTGGCCTGGGGTTCACATGGGGAACTGACTCAGTCTCTGCCCTAAATCTGCTTTTCCGGGCTTCCCTCTTGCAAAGCTGTCTTTTTTGCGTGGGCATCCCCCGTCAGATCCTTGATGGATATTGGTGAGCAGAGATCACACTGTATTTTGTCCATCTGCCAAAAGCCTGGAGGGTGGAACGATGAACCAGAGTCTGCCAGGCAGGATCTATACTGAGGCACAGCCCACACTGCTGCCCGGGGCCCTCGGTACCCAGTGCTCACGTCGAACGGCCTCTTGATGTGAGGCTCCTGTCTGCTGGAGCCCAGCTTGCTCTTTTCCACCCTCAAGCCTTAGCTTAAACAGCTCCGTCTCCATGGGCTTATTTCCTGCCCTCCTTTAAAGCTCAGCTTTAATCCTCTCACCTCCACGGAGCCTTCCTGGATTATCCCGAGTTCTTAGTCTGTTTATTGACTGTAAGGACTGAGTTATAGGGCGTATTTTCATTATCTACCCAGAGACTATAAGCCTCTGGAAGGCAGGCTTGTGGACTCCATTCTTTTGCATTGTTGCAGTGCACATGGATATGTTATCTGGAAGGGCCAAGGGACCTGGGCACAGAGCCACATGGGGCCTGTGTGATTGGGTTTGCTGCTTTGCATGGCTTCGTTTGGGAGAAGAGGGCAGACAGCTGGTTGGGGAGGCAGACTCTGTGACCCTGCACTTCCAAGTCCCTCTCTGCCAATCCGTGTGTAATGTTCATGTTCTCAGATGGCTCTAGCGCTTGCCCGGTGCCTCTGTCTGCTTTTCTGATGCTCGCTTTGGGACCTTTTCCTGGCACTTCGTCCCAGCTTCACCGCTTTTCAGCTAGGGAACCCTGGCAAGTTCTAAACTTCCTACACCTCCTTTCCTCACCTGTACCTGGCTGGTAGGGTAGTTACACGGCTTCAGTGAGCTGCTATCCCACGTCCTGGGGGTGCTCACTGAACGGTGGCTGTTAGGAAGAATACCAGTCTGGGTGAATGCAGAGGAAGAAGGGCAAACATGCAGCCACCTTACTGGCTACTTGTAGAGCAGTTTTTCAGAGCTGGGCTGTCTTACAAAGCCTTTCCTGTAGACCTCGTCTGTCCAGTTCAGTGGCTGCTGGCCGCAGGCCGCAGGTGACAGCTGAACACTTGAAATGTGGCTGGTGCCGATTGACATGTGCTGCAAATGTAAAACACACATTGGGTTCAAAGACTTTGTACGGGAAAAGGAATGAAGGAATGTACTCTAACTTAATGTTTCTTTTTATATTGATTATTTGTTGAACTAATATTTTGGATATGTTGGTTTTAACAAAATATTAAAATTAATTTCATTTATTTCTTACTACTTTTTTGATGTTGCCACTAGAAAACTTAAAATAGCAACTGTGGCTCTCATTATATTTCTACTGGACAGAACTGATGTAGACAGAGCCTTACGTAGTGTGGCCCTGGGTGTGTTGAATAGAGCTTCCTGCCCATTCATCCTCTCTTGAGTTGGACTCTGATGGCTGAAATCCCACCGGAGCAGCCTCATTACTTAAAGGCCTTGAGCGCTGAGAAATTATGAGGCTCTTTGGGGGAGTTTAAGCTGCTGAGTCATTTGCACCCTCATATGAATGCACACCAGGGTCTTTTTTTTTTTTTTTTTTTTTTGTAGCAAGAAGGTTTTGCTATGAGGAGTGGGGTTCGAGGGAGGCAGAAGTAACAAGGACGGTGACAGCGATGAGCAGGGAAGAGTGGGAAAAGGCCCCCCTCCAAGTGGGTCCAGGGGATGCAGTGGGCAGATGGTGAGAATTACCCACAATGATGCCTTCACAGCTTTGTGTCTTTATTCCCTTTGTCCTTCTCACAGTCCTGTCACGGTGGTCTGTATGGCGTGGGGAGCACACAATAACCGTTAGAACTTGATGACCATAAATAAGATTTGAAAGAAGGATTCAGCTGTGTGCGGGACAATTTCTCACTTGGCCTGGAGCCTGCAAACTGTGGACGGATGGCTAAGCATCATTTCTGTATTGGGCAAGGAGTTTTACTGAGTTTCTCCCTCATTATCTATTTGCATAGCATATTGAGATGGGGTCAGAACCATGACTTCATTTAGAGGGAAGATCCTGATGCTCAGAGGGGTGTGAGGGGCCTGCTTTTGGTCACAGAGAAATCACGGATTCAATATCCCAAATTTGCTTTATCTCATTGAACCACCCAATAGACAGCCATTTATTCTTACAGATTCTCAAGAGAGAGGAGTTCTAATGGATTTCCTCTGATTCAGAATTGTGGGGAAGCACCCAGTTGGAGGGAAGGGTGGTTTCCCAGTGGCTTGAAATGGCAATGTCGCATTGTGGTGCTGTTAAAGAGACTTCAATTTCCTGATTTAAGGGATTGAATTCCTGTAATTCTGAGGACATTACTGGCTTTTCAAATCATTTCCCAAAAAGAATGAGAAAACGAGGAAAAATAATTAGTTCCCACAACAAGAGACGTGGAAAAGCTGAGAGGCCTGCCACACACTCTCATGCACTTAGCATTGTCTGCACTTCTGGGGCCTTAATTTTGGGCAGACCAACCTCAGAGAAGACACCTGGCCTCAGGTGCAATCTCTCTCTCCCTCTTTTTAGAAATTGTCCTTTCTATTTAAAATTGTCCTTAAATAAACAAATCCAACTATTTTTTTTCTTTTTTTTAAAAGAGTATGAAAGATGACAAGAAAGCATCTTCGAAGAGACCTTCATCTAGGGGAGAAACAGTGAACTTGGTTTGCCCACTTCATAAAGAAACCCTGAAGAAAACTTCCCTTGTTAAGATTCCTCCTGTTAAAAATCTGTGAAGTCATAAAATGTTATTGAACAATAGCTCTTCACACAAAGGCCTTGCAGTCAATGGCTCCCCTCTAAGCAGTTGCAAACCGTCTGGGGAAGAGGAACCGCAGGGAGGAGCCAGCTCTCTTGTGGGTCTCCTCCATCAGTCTGGCTGAACTCTCCAACTTGGTTCCAGTGGCTCTCAACGCTGTTCTCCCCTTTGCACTTTCCTTTCTCTGTCTGGTAGGAAGGCTATGGAAAAAGTGATTTTCAAAACTCTTAGTTAAGACGTCTTTTTAGAGCCAACTGTTTGTCAGTGCGGGGATGATTGAGTTTTGTCTAAATTTTATCTATAGTCGGACACTTTATTTGGGAATATGGTCTGAGACCTACCTACATCAGAAATAGATCTGTACGAATGATTTGCAAACCAGTCAAACCATTTGGCTTTCTTCCATTTCATTTATTTATTTTCAGAACACTGCTATGAATTCCTGAAATGAAATGAAAGGTTTGCAGTGATTAGAACTTGAAAGGAGTAGGTCCCTGTTGGTAGGAAGTTTCTGGTGGCCTTGGTTTGTGTCATCCTTCCTTCCTTCCTCCCCACAGAGCCCCACTTGGCAACCCCAGGTACTGTGGTCCAGCTCAGCTGGGGGGTCAAAGGTGAGAAATATTCAGTCCCTGCCCTTGAGCAGAGTTGAACAGTTATTTTTGCAGGCTGAGTGCCAGTCATGTGGATTTGCTAATATCCTGTACTAAATGCTCCCCCTGTTGTGCCCATTTTTCTGGAAACATTTAGCGCCTTTTTTCCGACCTCCAACTACCAGTGTCTGGACCTGTGTCTGAGGGCTCATTCCCCACTCAACCCTGTCCCTCCATTATAGAAAAACTTGAAGCCTGCCTGGGGCTCACAAGCATATGCCCTGGGAGCAGCCCTCAACCAATGGCTCAGACAAGTAGGTGTATGAACACCCCAACGCCCTTGCCCCTGGTGAGATGTGTGATGCTGTTCCTTAGGGCTGCCCCACAGGCTTCAGTGTCAGTCACGCACTGCGGTATCTGGCTTGAAGGAACCCCCTTCAGTGGCTGCCTTTGTTCCTTGTATCCCTTCTGCACACCCCTTCCAGTGTCCCTGCACCTCCTAAATAAACTCCTCCACTAGAGTCTTTGCCCCTGGGTTTGGATCTGGGGGAACCAAGAAGCTACCTGGATATGGCTGGTCACAAAGTGATAGTTGGGATCAAAAAAAGGGGGCTGCATATGTGTGTATTGAATGCAAATCTTGCTGTTTATGTGTTTCCACTTACAGAAATAAATTTCCCCCCAAATTCTTGGGGCATGCTTTATACTGCTGGGATTTCCCGTGTGCACCGGGGAGATCGCAGGCTCTCAGGATGCCTGGCGGCATGTGGGTGGGCCAAAAAATTTTATGGCAGAATTTACTGGAGAGCACCAGCCCCCAGCGGGGTATTTAATAAAGACATAATTATCTACAGAAGTATCTTCAAGATTAAAAATGTAGGGCTTGCCTAGTCTTGTTTTAATGCTCTCCTTTCCCTCTCTTAACTCCCCTTCTTCCAGCAAACATGAGTCTTAAATTTGGGGGCACAATCCCAGTATTGTGTGTTTTATCCTCTTCCCCCCAAAAACCATGGAGAAGTTCAGAAGTCTTAAAATATTAGTGCTCAAGCCTCATCTCCCACCCTGCCTTTTGTACTTGGAAGCAGCCCCACAGGTCTGTGCTGGAGCTCGTGCCCCTGTTTGGGATTGGAAGCTGTGGTTATCGTCCCTGCTGGGCCCTGCACTAGCTGGCCAGTGACTGCCAGAAGCAGCGAGGAGAGGTGACCCGGCCAGCTGGCGTGAGGACAGGCCTGAAGCTGGGCTGCCCCAGTCCCTAAGCCTCTCCAGCACCAGGGCAGTGAATGGTGTGGCTTCCACTCTCCTTTTCACTCCTCGCAATGCTCCTCAGTCTCGTTTCCCCAGGAAGCCTTTTTATACCTGACTGTACCTGTACGCATCGATGTGAGCATGTGCGTATCTGTGTGTGCACGCGTGTGCGGGCGCGCACACAGTGGGCTCATTCATGGCTTTGAAACCGTGATGGCGCCTTCGTGGAGGCCAGCGCTTAGGGGCAGGGTGGAGACTTCTGGACAGAGATTCAAGTCACTTGTGTCCCATCTAGTTCCTCCTTTGCCACCAACCTGCTTTGGCTCCGGTTTCTTCTTCAGTAAAATTCAGAAGCCGGTCAACATGATTTCAGTGGGTCTTTCCAGCTTAAAAACTTGAAAGGGACTATTTACAAAGATGTGGGCACATTGTGGGGAAACCACAGGGGTGGTGCATACCTGAGACCTGCATGGATGAGAGGAGGGAGCAGTTCCCAGAAACCAGAGAGAGTGCTAAAGACAGGGACTTCCTGACAGGAAGCTGCGCTGGAGAGGTGCAGACAGCCTGGAGGGACCACAGTGGGAGGGGAGGAGGGGTGAACAAATATTTAATACAAACCTCACTTTCCTCTCTCCCTGTAGTTCCTGCTGAAGCTCCCCATTACCCAAACTGAATGGGACTCTAAGTGCCAGAAAATCTGATGGTGTTGCCATCCAGTAGCCTCTGGGGCACACAGCAGGTCGGAGGAGGGTGGAGGGCAGACCTAGACAAGCAAACGGAAGAGACCCCTCCGGTGACTGTTCCTGTAAGTCTGCAGAGAGCGCAAGATGGCACAAGCTTCTTGACCAGGCTCGACTCTCACTTTCTCCTATTGATCTGATTTCAGCTGAAACACAATTAAAGAACCCCTCAGTCCCTGCGCTTTTGGGGGCTCTGTGTGTGCTCCTGTCTAGCAACTGCTGTCTTTGACGTCTTGCGCAGCACCCACAGCACCCACTGGGCCTCACAATGTGCTGATTTCGCCCCAGCGATGTCTCTTGCATCTCGTTCTTTGTTTTCATGCCACACCCAGTCTCCTGACTCCGACTCCCATGGCCTCTGCCTTTCACGGTGGCAAGAGGCCCCTAAATGACTTTCCTGGTTCTGCTTCCAGAATCAAATTCTAAAGGCAGGGCTCTAGGCTTTCTCCTGCTCAGAACCCTTCAGTGTGCCCTCTAGTCTGAGGCCGTCATCTGATCTCCTGAGCACGGGCTCCTTCCCATCCCGTGATCTGGATGAAACCCACCTTTTCTGTCTCATCCTCTGTGCCCCCTGCATGGCCCTGTGTTCCTGGAAACAGACCACGCTGTACCCTGCCCTGTTCCTGGGAGGACAGTCCCCATTTACAGAGCTCCTGCTGTATGCCGGAGCTGCACTGTCCGTTTTCCCTGCACTGTCCCATTCATTCCTCCCAGGCATCCCGTGGACAGGCCCTCCTACTACCCAAATGTAACAATTTTAACTCAAAAACTTGTAGTGCACGCGAAAGTCAGAAAGGGAAATCTCCAAAGCCAGCCTGGTGAGCAGGAGTGGGCTGGGCTCAGAGTCAGCGAGGGGATTGGAACCAGGAGTACACCGAGGGCGAGCGGCTCAGGGCAGGCAGGCGGGGAGCTGGAAGGGTGCCCTGCACAGAGCCAGGGGCTCCGAGCATCATCTGCTCCTGGCTCAGCCCGCGGCAAGGAGGCGTTGCCCATTCAGGGTTGCCGAGGAAGAAGAGCATCCTGAAAAAGTTTAAACCGGATGCTGCCCCGCACAGTTGGGGATCCACATTACTCATGCACCGTGTAGATCCCGAGCCGATAAGTTAACACAAAATGTAGGCTAGACCTGTGCAGCTGCGTTGTACGGCAGCAGATACGGCAGTTCTTCAGAAAAACTCCTCGCCAGGATGGTGCAGGGGCAATGCCTAGAGATCTCACACCCTGAGAAGACAGGCAACAAGGTATCTCGAGTCCCTGGTTTTAGCATTTAAAGGGATGAGAGAAGTAACAACCTCATATAAGATAAAAACAAGATATTACTTAGAAATAACAGAAAAATTTGGAAAAAGAACTAAATACAAATTCCAAAAATTAAAAACAAAATGCAGCAGTGACATAAAAAGAGAAACCTCAGGGCAAGGATGAAACAGGCGGCTGGCCACACTGTGAACTGAGGAACTGGAAATCATTTCAACCTCACAGTCGCACCAGGAGACGGGTGGTTATCTCCCCGTGTTACCACAGAAGACACTGGTGTTTGGGGAGTTAAGAAACTTCCCGGGAAGTGCATTTGCGCTCAGGTGCGTGCAGCCGGAGCAGCAGCACGCTGGGGTGGTTTTCACCAGCCTTAGAGAGCCAATCGTGTGCGTCTCTGCTCAACTCCAGTCTCAGTGACATAATGTTGGTAGCTTCAGATTGGTCATGGTGAGAGTATTTAGACCATAGAAATGGCAAATGTTATGGTCGGTTCTTCTTCTTCTTCTTTTCTTTTTCTTTTTTGAGACAGTCTCGCTCTGTCAACCTGGCTGGAGCGCAGTGGCGTCATCATAGATCATTGCAGCCTCAAACTCCTGGGCTCAAGTGATCCTCCTGCCTTGGCCTCCCAGGTAGCTGGGACTACAGGCGCGCCACCATGCCCGGCTAATTTTTCTATTTTTAGTAGAGACGGGGGTCTCATTCTTGCTCAGGCTGATCTTGTACTCCTGAACTCAACCAATCCTCCCATCTCGCTCCGCCTCCCAGAGTGCTAGGATTACAAGCGAGAGCCACCGCACCCTCCCTACAATCAGGTCAAAATAAAATAAAATAAAATAAAATAAAATAAAATAAAATAAAATAATAAAATAAAATAAAATAAAATAAAATAAAATAAATAACCCATGTATATATATAAAATAAAGGGTCTGTTGTTAAACATTTGCCAGCACCCCACTGGTCTGGCCCACACTGGTATTCTAAATCAGGACTCACAGGCCATCTTGCACAGGAGGCTCAGAGGACACACGAAGCCGAGGGGCACAGTGGGACTCGTGGTGCCCTGGGGAGCTGTGCCCTTTCTGAAGCGGCAGCTGCTGCAGAGCTCCAGCTGCCTGTTGTTGTCATGTGGGGACATGGACCCAGTGTTAACATCTTCTGACTTTTTTCATGCAAAGCCGCAAGATCCAGAATTTTATGTGAAATCTCATTTTTAAAATGTTGGCGACTGATTCAAATTTTTTAAAAACATTGCTCTGGCCAAACAAAACACATCTGTTGGCTGGATTTGGCCATGGGCTGCCAGTTTGTGATTTCCAGCTTGCAGCAATAAACTCCATTGCTTTGTGTCATTGCTCCTTTCGCTAAATGCCCTCCTATGTGTCAAGATCCCGCTTAAATAACAGCTTCTCTACATGTCATCCCTGAACCTCCCATCAATAAGCCACCTTCTGAACACCATCTGTACCTCCCATAAAGAACATATTTACATGTTTGATATTATCTATGCAAACGTTTTTTTCTTCTCTGGTAGCTTGTAAATTCCCTGAAGAGCAAGATCTATGGCTTGCTCATCTTCCTATCCCCAGAAATGTTTAGCGCAGTCCTCTATGTATAGTAAATTCATAAGTATATTCATAAATATTCAATAAATGTTAGTTCAGTCTTAAAACTGGAAACTTAGATGTTGATTTGAAGCACACTTTATACTTGTCTTGAGAATTATGACTCATCTATTCAACCAGGATGACCAAGAGTTCACATGGACACGTGAAGCCATGTTGACCACATTGGAGGTATTTTTCATCATTCCTTAATTTGTGAGACATGCCCGGGGGAAACCTTCATTTTCCTGGGTGTGTTGAAGTATGTGCATGGGGGTCCCGAGTCAAGCTTTGTGGACCAAAGAGGAGGCTTTGACTGAGGCAAGTAGAATATAGAGCATTTTCCTATTTAGTTCAGTTTCCTTTGTCTTCAAATAAAACTTACCAAAACCCAAAGCATAATGTTTCCTAATATTGGCTTTTAAAAGAATGCTTAAATGCCTTTTAATTTTGACCTATAATGTATGTCAGAGAAAGATTTAAAGGAATACTAGCACTTTGTATTTGAGGTGTATTTTAATTTTAATGAAAATTAAAATTTGACAGTCACACTTTTCCGCCTCATTTTCCTATGCTGTTTTAAATAAATAAGTAAAGGATCTTTAGTTCTTTCTCTCACTTGCAGTACTGCAGATCTGTAAATCTTGAAACTCTTCAGCCCTTACAGTTCCCTGTGATCCTCAAATGTCCTTGGACAATCTTTCTCTGATTACTTTCTGCTAATTCCGGGATTTGCTATCTCTGAATCCCAAGAATTACAAGGGTTCCTTTTCTTTCTTGTTCAGAGTTAGCTACATACCTTCCGTTTCCTTAGATAGTCTTGTTTTCTAAGAAGGAGAAATTGTCACTCCATCCAACAACTTATCTTGTCTTTAGCCTTCCTTTTTGACATCTAGGGATGGGATTGTCTCTGTTTTGCCTCCCAATCTTCACCAGGGCGAGACAAGGATAAGTGTTTTGCTCTCAGCTGGTTTCTGGTTTCTGTTAAAGAGCTTAGAATTAGAAAAATCCCAATCTTATCAGTATTTTATGTTAAAAACAGATTTAAAACCAAATAATGAAAGAATATTGAATACCTATACAAAAGGTTTCCTTCTCACATTAATCCCTAACTTCATTACTTGCATATTTTGGGTCAAAGTGGTAAAAAATGGAAGTGTGGATGGGTGATTCTTTTCAAACCTACTTATAAGTGTATTTCAAACATAGAAATCTACTTTGAGCCATTGGATGAATTTTTAAATTGTAGAAATTTAGTCTGAAGATGGGATAGAAACAATCTATAAACATCATGTATGTAAATTGACTTTTTTTTTCTCATGGTCCAGAAAGATTTCAATTCTACAAAGCACTCAAGTTATCTCAGTTCTAAAGCATTGGGGATTCACTTGCATTGTGTACAATCTTTTAAAATAGGGAATTCATCGATTCATTCAGCAAATACATGTTGAAAGCCCCCACTGTGCAGGCACTAGCCACAGTGGGAAACAGAGCAGACACAATCTTCCCTGTGTGGCATGCAGGGACTGAACCTACAACTCTGACATTGTTTCCATCACATTCTAACCTCAATTGCTGAACAGTTTTGAGGTGTAATCCATTTGCTTTCAACCTCCAGTGAGAACTGATCTCCTCCATGTCTAAGACTGAAGTTATTAATGTTTGAAAGGAAAACTGTTCAAAATGTATAAGTTGGTCATTATGTTGGTTCACTCAATCAGTTGAAGTCAGCAGTTTCTGCTCCTTTATTCAATGTCTTCTGCTTCATCAAGTTGGACTGATCATCCTTAAAAAACAAACTATGTGTGTGTTTGGTGGAGGCAAACTTGTCACCATAACTGGGACTCTTGTCTTTGCGCCTCTTGGACAAGCCTAGCATCTGAACTAGAAGTTTAGGAGGTTTCCTTTGTAGTGGTTGGAATTAATTCATTTGAAATATTGAGTTCATTTGGTCATGGACGACATTGTCCACCCCCTCACACACCCTCTCATTATTTAATAGTGACCTAAAGGATAGTCATGGTATAGCTCTGGAAAATGAATGAATTATTAATTTCATAAGATTATGCACAGTGTACGTGAATGGTGGGAAGGGACACCTTTAGGATGACCTGAATTCAGTCCCCTCCTTTGTCTGACAACGTGTCTGAGGCTCAGAGAGGTGAAGTGAATTCCCAAAGGCCCAAGGCTGGTCATGGAATAGGATCTGAATTCTCACTCTACATAAGAAGAATAGTGGTTTAAATATTCCAATCCCACGTAGAATCTGAGCTTAACTGATGCTATGCGTTTATTTACCAGATATGAAAGTGCTAACTCTTTTTTTTCTCTGACTCTCTCCTGCCCTCCTGTCTCTCAGTCCCACTCTCCCCTGGGGCTATCCACAGAAACCAGAATCCCTCTTCCCCAAGGCAGGTCGTGGAAACCAGAATTCCTTTTCTTGAAAGCCAGCCACAAGACCTAAAAATATTCTGTGTGAAAACTGGCCATAAAGAAATGATCTGACCTACATTGTTTGACTATAGTTCATGAGACTCCCATTCCAGAAAGGGTCCTGCCCCATACCCAGAAGGGAGGAGTGCTGCACGGAGAGGCCAAGAAGAGTCTAGACAGGCCTTGCTGGGTTTCCTCACTTGGTCTGTTAGCATTAGATCAGACCCTTTTTATCCAGTCATTTTCTACACAGCTGTTCATATTTTATTAAACCTAAACATAAAAATGGACAATTTCCCCTCTATCTTTGGGTCTTCATTCTGAAGGCTCCCATGCATACACATTAAATACGTTTGTGTGCCTTTTCTCCAATGAATCAGCCTTCTGCAAGTTGAGTTTTCAGTGCAACTTCAGAGGGCCAAGGGGAACTTAGGCCTTGGCCCCTGCGAAAGTTTTAGGTTTCCTTCCATGCAGGGCCCTTCTCCCCGCTTAGCACTGTGATTGGTTCTGAGTCAGCTTATCTTCACAGAGAAGTCTAACCATTTGTTCCTTGAGCTTAACCAAAAGGCAGATTCTGCTTACAGCAGTTGATCTTCCAGAAGCCAAAGGAAAGGGAAACCCAAGGTGCGCAGTGTTAGTGCAGGCTGCTTCTCATGCATGCTCTAAGTGAGTGAGTTGATTCAGGGTCTTTGCACCTCCTGTTTTGATTCCACTGAGGAAGGAGTGGTCACATGGCGGTAAGGAAGTGGTTAGAAGTAAAATGGCCCAGACTTGGGAGGTTGCACATGCTCGTGGGTAATAAGTGAATGCTTCCCTCGTCTCTGAGCTTGAGCCATATGAATTTGTCAATATTGAACTATTTTTGACCAATAAAAATGGTAATCTTTTATAGCTTAATCTCATATGATTTTCCTTTTCTCCTTCCTCTCCTCTTGTCCTCCTAAGCCCTGGCAAATATTTCTGCATGGCCTGGTGGTGGGATTCATTCTTTGGCTTACCATCAAACCCTCACTTACATGTCTTTCCTTATCATTAAGGCTTTCAGGCTCCTTTTAGAATTTCAAAGATTTGCTCCTTGAAGGGCACGACTTGATTCAACTTAGGTTCAAAGAGGACGCTCAAACATAGCTGTCAACCAAGAAAATGCTGTTATTCAGCCTCTGGCTGGTATCACTTGCTGCTTGCAAGGGCTTGGAAAACCAATGGTTCAGGGCTGTCATATCCTCATAGGAAGTGGCCTGGCCCGGTGACTGGGGTCAGTATGCTTGGTATGAGCATGTCTTGAGAGAAGCTATAGCTCTGTCCTTGCCTGAGCAGGTTGAGATATGGTACCTCTATCTTAATGCCCAGAAGATTCTGGTGATGGGGTGTCTACTGCCCCTAGACCTGAACGAGGCACCCTGTGCTTCACCAGGACAGCACACTGCCTCGCTGTACGTACCAGGTGACCAAGCCTGTGTGTAATGGACGGACAGCAGGCCCACTGATGGCAGGGCCATTGGCCGTGGAGATGGGGATAATCCCCCTGCAGGCTGTGAGCCACCAGTTCTCAGGACAGCTTTGGGTAAGTCTCAGAATCTCAGTTGGCTGCCACAGTTTCTTCATCCTTGGAAGAGAGCAGCTCAGGAGACTTTCCTAATAGCGGAAATGAGTGCAAGGTTGGCCATGAAGATCCCCAAGATCTTGTTATGGCAATAGATCTTCTTTGTAGGAATAGTACAATAGGAAGGACAATTCTGGATCAGTACTTAGGGTCAACCAGCAGGGAGAAAGTTGTTGGATGCAGTTGCTCTTCTTTTAGGCATTGAGTAGGTTTGATTAATAAAACCTGGCCTTAAGGAAAACTCTACTCTACCTTAGGCTGTGGCTGAAGCACTGCCTTTTAAGGCTCTTCCTGAGTTCCAGAAACCCTGCAATAGAATCCAAAGCACACAGCCTTCTCCATCCTTTACTGGCAGAAACACAACCCAAGACACGCCTTTTCATTTAACCAACATATTTATTGAGGACCTGGTAGACACCAAGTCTTGTTCTAGGCCAGTGGTCTCCAGACCATCAGAGTCAGCATCACCGAGAAACTTGCGGGAAACAAACTCTCAGGCCCACCCCAGATCTGCTGAACCAGAAGACCTAGGGGTGGGCCCAACATCTAACAAGCCCTCCAGGATACTCTGACACAACCTAAAGATGTAGAGCCACTGTTCTAGGAATGGAACATGAACCAATGAGCAACACTTCTGGACATGGCTTCGGTGGCTCTGTTCCTATGTGGTAAGGACCATAAAGTGTGCCTAACCCAGTGTTACTTAAAAAAGAAAAAACAACTTTAACTTTGCCAACCCATGAAAAGGAGGCCATATTAGGGAAATAATGAATTTATGTTTTGATGGAATGTCACCATGTCCTCTGAAACTAGGCCACATATTAGGAAATTCTGGAATTGTTCAGCCCTGATGTAATGTTATAATTTTGCTGTGAACAATCTTAAAAGCCTTGATGAAGATGTTCCCCTTTTCCCTTAGTTTATAGGTACAGCCAGTAATGGAGTTTTGCTGCTAGAAAATAATGCTGCATGGTATTGCCTCCACCTGAAAACCAAGCATAGCTGAAAAATTCTTCTGTCAGTGCTACTGAAAATGTGTGACCAGTTTTGTGTTGGGTTTTGTTCCCTTCCTTCTTTCCTTCCTTCTTTCCTTCTTATTTTACATCAAAATATTTAAATCTGATGAGATGTCTCTATCTTTAGGCATTCCTCTAAATTTATCTCACACATCTGGTTTCTTTTATAGTAAAGAAATAATAAAGAAATAGGCTTGCTTTATAAACATTCATTAAAAGAAAACACATATCACGATGAAGGAAACTTTATAGACACTGGCTTTCTAAATGCCCACAATAAGCTATGTCTTATGTTTACTCCCCTTTGCAGGCAGGACGCCAAGGCCTGGAGAGGTAGAGGGGTTTGCCCAAGACTCAGTTGGTAAATGGCAGTGGAATTGGAGCCAATACATGAACCCAGAATTTCTGTCTCCCAACTCCATGATCTACCACTGGCACATCTTTGCTTGGCCCATTTCACCCATGTCCAGGGAAAACTGGGTCTGGAAAATTCTCCAAGGTAAGATGGGTTTATCTCTGGCCCCCATCCCTTTTCCCTGTCGAGTGCTGCCTCCCGCTCCAATCTATTCAGGGTCATAGTCAAAATATGCTGCCACTGGGGGCTCCGAAAGTGGGTCCCGAGATGCCCATGGCATGGAAGGAAGCGCCAATGGTGCATTTCAAGTGTCTGTCATCAGGCAGGGCACTGAGGACCCCAGGCCGTCCTTCCTAGAATCAGGTGTATCTGGCAGACCAACAGGAGCTAGTGACTGAGCTGCCACTGAGGACTGGGACCTAGATTTCCACCCCAAGTGATGTTGGCAGCTTGTGTTTCTGACTTCCCTGTTGGGAAATTTCAACAGCACATATTCTAGCAACTGGGGCATCTGTCACTCTTCTTCATACCTTTCAAAGTTAAAAATTTGACAAGAAAGAAATTTCTCTTCCAGTAGGTGAGTGACACATGAATGTCAAAATGGAGATACTTCGTACACCGAACTTGACTTCTTTTGAAAAATAGAACATATCTAGGAGGAACACACAGGATTTTTAGGGCAGTGAAACCACTCTGTGTGATATTATAATGGTGGATATGTGTCATTATACATTCGTCCAAACCCATGGAATGTGCAACTCCAAGAGTGAACCCCAACGTCAGCTGTGGACTCCGGGTGATAATGGTGATAATGGCAGTGTAGGTCCATCAGGTGTAAGAATGTACCACCCTAGTGAGGGATGTTGATAGTGGGGGTGGTGTTGCATGTGGGGCAGGGGGATCGGGCACTCTGTACCTTCTGCCCAATTTTGCAGTGAACTTAAAACTGCTCAAAAACAAAGCCTACTAAAAAAGATAGGATGTATCCTTAGAGAATACAAAAATGTTTTTTTAAGGCAAATGTTTTCCCCTCCAAACTGTGTACCACATGTCACCCTGCTGTTGTGAAATTGTTAGAGGGATTTGGAAATCAGTCAGATATCATTTTAAAAAACATAGTTGGTTTAATGGATAAAAGACAAATTAAATAGATAAGGAGAAAAGGCCAGTCAAACTGACCCATCTAACTCTGCACATGGCCATTTAGCTAAGTCTGGGAAAGCTTTAGAAAAATGAAAAACAAAAACAAACACCCAACCCTCCCTCAACTTTACAATAATAATAAAAAAAAATCTGGTCAGCAATTCCTTATTCAAGACATTGGTCATCTGTCAGAAAAAAAGTAATTATATAGGACATGCTAAAAAAAATTCGAAAGTAATGAGGGGGCTTGTTTTATTTTATTTCATTTCAGGGAGGTTTGAGGTTTCCAGAATGGCCCGAGTGTCCACGGGCTGACCTCCAGGGTTTGGAGTCGGATCTGAGTTACCGACTGGCCAGCCCCACACGGACACCCCAGCCCCCCCAGCCCTGCGGCTGCCATCGGAAAGGCCATTTGGAACTCCATCTGGTTCTTTCAGAAACGGCCTTGTCTGTTTGCCTTTTCAGTGACATTCTGTTTATTCAAACCTTTTTTTTTTCTTTCTGAGGGAGAAAGCTTAAAATTTTCTTTCTTTCTTTCTTTTTTTATTATCTGCTTTTGTTTATCACCATTGCAGCTGAGAAGAATAAAAACTCAGAAGGCAAAATAAAGGGAGACTTAAAGCCGGAGAGAAAGGCCCGCGGAGGCTGCGCCTGGGGCCCTGGTGGCGAGGCTGGCACCACACACATTCCTGGGCAGCCCGGCTCCCAGCACACAGCCTGTCATTTCCTCGCAGGCAGGCTGGCCCTAAACCCTCCCGGCGACGTGGGTGGGCTCTGTGAAGACACAGTGTCTCTTCCCATTCAGGAACTGCCCTCGGCCTCGGCCCCATTGCAGGCGGGATGTTTGTTGTTTAAGTAAATAAACCGGTCCGAGGCTCGGGCTGGCTGTGAAGGCCCCGCTCCCTCCCACAAGCCGGGTCCCCAGCCCGGGAAGAGGCCCACCAACAGCAGCGAGCCACCCGCTGCCACCCACCGCGACGTGCCTCCTCCTTGTCACCCACCTAGTGGGGCCAGGCGGGCGGGCAGCAGTCGGCGCCTGTTTTTTCCAGGCAGCTGACTGTGTCCCTGCCGAGGCTGTGACCAGGGCCTTCCTGAGAAATTCCAGGAAACAGCAGAGAAAAGAGGAGCTCTATCTGGACCCCATTATGTCCCTCTCCTCCCCAGGCTTCTCTGTCACCCTTCAGACGGAGAAACGTGGGCCCTTCATCTTGTTTTTTCAGATGCTTCCTCGGATTCTCTTTCTGGCCCACCTACGGACCAAAACACTCCACAGTGGCTAATTTGTGTCTTTTGCTTGTGAGCTGGAGCCCAGGGCGTCTCAAAGGGTGGTCCGTGGACCAGCAGCAGCAGCCTCACCTGGAATCTTGTTAGAAATGCAGCCCAGCTAGCCTAGTGAAGAGCCCTGGGTTTGCTGCTGGGTCTCGCTGTCCTCTTGCCTTTTCTGGGGGGGAATTAAACTCGGAGAAACATCAGGGATGGAGGGAGAGGAGGGCTGTGGGATATGGCAAATACCACTTCTGAGAATGCCTCCAAAATGGCCCCTCCCCACAAATTGCCTTCCGCTTGCTGAGTGTCCTCATGCGCACATGCCCCCTCTCTCTTTCTCTCTCTCACCCACACTCTGCCTATAAACATATATATATGTGTATATACATATAATTTTTTTTACAAAAATTAAAAGCACTTTAAAAGCCCCTGACGAGGTACAGTCAAGCATCCAGGTTGCCCCAGCCAACCTGGTCACCCATTAACATCTGCAGCTGCCTGGACAGGAGCTCCTTCAACGCTCTCCTTCTCCTTTTGGGTCTGGCCCAGTACAAGGTTGTCCCCTGACACATACTGACCACCACTGTGCTAGGTTCTGGGGGGGCTCCCAGGGATCAACAAAAAAGAGTCAGTGTCTATGCTCATGGCACTTGCATGTTAAATTAAGGAAGACAAAAAGTGAAATAAATTTCAATAAAATAAAATGTAACAAGTGTTAGGAAAGCGTTAGTTAATATCCATACCACTTGGTGACATCCCTTGCTATCTCCACCTGCTGTTAGTGAAATACTTTACTGTGCGATTTAGCGTGTTTATTTCTTACTCTTCTAGCTGGATGTTGAGTTTCTGGAGGATAAAGAAGATGGCTCACACTCTTTTATCTTTCACAGTTCTTAGCCAAGTGTACTTTGGGGGCACCAGTGGTATTAGCTGGGGGAGAATTTGTCCCAGGGGACACATGGCATGTCTGGGGACATTTTTGGTTGTTACAACTGGGGAGGCATCTGGTGGACAGAAGCCAGGGATGTTGCTAGATATCCCACAACACACAGGACAGCCCCACCACAAAGGATTATCTGGCCTCAAATGTGACCAGTGCCACTGTTGAGCACCCTGGGCTGGAGCAGAGAAGTACAGACGTTTCTTGAGAAAGACTTAAAGACAGGGCTTCACCCCCTGTGAAGGAGGTCTGTGCGAGATTCCATTCCGCTAAGGGGAGCTTTGCAGACACAAGCCACGCCGAGTCTACTTGGGATGTGCTGGCCTGCATCTGACTCCATGAATTGAACATTAGGGGAGTATTAAATCCTAGAATATTTTCATGCAAGTGTGATTTTGAGCCAGTCTCTCCCAGCCAGGTCCTCTGAAGGAGCAATTGGACTATTTTGGAAGTGAAAATATCCGCTTGTTTCTTGGGGGACCCGGAAGAACGTAAGTGAGCTGGCATGTTGTCATCCTCCTGCTGAGCATGGCTGGGTCTAGGATGAGGTCTGCAGACCTTGACCCTCAGGGCTTAATTTGCCAGAGCACCAGATTCAGATGACAGGATACCTCTGTCACTTCTCCCTGTGGGACACGCATGTCCCAGCCATAGCCAGTGAGAAAGCAGTTTGGCCTTCAAACAGGCTGTGCCACTGGCCCAGAGCAAGATGCACGAGGAGATAGAAGGCTGACAAGAGGATGGCTCATCCAGGGAGGGACGCCCAGGTAAGGGGCCACCACACTGGAAGTGGGAGGGCAGAGCAGGCGTCCTCCTAGTGAGTGTGCCCCTTTTCCGTCTAACCTGGGTCAGCATCTGTCTGAGGCCGTGTGGGCTGCTGTGACAGAATCCCATAGCCTGGGTGGCTTATAAACAACAGAAATTTATTTCTCACTGTTCTGGAGGCTGGGAAGTCCAAGATCAAGGCACTGATAGATTCCGTGTCTGATGAGGGCCCAGGTTTGGGGTTCATAGATGGCTATGCTCTCACTGTGTCCTGACATGGGAGAACGGCTGATGGAGCTCTCTCGGGCCTACTTTATAAGGCACTAAATCCCGTTCTTGAGGACTCCACCTTCATGACCTAATCACCTCTCTAAGGCCCCACCTCCAAACACCATCACAGTGGGGGGGGGAGGATTTGACATATGAATTTTGGGGAGGGGGGCACAAACATTCAGTCCATAGCAGCATCTTTGTACTGCCTTGTCCCCACTCTGTCTGGAGTCTTAGGAACTCTCCCTGGGTGCTCAGCGTCTCCTGAGATTCCCATTTAACAAAGGGGTTTTCCTGTGTAAGCTGGTCCATGGGGTGTCCATGACAGGCTGTCTGTAATCCCTTTAGTTGTGCTACGGGATCTGAGTACAAAGAAACACTGGTGGCACATGCTGGGGCAAGGCCATGGTGTAAACAGCTGCATGGGTCTCCACAGCAAGCATATATGTAACAGAGAAGTGAAAATTATGAACTTGATTTCTCTGTATTTGAAAAAGTAAAGGTTTTTTGAAATAAATGGGCTCAATTTGAATCTAGTTCAGTATGACTTTTGATGGTTACTTCATTTCTCTGAGCCTTGGTTTCCTCGTCTATAGAATTGCTAAAGGATTGGAAAGATCTATGTGATGCAGTTAGTACAATGTCTGGCCAGGTAAAATAGCTGATTTTATTGTTATTGTTATTATTTCATGCAAGGCTGGGGAAATGTGAACTGAGAAAATAGTTTGCAACTGGCACATAGGGTACATGGAATTACTGTTCCTTAACTACAGCTACCTTAGAGCTTCTTAAAACTTTGGGAGTATTTGTGATGTGGGGAGATGAATTGATCAACACATAAATCCAGCTAGTGCCTAAAAGAAACATAGGTAAGATAGTTTCTTCAATAAATATTTTAAATGAAGTCTCTTTGAAAATTCTCTTTTCCATAGACTAAAGCTCATACTCCTAAATATATTAACATCATCTTGGTCAAAACATCAATATTCATCATTTGGTAAAGGGCTTAGTGAATTATTTAAGATGTTATTGTCATAGATTGGTACCTGAAAAGGTAGTGTTATCTTTGTGCTTTTATGTTTTAAACATCAACTTTCCAAACCTTTTATTAAATTTGTATTAACTATGTTAGGAAAGAAGTATGAGTAGAAATGATGCAGTTTCCCAGATTCTGTATTTGAATAAGTTGGAGCCGTGTGTGTGTATGTGTGTGTGTGTGTTTTCTGAAAAGTCTCACCCGTTCAGATATTCTCTTAGGATAACTTTTCCAAAAGCCCAGCAGTTGGAAATTTCAAACTCAGCACTGATATAAGAAATTCAACATTGTTTCCAAAAATGTTCATGTATCTGTTTTCTTATTCAATAATTCCTACCTTATATTCATTCTTTAATATTTACTGATGACATTCAAGGTGTATAGAAAGATGCTGAGGTTCGACAGGCATTGAAGGGGACACCACATGTGGGAGATGGTCCTTTTCTTCCAGGAGTTTAAAAGAGAGAAGAGAGAAAGTGTCCCTCTCTCCTTTTCTCCTTGAAGTGGTTAAATGTGGAAGAGATTTTTCATTGTTCTCTAAACAACCATTCTAATCTTGCCAGTGATATATGATTAGAAGTAGAGGATGGTGCTCTTAAAAAGGAAAGGTTCTGTCCTCACCTTTGCTCTTCCCCTTCCAGCTGGTAGCACACTGATGCAGTGTGGGGGGCGGGGGATGAGCCATGGTCCACCATGAGGACAGACCAGTAGTGAGCACAGCAGAACAACAATGTGGAAGGATCCTGGGTCCCCACACTGTGGGGCTGCTGTAGCTGCACACACTTAGATAATTCTTGCAAAGAAAATGAACTTGCCTCTTGTTGAAGTCATTGTTATTTTAGCCTCGTTTTGGCAGCGGAACCTGTATGCTAATTACTACATGACATAGCAGGGCAAGAGTGAGTGCCGAGACACGGTCAAGACAAATAGGACTAGAGCAGTCAGAGGAGACTTTATGGGGAAGTGATGCTCAGCTTGGTATCTAAGGCAGTTAGGAAAAAGTAGTGGTCATTCCAAATGGGTCAAAGAATTCTGCCTACTTGAAGATGGCAAGGAGGTGAGGCCAGCTGGATGGGAAGAGAGTACAAGGAAAGCCTGGGAAGATGTGTTATGGACAGGATTTGGGAAACCTGGAATTCCAGGTGCAGAATTTCAGATTTATTCAAGAAGCAAGAGAAAACCCATGAGTTTTGAAAGCAAGTTGGAGACAAACTCTGGAGCTGGCAATTTTACTGGTGGAGGAAGAGTCTGGTCCAGGGTTTTTTTAACTGTGTTCCACGGAAGCTCTAAGCCTCTGCAGAACCTTCTGGGACACCAGGGAGGGGCTGAAGGAGGTGGGGAGGAGGCAGGGGTCCTTGCTCCTCTTCCTCCCTAATTCAGTCTCCCTTTTATCTGATTAATGTAGATTTTGGGTTTCTGTGCAAGGTTTCTCTTATAGAAAGGTGCCCAGAGGGTTAAACATTATAAAAGCCACTGGTCTGGGAAAGCAGAGAACCCAGCCTGAAATATGTGTCTGGTGATGCTTAGTGTTTAGGCCTTTCTGTGTTTACAGGGTTAGGAGCTCTGGAGTCACTGCCTGCAGGCACATCCCAGCTCCCCTGCTAACTAGCTGTGTGATGTTAAGCTTCAGTTTCCTCATCTGCAAAATGGTGCTAAGAGTAGTCCCTTCCTCGTGGAGATGTGGTGAGGCATAACGAGCTAATATGTGCAGTGCACATAAAACAGTGCCTAGCACACAGTAAATCCTCAGTAAATGGTGGCTAGTAGTACTGTTATTGCTGTTATTGTCTTATGAGAATGAAACCTGCAGTAGATTATTATGCCAATGTTAACAGGTGGGGAATGAAAGACAGACAACAGTTTGAGAGTGGTAGTTAGAAATTTGTAGCTTTCATTGAAAAATTTCCATTGGGAATTAATTCCAGTTCTGGGAAGTGAGGGTACAGTTGATGTCACTTCAGTGTACGGTTAGCTATCTCGTGAGACTGAACTGTGATGGAAACAGTACTGGAGCTCAGCTCTGTGTCATCCAGTGCATGCCCAGCACTTAGCAAAACCTATGGGGAAGTTTCTATACCTTAATGTCAGGGGGAAAGTGACATTCCTGAAGGCACATTCCCTTGGGACAGTTCTTCCTAGGCTCAATCCACATTTCCTCTTTTTATTTTTCTCCTAGAGGCCTTGGGGAGACGCTGTTCTTTCTGATCTGTCTTCCTCTGCTTTCTTCCAGGCCCCTCTTTCCTGGTTATGCAGAAGAGCAAAGGGGAAAGAATCTCTCTCTTGCCCTCCAAAAAAAAAAATGTCATAAACCTTTTGCCATTTTTGCTTTGTTTTAAGATTTGTTATTGCTTGTAACTACAGGGAATGGACAGGGATTAACAAAAATCATAAACAATGAGAACATTACAAGTTTCCGAGAAAACCATAAAAACTCTGCCCAGCATATCTGGTCTCCCTTCGTGTACAATGAAGACTACTTTTGGGGGGCGGCGGGGGAGTATATCATCTCTGGATTTCTTCTAATTCTTGTCTGGACAATGGACCTTCCTAATTCTGTGTGGGTGGAATTTGGATTAAATAGTGTAGACTTCAAGAACCATAAAGAAGGTGTATTTTTAAAACTCCATTAGACACAGCAAGATTAAAGAAGGGAGAAGTCATCTCTTGGGACACAGATTGTGTAAAGATAACATGAAAAAGAGAAAGTGGAATTGCTCCTCCCAAGTTTCATGTTTGTCTCTCCACGCAGAATGCGCTTAAGGTTGGAAGAGTGGATGCGGTCGTAAGGACAGGTGGCCACAGTTTAGGGTCTTGACAATTACCTGCAGATGAAGTTGATTTAATGGCCGCTTCTAATTGTGGGATCCTAGAAAACAGGTGACAGAAAGCTAGAAATGGGCAAATGTCGTACTGTGTGTGTGTGAGAAAGACGGAGACAGAGAGACAGAGAGACACATGTTGCTCGTGTCTGCAGCGTGACCAGTCTGTCCCGGCTGCCACGCACCCCCGACCCCGGCAGACTCTGCCCTGCTCCCTCCATGAGTGGGTGTGCACCTGTTCTCCGATGTGCGCATGCTCCTGGCTTACTTCCTGTTCCATGGCTGCCCTGGGCTGAGCATGTCTGAATTACAACAGAGCTTCCAAAGATGATTTGCCGTGATAGCTTCGAAACCATGTCTTGAGAGGATTTGTTAAAGGAGCTAGTGATGCTTAGCTTTGGGCACAGAGCACTCAGGGGGGAGGAAACTGCCCTCTTTTGTGCTCGTCTGTGCCAGTCACTGGCCGAGCACTTTATTTAAATGATCTCATGTACTTTTCATAGCAAGCCCGTAAAGTAGGGTGCGAGACATCAAGCACCCGGACACTGGCCTTGGGATCAGGAAGGGATGGTGCTGGGATCCAGTGTTTCTTGCCTTTGCCTGCATCCAGCTCAGGGAGAGGAACAGTACCATGTTCAATATTCGAAGGGCATTCATAAGGGAGAGGTGTTTCACTTATTCTTAAAGCTTCAGAGGACAAAATGAGGAACAAAGATAGGTTTGCAGGCAGGCAGATTTCTGTTCCTTTAAGGAAAAACAAAGCTTCTATGAGAGCTGCTTGAACTTAGAGTGGCTGAACGGGGGTGAGATTGAGGTCACTGCAGTGGACTGAATGTCCCCCCCCCAATTCCTATGTTGAAACCCTAATCCCAATGTGGTGGTATTAGGAGGTGGGGCCTTTGGGAAGTAATTAGGTCATGAGGGTGGGGACCTCATGAATGGGATTAGTGTGTTTAGAAGAAGAGGCCAGAAAGCTAGCTAGCTCTTTCTGCTGTGTGCAACCCAGAAGAGAGCCTCACCAGAACCCGACCATGCTGGCACTCTGGTCTCGGACTTCCAGCTTCGAGACTGTGAAAATAGAGGTCTTGTTTATAAGCCACCGTATCTGTGGTACCTTGCTACAGCAGCTTGGGCAAGAACATTCCCCAGCATTTGAGGTGGTGTTCTTCTAAATCGCTTCGGACCACAGCTTCAGGACCAGGGAAGGCTAAGAGTCCTGAGCCTTTTTGATTGCCAAAGACTTTGGCTCCAGGCTGCCCACGCTGAGCCTGCTGTGGTCTCCCGCGCCCCTGAGAGAGCCACACGGCAGCCCCTTGAAGCCTTCTCCTTAAGCCCTGGCTCTGCGGCTAGAGAAGGAACCTCTTCCTCTGGATCCAGGGATCTTTTTCCTAGCCACTAATCCCTAAGCCTGGAACTCTTTTCCAATAGATCTCCACCTAAATGCCACCCTGTTAGAGAGGCCACCCCTGGCCACCCCAGGCAAACAGCATCCCCGTCCATCCCTGCCTCTCCTTCGCCACCCTCCTTTGCCTCATAGCACTTACCACCACCAGAAATGATAAGATATTTCCATTTCTCTCTTTGCTACTTTCTGAATCTCCTCACTAGGATGTAAGCCCAAGGAGAGAGGGACCATGTGTGTTTTGTTCCCTGCCCTATCCCTGGCACCTGGAACAAGGTCCTGGCTCACAGGAGGCTCTCAAGAAGGAATTCATGGCTTCACCTCATCCTGCACTGACCTCCAACTGTCTCCTTGGCCACTCCTAGATGTCTCCTAGACATGAGGTCCCCCTCTACCCCTGGCCTGGATCCTTCCATCTCATTCTGTGTGCCTGAGGCATCTTCTCTAGCCACTTGTCTACGCTTAGGTGAACCAGACTTTTTTCTCTTTATTTCTCTTTCTTTCCCCCTCCCTTCCTCCCTCCCTCCTTCCCTCCTTCCTTCCTTCCTTCCTTCCTTCCTTCCTTCCTTCCTTCCTTCCTTCCTTCCTTCCTTCCTTCCTTCCTTCCTCTCTCTCTCTCCTTTCCTCTTTTCTTCCCCTCCCCCCATCCTATCTTTCTTTAGTAAGGTCTCACAAGTAGCCAGAGGTCCTCAATGATGGTCCTTCCCACCTGAGTAGTCTGACTGCTTCCATCGCCTTCCTGTTCCACCCCATTTTTGCTTCTTCCTGGACATCTCAGCAAGCTCCTATCTCTGCGCGGAGGCCTGAGCTCCATGGACAGGAGCCCCCATGGCCTCAGCCCTTCCCTAACAGCCTGTGAAGGAGAGTCTTGTGGCAGACATGTTTGTCCAGCCCTCGGCAGAGGTCTGCACGACACTGCTGTCAGCCCACTTGTGTTTTCCCAGGAGAGTTCTATACCAAATGACATATGGGAACCTTTTATTCCGAGCCCCTCAGGCGACTTATTGGCAAGAGCAACTTCACCTGCCAGTGGTAACAAAAGAACAAGGGCGAGGTTAGGGAGACATTTGACAATGTATCAAGAGATGATTACGGAATAACCACTTTTTCACAAAAAGTAAATCAACATGTTTAGCACATAAAGCCTTAAACATGCTGTGAAAAGAAGGTTTAGTTCCCAAGGGAGCATAAGAGCTGTTGCTTCTCTATGCGTGGTGATGTTAGGTGGCCCCAGCCTTGTGCAACCTCGTGGTGATGGGCTGGATTCCAGCATGGCTTAAACTCTAATGCTGCAATAAGCAGTGGGCTCAGAGGCCAATATGGCACATGTCCCAATATCTGTTCTTGCCCCCCCACAGTTGGTCTTGTCTGAAAAGCCACATTTATTGAAGTGATTTCTATCAACAATGTAATAATTAGAGAAGTTGCTCTAAGCTCCAGAGGAAATGGTTCACTGCAGCCAATAAATGTCTTTGCAATTTAGTCACTATGTTATCTGAGCTTACTTTTTCCCAGAGGAAACCACAAAAAACCTACAACAATTGTGTTGAAGGTTCTTGAGGCAGAAGCTACGAGTGGTGATGGAGGTAGGGGCCTCTGTGGAGTTGTTGTTGAATCACCTCCATTCCAGTGGGAGGTCACCAGGGCTTCTTGCTTAGAGACATGTATTTCTCTTCTAACTCGATCTTAAGGAGTCTGGCCAGGGTGAAATGAACTTGCATTGCCCCTGACCTGTTGCTGTCATTTTTCCCCCTCCCTGCTGCTTGGGAGTGTGGATGTCTGGGTGGTGCTAAGTATGAGAGTGAAGATCTCTTCTGCTGTAATTTGTAGATTTTCAGGAAAACCAGGATTCATCTCAGAAAACCATCCCTCACTCAGCCCTCTGAAGCAAAGGGGTCAACAGAGGCACGTTCTCCCAGAGTGGTGGGTTAACGAGATTATTCCACCAACTCCAAACATTTATCGGGCACCGTTTGTGTACCAGAACGCCGCTAAGTGTTAGACTGGTCACAAGCAATAGATAGAAGGCAAAGAGAGAGCCAGGAGTACTCTGATTCCGGAGCTGGCAAATGCTGAAGAACAACCCAGCTCTGGTGGTGACGAAAGACTAGTTTACCAGCTGCGGGAATTCTTTGAAATGCACCAGCGGGGCCATCCCCGGCTGGTAGCGTCCTGAACGGATGGAAAAGCCATATCTTGTCCCTTCCTTCGCTTCAACTTTAAGTCTGTCAGCGCTGCTGCATCCATGTATGCAATCTAAGCACAGCACAAAGAACCCCACCAAAGGGCGGGGGCGCTGGGATTCACCCTGCCCTCCTCTTGCGGGCTGTGTGCTCCGGCGAGGGGCTGCGCCTGCCCGCAGGGGGCGCCTCTTCTCATTCTCACAGAGGTCCTGCATAGGTTAGCGAGGGCTGTGAGCTGATGCACTGAGGGTCCCTGGACAAGGAGATAGATAAATGAGCCAATGGCATCCTCATGTTACGGGGGACAGAAGAAATTCCCAGGCTTTCTCAAAAGCATGTGAAGGATGTGTGCACGGGTGCGCATGCGCGCAGGCACACACAGGTTTTTCCCCGCTCTGACTTTTGGCTCTATTTTATTTGGAGAAGTAGCCACATTTTTATTTTGGGGGGGGGGGAACTTTGTTAAAGGCCAAATGTTTAATATCTTATAATAAAAGCTGTCGCTATCAACTACTGAGTGCTGCTGACTGCAGACGAGAGCCACGTTGCTCGACTCCTGACGTGGACACTTCCCCCAGGTCCTGTGGTTTGCAGTAGGTGACATCACCTTCCCACTCACGGCCACCTGCTCAACTCTCCATGCTTCTCCCTTAGACGAGAGCTGCATTTCTGAACAGATGTCTGAGAGAACAGGGCTGAGCTCCCCAGCCGCCAGTTACTGAGGGATGACACCCCGGGATCTTTCTCAGGAGTGGGCATGCCTGGACTCGAAGAAAAATCTTGGCTTGTGGAAAAGTTAAAGGAAGTAGCTCCTCTATCAGCGGGACTAATATTGCAAGCATCTGGGGGAAGAGGGGAATAATGTGATAATAGTGTTATTTAAACTTTCACCTATTTCTTGAGAAACTTAAATCCTGCACTAAACATTGCAAATGAAAAGAGAAACAGGACCTTCCTATGGGACATGACCTACATACCCAGGACAAAAGTGAGGCTGGCCATTCTATTTCAGCTCGATTAATTCAGCTACTTCAGGACTGATGCTTGGCTGCCCCCAGCTCTGGTGTTGGCCTTGGCCTCCCATCTTTGTTAGGAGAAGCAAGGAAGCAAAGACCCGGGGAGCCTGCCCTTTCCTTCTCCTCTGCTCCCCTGCACGCCCTCTGCTCCCACCCCCAGACACACACAGACAGAGCCCTCAGTATTCAGAGGCGCCGAAGAAGGCTAGAGCCATCAACACCTGTCCTTTCCAGGGCCAAAAATTTCATCAGGCGCTGCCTGGCTTGGCTGTCAACAATGTTATAATTAGGCCAATTCTGCAAAAGCAAATGAACTGTTCTTGAGCAGTGCTCTCAGCAATGAGTAAGCACACTACATAGGTGTACCACTACATGGGTGTGTACACATGTGTCCATGAGCCTCCACACACATGCACCTGCGTGCTCCAGCCAACACTCACTGTAGCCTCAAAACCTGTCAGTTGCACTTTCTCTAGTCACAGAAGTGATGACTCTGATGGGAAATGCAAAATTAAGCTCTAAAGTGATTTCCTTAGACATAAGAAGACAGGTTTCCTGGAACCTTTTTTTTTTTTTTTTAAGATGAAAAGTTTGTTTTCTTTTAAGGGTTTGCTCCAAAAAAAGCAGCTCTCACCATATGTTTTCCTGGAGGGAGAAAGGAGGGGACAGAATGTACAAGCTAAATGTTGACTAACTATTGCAGCCCTGGATCCCACTGGCGGCCAGTCATCAGGATCCTGGAAAGGCCTTGGCCAGACTGTCAAGTGGAAGGCTATTTAGGAATGTCCTGGGCAGACTCAGTGCCTCATGAATATTGGAGCAGTCAGTTGCTCAATCTATGATCAGTAAATGCAAGTTTCTTCCCAAGACAGATAAGGAGGGCTCAGTCTATAATAAGTGTTTAAGATTTTCTGAACCAGTTTTACATATTTTTAAGGGAAGATAAGCCTTTGATCCCTGATCTCAACATTGTGAGTGGCCTGTCCCAGTGGAACTGACACAGAGTAGACAGCCATAAAATCAGAGAAGTAGGACTTAAAGTAATGATTAGAGTTCCTTGGTTCCACCCTTGTCCTCCGGGTAGTATCATGAGTAAACCTGTTTTCACAGGGACCTATCTGCCCTTCCCTTAAAATTCTCCAGGGAATAGAATTTTACAGGCTACACTGGTACTGGGTGGGAAGGGTTGGGAGAATGTGGGGATAGGAAAAGAAACAAAATAAGTAAGTCAGATATATAGTATGTGGATGATGAAAAGTGCTATTATGAGTAAAACTAATATAACTTGCATTTGAATGAGGCTTCATTATTTTCATGGGCCAAGACACATCTTTTCTCTGTGATCCTCACAAGAGTAACTGGTTAGGAATGCTAAGGAAGTTTCCCAGGGTGACCTGATTAAAAGTGACTTTTCTGGAAATAGAATGCAAGTCATCAGCTGCAGAATGTTCTTTCTCCTCTATCTAACTTAAGAAACTAATCCAGCCACTTAAACTCCTTGTCTCTTTTTGGTATTCACTGGAGATTGGATGAGGGTTGCTCACTGTCACCCTGGAAGACTGGGGATTCTAGCGTAGAGTGGTGAGGCAGCCTGTTTTACAGTTTCAGTATCATGATTATTCAATTATAGTGGCTCTAGTTGCAAAAGCCCAGTGAGGACTACACAAAAATAACCACAGAAGAACTGGCATGAGAGGGACACTGACCCAGGAGACCAAGTCTGCCCTGCGGTCAGGGGGAGTCCTACCAAGGAAGAAACAAACTATTTCACAAATGGCTCCAAGTGGGAACATGAACATACAGCTTGGGGCAGGCTCTGACTATGTCATGTGGTTGTGACATGTCTCTCAGGAGCCACCACAGAGCTGAAAACCAAAATGGAGTTGGAGAACAAGAGACTTGAACATTTACTTTGGTAAAATGTGGTGATTCTTGGACTAGGAAATCTAATTCCCTTTTTATTCTCTTACCACCCACCTGTTCTTCTCTGCCATAAAACAGGGGGAGTGAGGGGGTGAACCAGTGTTCTATGACCGTCATCAAAATAATTAATTCTAGCAGCTTTCTTGGAACCCAGTTTGGAGAGAATCATGGGCTTTCATTCTGGTGGGGGTGGGGGGCTGCGGTGGAGAGAAGATCATGAGAAAACATGAGCATCTGAGGCTCAATATTGGTATGCCCTATGGTAGGGGAAATAAGAGAGTAGGAATTTTGGAATCAGGCAGAACTAGATATGAGCTCTAGTTCTGCCACCCACTAACCTCAGACCTCGGGCCAATTTTTTAAACCTCAAATCTCTTAGGTACGACACAGAGATGTTGCCTACCTGGCAATATTACTTCAAAGAATGAATGCGATAACATGATATCAGTGAGACTTAGCAACAGCCCAGCAAGTGTTACAGAGCAGTCACAACATAAGTATGTTCAAATTTTGCAGATTTGAATATCCATGCTTAGCAGGGAGAGAGGGAAGAGACAAAGTTTAAAATGTGGGTAATTCATAGACCAATGGAACAGAATAGAGAACTCAGAAATAAATCCACATATTTACAACCAACTAATCTTCAGCAAGGCCACCAAGAACACACATTGGGGAAAGGACACCCTCTTCAATAAATGGTGAGGGGAAAACTGGATATCCATATGCAAGAGAATGAAACTGAACCTCTATCTCTCAAAATATACAAAAGTCAACTCAAAATGGATTAAAGACTTAAGTGTAAGACCTGAAACTATAAAACTACTAGAAGAAAACATAGGGAAAACTCTTCAAGACATTGGTCTAGGCAAAGATTTTATGGTTAAGACCTCAAAAGCACAGATAACAAAAACAAAATTAGACAGATGAGACTATATTAAACTAAAAAGCTTTTGCATAGCAAAAGAAACAATCAACAGAGTGAAGAGACAACCTCTTGAATGGGAGAATATTTGCAAATTACTCATCCAACAGGAGATGGATATCCAGAGTATACAAGAAACTCAAATATATCAACAATAAAAACAACAACAAATAATCCCATTAAAATGGACAAAGGACATGAATAGACATTTCTCAAAAGAAGACACACAAAAGGCCAACAGGTATATGAAAAAATGCTCAACATCATAATCATCATGGAAATGCAAATCAAAACTACAATGAAATATCATCTCACCCCAGTTATAATAGAATGGCTATTATAAAAAAGATAAAAAATAATGGATGGTGGTGAGGATATGAAGAAAAGCAAACTCTTATATACTGTTGGTGGGAATGTAAATTAGTATAGCCACTATGGAAAACAGTATGGAGATTTCTCAAAAAACTAAAAATAGAACTACCACACAACCCAGTAATCCCACTACTGGGTATATATACATCCAAAGAAAAAGTAATTAGTGTATCAAAAGAATATCTGCACCTTCATGTTTATTACAGCACTATTCACATAGCAAAGATACGGAATCAACCTTAGTGCCCATCAATGGACAAATGGATAAAGAAAATGTGGAATATATACACACTGAGTACTATTCGGCCATAAAAAAGAATGAAATCATATCATTTGCAGCAACATGGTTGGAACTGGAGGTCATAATATTAACCCAAATAAGTCAGACACAGAAAGACAAATACCACATGTTCTCACTTGTATGTGGAAACTAAAAAACTTGATCTCATCTCATGGACATGGAGAATAGAATGGTAGTTACCAGAAGCTGGGAAGAGGGGTGGGGATAAAGAGAAGTTGGTTTTGGGTACAGATACACAGTTAGAAATATGTTCTGTTTGATAGCAGACTAGGTTGAATATACTTAGCAACAATATTATGAGTATTTCAAAGTAACTAGAAGAGAGGACTTGAAATTATACCAACATATAAAAATGATAAACACTCAAGGTGATGGATACCCCAAATACCTTGGCCTGATCGTTACACATTCTTTGCATGTAACAAACGCTAACATGTACCCCATAAATATGTAAATTATTGTACATCAGTAAAAGGGGGGAAATGTGGGCAGTTCCAGCTTAAACATCTCTTTCAAATAAGGCAACTTGAAAATCTCTTGAGTATATTCATTTTCCACTCATTGCACTTGTGTCTGGGGGCTGAGCATCTGCTGCTCCCTGACCAGTCTGAGCCCCTGCATCCCCTCATAGCGTGAGCATCTCCTCATGCTGTGTGTGACTCTCAGGTTTAAAGCTCCGTGCCCTTCATACTGCATGCTTCCTGCCTGCAGTCCAACTGCTTCATCAGGGGCTCAACTAAAGAAATAGTGATCAATGATCATTCTGACGCTATACAATTTCTGATGTTTATTCATAAACCAAAGAAATGAAAAATAATAAAAGAAAGATAGAGTGTTTCCCTGTCATATTAACAAAGATCTTTGAAAAAATGGTAATACCCAGGGTCTGGCAAGAGTGAAGGGGAAAAAAACCTCATTAATTGCTGATGATATGAATAGAGTTTTCCAGAAGACACAATAATAGGTATAAAAAGCATACAAATGTTCAGACTTTGGGGTGCCATAATTCCACTTCTAGAAGATTTTTTGAAGAGGATAATTAAATAGGACCTTATTGTTTTCTAATTAAGAAAGCTCATTGCAAAGTACTTTGTAAAACCAAAATCTTGCAAACAACTTAAATGCTCAACAATATAGTATTGGATAACTGAATCATTTGTTCAGCAAATACCACTGGACACCCTACCACGGTGCCTGCTATGCTCTGGTCCTGCTTTGGGAATATTCTCCTCAGACACATGCTCTAAATGAGCAGTTGGACCCAATGTTGAATGCACAAGTTTGTAAATTGATATTTGACCAAAGCCAAATATTGCCAACTTAAAAACTTCTGGGTTACATGGATACATCTGAAATTGTATTTAAAAATTGAATCAACATTTCAATTTTCATTTAAGAACTTTAATGGTTAAATTTGATTTTTTTAAAATTAATGCATAATAGAAGTACATATTTTCGGGATACATGTGATAAGTTAACATTTAATACATTCATGTAATTTGTACAGATCAAATCAATGTACTTGGGATATCCTCCACCTTAAATATTTGTCTTTTCTTTATCTTAGAAACATTCAAATTATTCTCTTCTAGCTATTTTGAAATATACAATAGATTATTGTAAGCTACAATCACTGATCTATGAAATGCTATGTTTTATTTTTCTATCAAATATTTATATCTAGTATTTAAATTTTAAAACTTATAGGGTGGTCACAATGGGATCTTGAGAGTGTCTATTGGCACAGTGCTCCTGTGGTCACTGTTTTCAGATTTGTGGTGGAAATAGAAGGCATTTTTAACTGAAACCAGTAGGGGAACACGGTATGTTTTGGCCTCTTTGTCAGAATCAGGTTCCGCAGAATAGGCTTGTGCCTGGAGGGAACCCATGGGAAAGTCACTATGGCAGGTTATCATGTAAGAAATGCCTGTACCATGTGAGTAAGCTTTCCTTCCCTTAGACCAGTGGTTCTTGGGGTGACCTTGCCCCGCCAGGGACAGTAGGCAATGTCCGGACAGTGGGGGAGGGTAGTTACTGACATCTATTGAGTGGGGGCCAGGATGCTGCAACACATCCAGCATGCACAGGACGTCAGCCCCTCCCAGCAAAGAATCATATAGTCCAAAATGTCAGTAGTGCTGACAAGAGCTGAGGAATCCTGCTCTAAACATAAGTACCATAGTCTTATCTGTGGTTCCTTCTGCGTTTCAGTTACCTGCAGTCAAACACAGTCCAAAAATACCTGAGTATAATACAATGAGATATTTTGAGAGAGAGACAGACCACATTCACGTAACGTTCATTACAGTATATTGCTATAATTGTTCTAGTCTGTTATTAGTTACTGTTGTTATCTCTTGCTATGCCTAGTTTATGAATTAAGCTTTACCGTAGCTGGGTGTGTATAAGGAAAAACGTAGTACAACTGTCCCTCAATATACACGGAGGGTTGCTTCCAGGATCCCCCAATTCCAGTCCCATGCTCAAGCCCAGCAGTCCGCCCTGGGGAACCTGCTGATACAAAAAGTCAGTCCTCCATACACGTGGGTTTCCCATCCTGGGAATACTGTAATTTAGGTTTTCATTTAGTTGAAAAGGAAACAAACAAACAAGCAAACAAAAACCGTGTGTAAGTTACAAGGGCCCAGTGAAGATTAGACAAAAACAACCAGAGAAGGATCAGCGTGAGAAGGACACTAACCCAAGAGGCCAAGTCTGTCCCAGACTCAGGAAGAGTCCTACTGGGGAAGAAACAAATGATTTCACTGTTTAAAATGTTTTCAACATTTTAAGCGCATAGAACACATATTAATAGACTCGCACAGTTAAACCCATGTTGTTCAAGGGCCAACTGTACACATAGGGTTCAGTACTATCTGCAGTTTCAGGAATCCACTTGGGGTCTTGGATAGTATTCCCCACCCATAAGGGGGAACTCACAGTAACTGGCTAAGACAAGTGTTCTGCTTTTTCCACCTCCTGAGCTTGAAGATATTTGGTCGATGGAAATGAAGCAGCTCCCAAAATGGAAGCTTTATGTTCTCTGCTTGAATAGGCTTCTGAATATTTTATAGTATTAATAGTAGCAGACCTCAGATTGTTGCCTTTCCCCAGTCATCTTTATTTCTGATATTTTTGCATACACTCAGGAAAAAAAATTGTCTTAAATATTTGGTTTAAAATTGTAGCAGTGGAGCACTAGAATTGGCTTTTGAGATAACGCTGTATCTCTGAAGGTCCATTGCACCTCAGCTCTCCTTGCAAGCAAGCCAATTCCAGCACCTTCCCTGCTGGGAAAATAGGAGGGTTTAAAGCAAGATGAAGAATGAAATAGGTACTTGCCCCCCAAAGCCCACTGAGCAGGTCAATTCTCATTCCAGCAAATGAGCTACTTTCTTTGCAAGCAGACTTTGGTTGTTAGCATGCTATGTTAAATTGGCATTGCTTCCTGCATGGTACAATTTTAAGGCTTCTTTGTTCTTCCAGCAGCCTTTGAACACACAGTAGCTACTGTTCCAGTTTCTTGGAACATTTTGTAAAATTACATGATAAGGCGGTTCCAAAATTTCTTCTATGTCATGTAGTTTATCTTTGGAAAAAAGAGAATGATGAAAGGAGCCCACTCGCTGGGGATGACAAACAGCAATTCTGTGCCATAATTGCTTTCTCAGCGCACAGTTGAAGAGTGTGGACAAACCGTGGGATGCTTGTGATTCCTAAATCACTTGCAGCCGTCACCATGTTTGTTCCATTGTTGGAGACAATCACCCAACACTTTTCTTGATGGACTTTTCATTTTATAAATATTTCTTCAATAAGATTCACTCTGCTGGGAAGGACCACAGCCTCTCAGCAACAAAATAAAGATAAAGCACACTTGGTGTCATCATTAATACACCATGCTGTCAAACTGATGGAAAAAATACAAAAGCAGCACATTTAATAACACTTTGTGCACATAGCAGAATATAATGCAGGAAGAAAGCTTTTCAATAACATCTTGTCTGGAAGAAACTTTGTACCTAATCACTTGAATAAGTCACAAAAGTCCTTTATCTTCATCTTCTGAAAACAGTTTTCAGTAGAGCAACATTTTGAGAAGGTTTTTATTAGAACTTTTAGTTTCCACAGGTCTAAAACCCTAAGTTCTTTTTTTAAAGAATTCATGTAAGTTCTGTTGTTTTGAAACCTGGTGAGTGAAAGTGTGTGCTTTGGGCGCCTCATTTTTCTTGAGCACTTCTCTTCTTCATTCATTTCATATTCTGCATTATATCTGGATCAATCGTGATTTTTCAGGCATATTGTTGTGCATCGTTTTGGATTTAGTTTCCTCCTTATGAAGTTTTAAGGTGACAAAGATGACATTCTGCTTGAAATTCATCCCATGGATAAGAATACCTAAATAGGATCTTTCCTTGAAAGCCTAACAGCCTATGTGGAATTAAGTAAAACAAAAATTAAAGATTGTCGCGCCCGCCTCGCCAGCAAGGAAGACGCGGCAACAGGAGTTCTTCTACAGTGCTTTATTGGGGATCCCTCTAAGCTTCAAGATGCGGAAGACCCTGAGCACAAGCTTTCACACAGTAATATACCCTCAGGGAAACAGGAAGTAACAGAGATAGGTCAAAGTCAATCACAAGCGGTCACCAATAGGCCGAGTCAGAAAACCTCATATGCATACTTATGTAACAGACCTACAGATGTACTACGCATGCGCCACACTTGTTTACCTCAGCCAAGCCACCGGAAATCGGCGCCATCTTGTAATGTCGTCCGCGCTCCCCACATCTCCCCCTACTTTATTATTTAAGAAGGCCTGCCAGACTGGAAACCACCTCGCCTCGTGCAATGAGCGAACTCGGAGACGTGCAGAGGCCGGTTATAAAGGCGGCCGTGGGTAAGGCCTCTGTCTTAGGCTACGCGGGCTGCCTCCCGGCCTGGCACCAACTGGTGTGCCTCCAGGCGCGGGACCCACGCATTCCCGTCATGGAGGTACCTTACAGCCGAGAGAGGGGGGAGAGCAGGCAAGTCGCGGAACGCCTATAACCTGGCCATCCACACGTGGGGGTCCTGGCCGAGTTGCAGTGCGGCAAAGGCTTGTTGCAGCAACATTTGGTTGCGCCGATTGCGACGCGCCATACGGGTAAGGGCCACAAATCCTATCAGGGCCACAGTCGCGAGCAAGGCTAACAAACAGCCCATTCCCGCCCACTCTTTCACATGGTTAGCCACTTGCCACACCCAATCCGACAGTCCTTGGGCAAAGTCCACGTCGACTCGCGTAGAGTTGACGTGAACTATACTAGCCTGCAGCTGTTCCATCAGAGTCTCAAACTCATTGGACCATGCACCCAACAACTGCTGTGACAGGGTTCGTGATAGGTTAGCTGCCCGGGAAGCGTTCTGAAAAGGGATAGAGGTGACACACATGCCAGGCAGGCGCCACTCGCATCCGAGCTGCATGACCTGCATCAACAAGTCCACTTGTTCTTGAACCAAGTCCACTCTTTGGTTGAGAATCATGATGCCTCCTTTCAGCTGAGCGTTGACGTTTGATTGGGTCGCCAGGGCGGTCGCCACCCCCGACGATAAGTTGTTCAAGGCGGTGGCCGTCTGCACCGAAGTGGTGAGCGCAACTGCAGCCGTCGCCGCGGCAGCCACCGCGGCCGCTACGGCGGCAACTATGGCTGCGGTGATGCCAAAGTCGCGTCGCTGCCGATACAGCATCGTGGCCGAGGGCGCCTCCACAGGGATATCAAACGGGAGGAAAGGTAGTTCTAGAGACTCGTTGGTGGTAAAAAAGCGGGGAAAAACTGTGGCGTCATGCCGGACGGGCATCGGCAGAGGGAAGACATCCATCAGGGCCCAGCGCGCTTCCGGTACCGCCGTCGCCGTCGTTAGGACTCCCGCCAGCATCAGCATCTGCAGTGACGCCATCCTGGCCCGCCGGACGCTCGTCCTCCTCAGCCGTGGTGTGCACCGAGCGGGTCAAGCGCGTCGGAACCCAAATAGGGTCCTCGTGATCCTGCGGGAAAACACAAACAGCTCCCCTGGACCTGGCTATAACCGGATCCGGGCCTCTCCACTGGCTCGTTAAGACGTCCTTCCATTTTACCGCCTTGCGGTGAGCCACCGGGGGGGGACGTGTGTCTCTCTGCCGCAGAGCGGCCGGACACATCCAAAGTCAAAAAATTTAAGGTAAAAAGGGCAAGGGAAATGGTACCTTTAGGGGACCTCTGTATGGCCTCCAGGGCATCTCCCCCTTTCTGTTTTTGTAGATAAGCCTTGAGCGTGCCATGGGCACGCTCCACAATGCCTTGTGCCTGAGGATTGTAGGGGAGGCCAGTGAGGTGTTTGACTCCGAGGCGAGCACAAAATTGTTGGAAAACCCTGGAGGTATAAGCGGGGCCATTGTCTGTTTTAATAGTACTTGGCTTGCCCCAGGCAGCCCAAGCCTCCAAGCAATGGATGATGACATGACTGGCTTTTTCCCCCGTTAGTGGCGTGGCGTGGAGGACACCAGAACAGGTATCTATGGAGACATGAACAAACTGAGTTTTTCCCAGAGAGGGAATATGAGTGACGTCCATTTGCCACAATTGTAATGGTCGCAGACCCCTGGGATTTACTCCCGTATGCGCGACATTGCGAAAAGGAGCACAAGCGTGGCACTGCAAGACAATCTCACGCGCCTCGGCACGCGAGATGTGAAATCGGAGACGCAAGGTCTCAGCTGGCACATGGTAAAGTGTATGAAAATCTTTGGCGGCAGCAAGGTTATCAGCCACCCAAAGAGTGCGGGTGGCCTGGTCTGCCATTGCATTTCCCGCCGCCATGGGTCCAGGCAGGAGGGAGTGTGCTCTGATATGCTGAATAGAGAATGGGTTGGTCCTACTCAGGATGATGCTTCTGAGGTCCGTGAATAAGGAGAAAACTGTACTTTTAGGAAGGATATAAGGGGAAGTTTCCAAAACCTTCACTGCGTTAACCACGTAGCAAGAGTCTGAGATGATATTAATGGGATCGGTGATGGTGCTGAGAACCAGGCCAACTATTGCACACTCCACCAGCTGAGGGGAGGCGTAAGGGAATTGCTTAGTAAACACCTGGTCCCGGACAACATAACTCCCAATGCCTGTTTTAGAGCCATCAGTATAGACATCCAGGGCATTAGGCAGTGGGTGTGCCGAAGTCACCTTCGGGAAAATGAGGTCATTTCTCATAGCAAATTGTAATAGGGGATGTTTGGGGTAATGATTGTCAATGCCTCCTGGGAAAGTGCACCGCAGCACTGCCCATGCATCAAGAGTGGCACATAAGGTGTCTATCTGGTTAGAAGTGTATGGACAGATGAGGCTCTCTGGGTAGCGCCCGAAGTGGGAGAGAGCCATGTGAAGGCCCTTTAATGCGAGGTCAGCTACACAGGTCGGGTAGTGACCAATCACCTTTCCCGGAGAGGCTTGAGGATGTACCCAGAGAAGGGGACCATCCTGCCAAAGCACTGCTGTAGGAAGTGTAGGAGAGGGGAGCAGGCAGAGAAGAAAAGGGTCCTGGTGACGAATGCGTACCAGATGCGCACTCTTAATGGCTTCCTCAACCCTATGCAAGACCTTTAGGGCTTCCGGAGTCAAGGTTCTAGGGGATGTGATATGAGGGTCTCCCTCAAGAATCTGAAATAAAGGCTTTAGTTCAGCGGTGGTAAGACCCAGAAAAGGCCGAAGCCAATTGATGTCTCCTAATAATCGCTGGAAATCATTTAAAGTTCTCAAAGCATCTCTTCGAATGGACAGCCTTTGAGGTACAATTTTATCGGGAAGGATGCTACTGCCAAGAAATGAGCCCACCGCCCCTTCCTGCACTTTATCGGGAGCTATGGACAGCCCCCTTTCCTTTAACTGAGCGTGAAGGAAGGCAAAGACCTGAAGCAACAACTGGGCATCCCGATGGCATAGTAGAATGTCATCCATGTAATGGATGATTCTTACCTTAGGGTACCTCTGTCGAACAGGCTGGAGAGCCGCGCTCACGTAAATCTGGCATAGAGTGGGACTGTTAGCCATGCCCTGAGGCAGGACCCGCCAGTGGTACCTTTCATCAGGCTGCTCATGGTTCATGGAAGGGAGTGTAAATGCAAATCTAATTTTGTCAGATGAGTGAAGGGGAATAGAGAAAAAACAGTCTTTAATATCCAAAATGATCAGATTCCAATGCTTGGGCAAGGCAGAAAGAAGGGGCAACCCTCGCTGGACAGGCCCCATTAGGCGCATCTGGGCGTTGACTGCCCTTAGGTCCTGCAGTAAGCGCCACTTTCCTGACCTTTTCTTAATCACAAAAATAGGGGTGTTCCAAGGCGAGTGAGAGGGTTCAAGGTGCCCAAGAGTGAGCTGTTCCTGTACCAACTCACGGGCTGCAAGCAATATTTGTCGGAGGGCAATGGCCACTGAGACACCCACACCGGGTCCTCCGAAACCCAGGGAATGGGCAAGGCAGTGTCAGCGGCCCCTAGGAAAAACCCAGCCCCTGTCTACCGGGATTGGGAGTAGGCATAAGTGGTGTTGACCTGCCTTGCAAATTCTTTCCTAAGCCCTTACCCGGGACCCATCCCATGGTACTCATCATGTCTTGGCTCTGAGCAGAATACTCATTTGTTAACTTAAGGTTTAACTGTCTCAGGACGTCTCTGCCCCAGAGATTCACTGGTAAGGGGAGAACAAAAGGCTTAAAACTACCCCTACCGCCTTCAAGATCACTCCAAGACAGAGTTCGGGCACTCACGGCTGGGGCCGAAGCGTAACCCAGGCCCTGTAAAGTTGCCTCTGAGCGGGTGAGCGGCCAGCCTTTAGGCCACCACCGCTCAGATATGATACTAGTGTCTGCTCCCGTATCCAGCAAACCCTCAAATTTTATTCCCTGAACAGTCAATACAAGGGTCGGACGGGTGTTTAAATCCAAAGACAGAAAGGTACAAGTGCCTCCGGACGACCCGAACGCCTTACTACCACGTGGCTCCTGCTTGCTGGGGAACCAAGCGTGAAGGCTAGGGAGGAGCAGAAGCTGAGCAAATCGGTCTCCAGGGTGGATGGAGATAATTCCCCGAGGTGATGAGCACATGACCTTTATTGGCCCCTGGAAGTCTGAGTCTATAACCCCCGGGTGGACAATCAGCCCTTTTAAGGTAGCCGATGACCTCCCAAGCACTAATCCCACAGTATGACTGGGCAGGGGTCCTGTAAAGTCCGAAGGGACAGGTTGACATCCTAATCCGGGTGTCAAAACTGTGAGGGTGGTGGCACGGAGGTCCAATCCTGCGGAACCGGGGGTGGCCCTCCTAGGTTCCCCCCCGGTAGCGCCGGGATCAAGGAGGGACGAGTTCCCGGGGTCAGCAGAGACGTGCCCGGGGGCCCCTGGGGGCTGTCCTGCGCCAGCATCGCCCCATATGTTTGCGGGCCCTGGGGTCGTGGGCCCCGCCTCCCGTTTTTTGGCAGTGCAACCATGCTGCCGCTAGGCCCTCGGGAGATGGGCCGGCCTTCCTTGTCTTTAACGGATCGGCACTCTGCGGCCCAGTGCCGACCTTTCTGGCACACGGGGCAAACCCCCGGCTGTGAAGATGATTGCTTCACCTTACTTGGCGCTCGGCACTGTCTTCTCAAGTGACCGGGCTTGCCGCAGTTGTAGCAACAGCGTTGTTGCTGGGCTTGTGCCGCTATGACCGCGGCCGCCAGGCCTTGGTTAGTCAGAGGACCCCCAATTTCCCTGCAAGCCTTCAGCCATGCATTTAATCCTTTACTTTTCCATGGCGTAATAGCATTCCGACATTCCGAAGTGGCCTGCTCAAAAACCAGTTGCTCAACCAACGGCAAGGCCGTGTCTACGTCCTCAAAAATCTTTCCTGCGGCATCCATCATGCGAGCCACAAAATCCGAAAACGGCTCTGCCGGAGCCTGGACAATTTTTGTCAGATTGCCACGCACCTCCCCCCGTTTGGGCAAACACTTCCAAGCCTTAATGGCTATCTGATTTACCTGGACATACACCTCCTCCGGGTAGGCCATTTGATTATTGGCCCACTGTCCCTGTCCGGTGAGCATGTCAAAAGTCCACGCTGCTCTGCCGCCTCCCTGGGCTGCATTCGCACGGGCCTGCGCGGCACACCCGTCATGATACATGGACTTCCAGTCTAGATATTGGCCCGTGGTTAGCGCCGCGCGCACCACCTGCTGCCAATCCGTGGGCGTTAGGGCACTAGCGGCAAGCCTCTCCAGCAGTACTAAAGTGTAGGCTGCGCTATGCCCCCAGTTGCGGACCGCCTCCGCAAATTCCTTTAATTGCTTATGGTCCACGGGCTGCCAATGTCTCTGATTATTGTTGTCCACATACACAGGGAAAGCAAATCCTAGCTCTCTCCGTGCTTCTGGGGGGAGGAGAGATGCTCCACCTCCCGGTGTGGGCCCATCGAGGGGCGCTGTAGGTGGGGGCAGGGAATACGGGGGAGGCCAGGTCTCTATATCGAGCCTGGGCGGGGCCTGCCTTCTCGGCTGGGCCACATCCTGTTTTTTGAGTCCCCGTATTTCCTTCCTCAACTTCTGAAAAGAGGGGGTAGCTTCTTCCCCCTCCGAGGCGGACGATTCACCTTCCGCCTCGGACAAATGCAAATCTGCAAATTCTGGCAACATCGGGTCGTCACCCGTTCGCTGGTTCTCTACCTGACATGACTGATCGTCCTTAACCGTTGCAACTCCTTCCCCTCTCCCTCCTTCTGAGAGCTGAGACTGCACTTCCGCAAGCTGTTCTGCTGCACTCTGCGAACCCTGCGGATCGCACTTTAGGCAATCCATAACTAACCTATGAAGTATCAAGACGCCAGGCCTTAAATCTAACGCCTCGCGTAGATCATGGCCCACCTTCCTCCAAGATGGTATGGTGAGCGAGCCGGAGGCTAGGAACCAAGGGGATACCCGGTCCACCTCCCTCAACAATCTCTTTAGGTCATGATCGTCAACATGGATTTTATTTTCAGCAAGCAGAGTTTTCAGAGGCCACAGGAACCTGCGTAGTGGTATGTTGCCCATGTCTCTCTTGGGGGCGGGGAAGTTGGCCGTCCCACACTGTAGTTCTGAACTCACCTCACAAGAGGTCATCTCCGCTGGTGCCCTGGTGGTACAGTTCCCGGGTTTCGGCACCACTTGTCGCGCCCGCCTCGCCAGCAAGGAAGACGCGGCAACAGGAGTTCTTCTACAGTGCTTTATTGGGGATCCCTCTAAGCTTCAAGATGCGGAAGACCCTGAGCACAAGCTTTCACACAGTAATATACCCTCAGGGAAACAGGAAGTAACAGAGATAGGTCAAAGTCAATCACAAGCGGTCACCAATAGGCCGAGTCAGAAAACCTCATATGCATACTTATGCAACAACCCTACAGATGTACTACGCATGCGCCACACTTGTTTACCTCAGCCAAGCCACCGGAAATCGGCGCCATCTTGTAATGGCGTCCGCGCTCCCCACAAAAGATAGTTCTCAAAGTTTGTTTAATTGAATATTAAAGTGCTCCTATTCCAAATAATTCTCCAAATGTTAGAATTATCTTATAATATAATGATTATTTCCCCTATATTATTGAAATTTTTTATAAATGGTTATTAGCATTAAAAGGAAACAATGTTCTTCCTAAAGTATCTTAGCTAACACCCTCTCTTAATATTTCTGTTAGCCATCTATTTCCCTATTTAATGATTGGAAAGTTGTTAATAATTGTTTTTACATGTGAAATTAATAGTTTTCACAAATTATATAATTTATTCCTGCATTTTACTCTTGAAATGGTAATAATTCATTCATATATCAAAAGGCTGATAGAATTTAAGATATAAAACACATAAGGAGATTTATTCATGTTATATTCAGAATGCTTACCTGAAGCTGAAAATGAATGAAGTATTGGCAATCAATTTAAATGACAGGTCTTATCTTGTTCATACTACTGTTGTTATACTGATTAGACATGATGAGAATCTTTGGGGGGGGGGGCTCACAATTATCAGTCATGCCCAAATTTGGGATGCTAGAAATGATCTTGAAAGCAGCATTCAGCTCTTTGACCTTCCAAAGCCTGAGGCCACAGCCGGATAGTAGATTTTGGCAAAAATCCAAAGTTGAGCCCAAATGTTGAAGCATTCTTACAATTTAGTAGAAATTATTATATTTTTATATGTTTACATGTGTACACAATATATGTATATTATAATTATGCAAAATATATATTAAAATTATTATTTTAAAGGTTATTTAAGGATGTAGAAATATGCCTACATTATGGTCATTACACAACAGTAGGCTGCAAAACAGTGTTAGAGTATCATCTCAAACTAAAAATCAACTAGTGTCTTTTTAAATTTTATTTAAACAGAAAGTATCTTTCTTCTTCCTCTTGAAAGGGGTTCCTCTATTGAAATGCGAGAATTAGAATTTAAAAATGTTCCAGGGACCATGTGGGTCTCTGTTTAGGAGGGTCAGTTCTGTGTTGAAAAAGCTGGAAGGAACCTTTGTGCTTCCAGAGTGGGAGAGGGGAGAGGGCCAGGGTGCCCAGCTGGGAGACAATGGGTCGACAGATACTCCAAGACTGGTAAGAGGACAGAAGCCTTGCTCTCAGGGTGTAGGGAGGCATGACCCAGGGGGCAGCTGCCTGGTCAGCAGAGAGGACCACTGTGAGGGACATCCTTGTGCCATCTGGGCAGGGTGTCTATAGATGGTGAGGGACTGCTGTCCAGTGGCTGCAGCTCCTTTAGTGATAGTACCAAATTAATAGCACCAACCACCCTGCAACACGACCATGTCTCCAGAAGCACAATGGCCCAGGGCTCTTAATTGATCCAATAGAGGCAGAGAATGCAGTCCCCAAATGGCTGACACTGGCCTTCTTACCAGGCTCAGCCAGGTTTAGATTTGATTTAGAAAAAGAAATGTGATCTCTCTTGTACTCATATATCATGGGATTGTTAACACCTGTTGTGTGTGTGTATATATATCTATATGTGCCTATGGAAAGAAAACCACACTACATAGACATCAACTATTAATAGTAGTAAGCACTAGTTTCTCCGGGTAGGGGGATCAGGGGAGATTTTCACTTTAATTTTCCTACTCTTATTCCTTTTCCAAAACCTCTAGAATGAATTTGTATTAAGTTTACAATCAGGAAAAGTAATTCTAATAAGCCAGCTGATGACTTAAAAACAAAGAAAATCTACAGTAATCAAGACATTCACAGTGACAAGAATTATGTTTTACTGTTTATGGTACCTCTTTGTCCTAGCATAAAGCAATGGCTGTTATTTTTTAAGAGCTTTATGAACCAGGCACTGTGCTAAGCACTTAATGGTAATTATCTTATTTCATCTTGGTAACAATAAGACAAGTACTATTATTATTTCCCTTTTAAAGATGAGGAAAAATTATGAAACATTATTAAAAGAAATAAAGTAGGATCTGAAAAAATGGAGAGACATTCAACAACCTTGGAGAAATTCACACCCTTGTGCATAGCAAAGGTTGGCAGACTCTTTCCGTAAAGAGCCGGATAAAAAATATTTTAGGCTATGTCAACCAGAGGGTCTCTATGGCAATGACTCAACTGCAAAAGCAGCCACTGACAACATGTATAATAAATAAATGAGTGTGCTGTGTTTTAGTAAAACTTTATTTATGAAAACTGGTGATGGGCTAATTTGCTGACCCTGCTATAGAGAAAGATAATGTTATAAACATATAAAGCTTCCTAAATTAAGATTTAATTTAAAGCAATTCTAATCAGGAATTTAGAATAATATTTTTTAACCTCTAGGAGGGGAGGCCTTTATAAGCCAGACAGGAAAGGCAAAAGTCTTAAGAGAAAAGTCTAACAAATCTGACTACATACAAAATTGGATATTTTTGCATGGCAGAAGACAATACAACTATATTGACAGAGATGATGGGACTAGAGAAAATATTTGAAACACAGGATAGAGGATTAATGTCTCTAATATTGAGAGCCTCTTACAAAGTATTAAGTAGAAATAAAAGTAGAGAATTCACTGAAGTTGAAATAAAAGTGAATGTCAAACATTTGAATGTATATGGTATATTACTAGAAGAGGGGAGAATGTTAATTATAACAATAATAAGACTCAGTTGTTTGCCAGTCAGTTTGGCAAAAAATAAAAATACTGATGACATTCAGTGCCAGTAAAGATGTGGGGAAACTGATGTCTCACCTGATGCTGGTGGGGGTCTGAGCTGGCATATACTTCAGGAAAGGAATTTGGAGGTACATGCTGAGTGTCCTTTATCCAGAATGCTTGGGAGCAGAAGCGTTTCCGATTTTGGAATATTTGCTTATACATAATGAGATATCTCGGGAATTGGATCTCAGTCTAAACACAAAATTCATTTATGTTTCATATACACCTTATACACATAGACTGAAGGCAAGTTTATACAATATATGTAATAATTTTGTGCAGGAAACAAAGTTTGTGTTAAGTACTTATGGGTGGAATTTTCCAGTTGGGTCATCATTTGGGTGTCCCAAAATTGTGGATTTTGAAGCATTTCTGATTGTGGATTTTCAGATTAGAGATGCTCAACCTGTACCTATTGAGATGAAAAAATGGCAAGTTTTAAATGATAAATTACCTAGAAATTAAGGAAAAGAAAAATACTTCTTATCAAAACCTATGAGTTATGGTCAAAATTGTACTCTGAGGAAAACTTATAGCCTTAAAATGATGTATTTCTAAAGAGAACTTCGTGCTTCATTTCTGTTTTAGATATGTCATAGTTAGGATTGCCTGACCCTTTGTGATATCAGGGAGGTGGCTACTTCCTATCTTTGATGAAAGTGGGGCCTCCCTCTCAGACCTGGGGGCACTTCTGTGTTTTCTGTTACATCCGGCTCAGACCCCTTCTGGGGCTGGCTTTGTGGCACATATTTCCATTCTTACATAGCTGTGTTTGTGGTGTTGGCTCATGTTATCTAGTCAGAGTTTGTGCTTCACCTAGGATGCACCCAAGGGCTAATAATCTCCAGTTGTGAACAATCCCTTCTGGTCTCATAAATCTCATTCATATGTATCAATAACGCTAGAAATATTGTGACACATTAAGGAGTCCCGTAAAAATCTAAGCTGAAAATTAGTAGTCAAAGGACCAGATGGGAGGGTGGAGTTGGAGGGTGGGGTAGGCAAAAATGACTTCTTAAGGTCCCTAAAGCCCTTTGCTTCAACGATCATGCAACTTCAAGGCATGATTTATTGTAATAGAGAAGTGTAGTTCATACACGTCTAAATCATCAGGATAGTGACAGCCTCTCTGTGAACTCAGGCTAGAAGCTGCAAAAAATAAATGTGGTGATTGCATGTTGTGTCTTCCTCTCTCTTCAAAGACGAACACACAACTCTTAGGCCCCGAGCCCACCCATATATCCACAGCCTAAAGGTGCCTATGAATCCTGCTAAGTGGTCACCTGCAACTGAACAGATGGTCACCGGCCCGAATCAAACAATCTCTTTATGAACTGGTACAACTGGGTGAGAAATAAGAACGGAATTTTTCCCACGTGGCTTTACCTCTGCAAACGTCACTAGGCAAAACATGAGAGATGGAGGGAAAGGGTGATGGACGAAAGGCTTAGAAGCCTGATTTGGACACACATGTCACATGGTGAGAACTGCTGATCAGAGCTTTTTTAGTGGGAAAGGTGTCCCCTTGCATCTTGCATCCCTGAATCATCACCTCGGTGCTGTGCTCCCCCTCCCAGAATTGGGGTAAGGAAGTGTCAGACCTTGTATAAAATAGTTTATTATATACTCTTCAACATGAACATGTAGGGGTCCAGTTCCGCCGCAGAGGGAGAGTCGGGCAAGGCTCTGTCCTGGCTGGCCCTTGGTGCCCCGTCCTCCTGCCATACCTTCCCTGCCTGTCAGGACGCTGGTTCAGCAGTGTCACAGGAGGACGTCAGAGCGGGGAGATGGCTAACTCACAAAATCCCTTTCTTATGTTTTTGCCCTGAGTTTTTGGGAAAAATACTTATCAATGAAACATCAAAAAGTAAACTCTGTGTCACATGTGGCCTAAGGCCCTGCTCTCCAATGTCCCTGTAGGAGCCCACGGGCCTCCCTTGCTCCTGGAGATGGTCTCAGTGGCCTGGTGGTTTAGCTCCCATCAGAAATCTAAAACCTGTAAACACACTGACAGCAGTGGGCGGAGGGAAGCGAGAGACTCGCAAATGAACAACAAATGCAGGGAGAGAAAGGCCAGACCAAATGGACTGATGTTTTTCACAACCACAGAGGGGTTTGATCCCCCGGTCTCAAACCATATGGCACGTTAAACACTAGCCAGAGAGGGGCAGGGCGCTCCTTGGCAGTGGACCATGGAAGCATAAACGTGAGGCATTCTGTTTCCTTGTGTGTGCTTTTTTCCCTTTAAATATTTACTTTTTGTGTTTTGCCAGGACCCAATTTCCATCTCATATGCAGAACAGGCTGTTTTTGTAAATGGTGGTGGGGGTAGGAAGGGGACAGCTCAGCTGGGGGACCTGTAATAGGATATTGAGTCTTTCACATCCAGGGGCTGGTTTTCCTCCTTCCCAGGGCAACAGTGTGCAAAAACCCGCTGCAATCTTAGTGTCTAGGTTGAGCGGCTCCTGGAAAAAGGGTGGGTGGTCTTGCTCCCTGTCTCTCTCTTCCTCAGGTGCTCCCTTTGCAGGAGCCCAGAGCACCCAAGGAGAAGGCTGTGGAAAATGTGAGCCTTGCTGGGCCATTGGCAGGTGGTCCCTCCCTGTTGGGTCTGAGGCCGTGGGGGGCAGTGGAATGTGAGCGTGAGCCACGTGGGCTGAGACGGAGCCTCTGGTTGGAGGTGGCTGATGGCACATCACTCGTACACTTCCCACCCACAGGAGAAGCAGGCCGGAGGAGAAGGGTGGCAAGGGGGTGGGTGGCCCAAGGGAGAGCAGCTGGAGGACAGAGCAGATTCCCAAGTGAAATAGAGATGTACCATATAAAAATAAATGAATTAGTCCTGGGCTGCGAGCCATGTTTGAACCAAAGTAATGTAAGCCATCCAACGCTCACGGTCTCTGGTTCACCAGGCTTCCACACACATTGCTTCACAGAAAATGGAAGGGTTTGTCATAAAGGAGTGTGGCGGTTGAACAATGCTGGGCATGTGGCTACAAGGAGGGCTTGGAGCTGGCAAATACAGATGTCGCGAACTAAAAATACGCAGCCCTGGCACTTCCTCATTGGATGTGAGGGACGAGGGCTGGAAGAAACATCCCGACAACCTAAGATGTCTCTGAAGGTCCCATTTGTTTCACATGTGACCAGAGGAGGAGTAGACTTTGAGAGGCACCGTGTTGCATCCTGAGCCCAGAAGGAAGGCCGGACAGAGTGGACACTACTCGACCTCCACAAACAGCAAGCCCGTGGAAGTCAGACTCATGCTAGGAAGAGGAGACCTGTGCACACTTGCAAAGTGCTTTTTAGTTTATAATGTCTTCTCACTCGTCACCACCCGGAGACACTGATATCATTGCCCTTATTTTCTAGTGCAGGCCTTCTCAGACTGTAGTGTGTGTGTGAGCATCGGGACAGACTCATGCATCTGAATCCCAGAGATTCCGATACAGTAGGTCTGGGTGGGTCCCCAAAATGTACATCTCTGACAAGCTCCTGGGCAATGCTGCTGTTATTGGTCTGTGAACCACACCTTGAATTGTATTGTTCTCAGTGAGTGACACTCATTACACTTGTCACATTATTCGACCTGGGCAGCAGGAGCCCAAGCCCAGGATTCCACTAATACCATGGTGCTTCTTACTCCTCATATAAGAGGAATAAAGCATGGTGCCCATGTCAGGTGAGTCTGAATTTGTCCTCAGAATCCTTTCTGACATGGCCCTCTTGGCAGCCACCACTACCAACCAGAGTTGACATGCAGATGAAACCTATTTATTGCCCTTGAATTGGTGGAATAGGAACTGGTCTAAAAGTCAGGGAACCTGGGCCATTAACTAGTTGTGGGAGACAGGAGGAGGTTTTTAATTCTGCTCTACTTTGCTTCCCTCACCTGTACTGAGAGAGCTGGCTTGGGTCCACAGTTTTCAACTGGGGTGATTCTAAGAAGTATATTGCATTGGTCTGCTCAGGCTGCCATAACAAAATACCATAGATGGATGATTTAAGCAACAGGAATTTATTTTCCACAGTTCTGGAGGCTGGGAAGTCCAAGATCAAGGTACTGGCCAATTTGGTTCCTGATGAGGGCCCATTTCTTGGCTTGTAGATGCTGCCTTCTCGCTGTGTCAGTTCTGGAGGCTGGAAGTCTGAGATCAAGGTGTCAGCAGGTTTGGTTTCTCTTGAGGCTCAGCTCCTGGGCTTGCAGCCATCTTCTCACTGTGTGTTCACCTGGTCATCTCTGTGTTGCATGTGTCTAGCGTCTTTACTGATAAGAGCCCTAATCCCATCATGAGGGCCCCATCCTATGGCCTCACCTAACCTAATCACTTTCCAAAGCCCCCACCTCCAAATACTATCATATTGGGGGTTAGGGCTTCAGTATATGAATTTGGGGCAGGGGGGACACAATTCAGTCTATAACATCTATGAATAGTTTGTTTTCAAACACAGGTTTCTGGGTCCTTCCTCCAGAGATTCTGATTCAGTTCCTCTGGGTGGGATCTAGGAATTTTAGTTTTTAGCAGGTACCCCACATGAATCTCAGCCTCAGTTAGGCCTGAGCAGGCCTGAGTGAGTTGATGACTGGGTCCCTCCGTTCCCAGGCAGTGAGCGGGTTGCAGGGGCCTCCCGAATTCCAACTAGGACTGATCACATAAGCACAGGCCACCTCTATAATGGTGACAGAGGGCTGGAGGAAGGGCTGTGGCTTATTAAAATGCAGATCTATGAACAAGCTCCCCTCCCTGAGCCAAGCACACAGTAGGCACGTAATTAGTGTTTACTGAGGACTTCACCTAGGACCCCTTCTAACTGCAAAAGTCTTTGACACATGTAAATCATCTTTGGAAGCACTCTCAGAGGGGTTATCTGACATTATTTAGGGAACAGGCAGTACAGCTGCCTATGTTTTTACTGTCCAGGAGGCTTAAACAACAGCGGGGACATTTACATTTCCCTCATCTCTCTGAGCAGCAGAAAGCAAAACAACTCGAGCTGTGACTAGAAAATGAATATAAACAAGCACAAAGAACAGACCCTGCTCCTTTTAGCCCTCTGGGCAGCTGCTGCTTTCTTTCATTCCCCGCTGACTGCAAGGCCCAGAGTAAAAGCAAGTGTAAAGCGATAACTGGGGCTTCCTTAGGACAATACAAACGAAGAGGGAAATGGGACATGTTTCCAAAGTCCTTTAATCCCATGAGGAATAATGAATGAGGAAAGGCAAGGGAATGTGGACAGAGTTTTCTCTATTAAAAGTAGGATGACGAAGAGGAAGATAGTAATGCAAAGTACTTGAACCAATAAATAGCAAATAAAAACCATTCCTGAAAACCACACTGAGATGTCACTACTCACCTATGAGAGCAGCTAAAATAAAAAATAGTGACAATATCAACCACTGGTGATGATGTAGAGAAACTGGATCTCCCTCATACATGTGCTGGTGGGAGTGTAAAATAGTATAACCGTTCTGGGAAATTGTTTAGCAGTTTCTTGTGAAATTAATCATGCCATATGGCCCAGCAATTGCAATCCTGGGCAGTTAACCCAGAGAAATCAAAATTTATATCCACACAAAACATATACAGGAATGTTTATATTAGCTGTATTTATAGTAACCAAAAATGGTGAACCACCCAGATGTCATCCAGTGAGAGGGTGGTTAAACACACTGTGGAATGTCCACCCTGTGGAATACCACTCAGCAATGAAAAAGCGCTGTTGACACACACAACGTCTGAGATGGATCGCAAAGGAGTCATGCTGAGTGAAAAAGACAACCTCAAAAGGTGTCATACTGGATGATTCTGTTTATATAACATTTTTGAAATGACAAAATCACAGAGATGGAGAACAGATGAGTAGATGCCAGGGGTTAGGGAGAGGAGATCAGAGAGGGATATGGGTGTGGCTATAAAGGAGTAGCGTGAAGGATCCTGCAGGGACGGAACTGGTCTGTGTTTTGATTATGCTGGTGGTTACTCGTGTCTACACATGTGATAAAAATGCACATAACTACACACACACACACACACACACACACACACACACAAATGAGTGCATGTAAAACTGATGAAATCTGAATAAGGTCTGTGCATTGTACTAACATCCATTTCTTGCTTTCAATATTATGCTATAGATTGATGTTATCCTTGGGGAAATTGGATGCAGGGTACGTGGGACTTCTGTATGATTTTTACAGCCTCCTGTGAAGCTATAATTATTTACAAAGATAAAGAAAAAAGAAAACCTCTGGAAGAGAAAAATAACTAAAGGAAATGCAGTTGCTCACAATGAGAACTCAATGAAGTTACTGAGAAAAGCAATTCCTCTCTCTTTTGGAGTTGAGTACACCATCTTGGTTTCATCAACACAAATAGTATTGGCTGCACCTGTAAAGCCTCGTAACTAGTGTCGGGAGCAAAGGCCCCTGCCCCACTAAAGGTTCACTGAAAAATCACTGACATGAGGCAGATTAATTAATAGCAGAAAAGGCATTCAAATTTATATAACAATACACGGGAGCCTTCAGTATGAAGACCCAGAGACAGGGGGAAATTGTCCATTTTTATGCTTAGGTTCAACAAAGTATGGGCAGCCATGTAGAAACATGACTGGACAAAAGGGTTGATCTCATGCTGGTATACTGAGTGGGGAAACCCAGCAAGGCCTGGCTGTCTAGATTCTTCTTGGCCTCTCTGTGCAGCATTCCTTCCTTCTGGGTGTAGGGCAGGACCCTCTCTAGAGTGGGGGTCTCATGGCCTACAGTTAAACAAGGTAGGTTGGATAATTACCTTATGGCTAGTTTTTACACAGAATAATTTTAAGTTTTATGGTTGGCCTGCAGGAAAAGGGGCTCTGACTTTTATGACCCACCTTGGGGAAAAGGGATTCTAGTTTCCACGGCTTAGCCTCAAGGAAGAATGGGATGAGAGGCAGGAGGACAGAAGAAGGTCAGAGAAGAACTTTTGCTTCTAAGGCCTGCATTTTGAGGTGCTATTTCCTGAGCTCTGTCACTAGTCACCTTAAAAGTTATACATTGTACAAAATAGACAGTCCAGTAATAAACCCTCACATACATGGTCACATGGTCACCGTAAGAATGCCAAGACCAGTCAATGGGGAAAGGACAGTCTTTTCAATAAATGGTGCTAGGAAAATTGGATATCCACATGCAGAAGAATAAAGTCGAACTCTTACCTTATGCCATACACAGAAATTGACTCAAGATGGATCAAAGATCTAAATGTAAGAACTAAAACCATAAAACTCTTAGAAAACAACACAAGGAAAAATTGTCATGACATTGAATTTGGCAATGATTTATTGGATATGACACCAAAAGCACAGGCAATAAAAGAAAAATAGACAAATTGGACTTCATCAAAATTAAAAACTTTTATGCATCAAAGGATACCATCCACAGGGTGAAAAGGCAACCCACAAAATGGGGAAAATATTTACAAATCATATATCTGATAACAATAAATATCCAGAACATATCAAGAACTCTTGCAACTCAATGACAATAAATGACCCAGTTGAAAAATAGGCAAAGAACTTAAGTAAGCATCTCCCCAAAGAAGATATATACAAATGGCCAACAAGCATGTAAAAAGATGCTCAACACCACTAATCATTAGGGAAATGCAAATCAAAACCATAACGAGATACCACTTCACATCCATTAAAATGGCTATTTAAAAAAAAGGCTGGGTGTGGTGATGTGCACCTGTAGTCCTAGCTATACTTGGGAGATTGGCCTGGGAGGATTGCTTGAGCCCAGGAGTTTGAGGTTGCAGTGAGCTATGATGGTGCCGCTGCACTCTACCCTGGGCAACACAGCAAGACCCTGTCTTAAAAACAAACAAACAAAAAAACAAAACAAAACCCAGAGGAAAATAGGTGTTTGATGAAGATGTGGAGAAACTGGAACACTTGTACATTGCTGGGGAGAATGTAAAATGGTTCAGCAGTTGTGAAAAACAGTGTGATGGCTCCTCAAAACTATTATAAAAATAAAATTACCACATGATCCAGCAATTCCACTTCTGGGTATGTACTCCCAAAAATCAAAAGCAGGAACTCAAACAGATATTTGTACACATGTTCATCGCAGCAGTATTCACAATAACCAAAAGGTGAAACAACCTAAATGTCTATCAGTGGATAAATGAGTAGACAAAATGAGTATATGCGTGCAATGACATATCATTCAACCTTAAAAAAGCAAGAAATTTTAACAAATGCTACAACATGGAGGAATCTTGAAGACATTTTGCTAAGGGAAATAAGCCAGACACAGAAGGACAAATATTGTATGATTCCTCTTACGTGGGGTACCTGGAATAGTCAGATTCAGAGAGGCAGAGAGTAATTGCAGTGGTTGCAAGCAGCTGGGTGGAAGGGGGGATGGGGAGTGGGTGTTTTATGGGTTCAGAATTTCGGTTTGGGATGATAGAATGTTCTGGAGATGGATGATGGTGACGGTGGCACAACAATGTGAATGCAGTTAATGCCACTAAACTGTACACTTAAAAGTGGTTAAAATGGTAGATTTTAAGTTATGAATATTTTACCACAAAAGTCTTCATACAAAGTCCCAAAAGTCTCCATACAAAGGAAAAATTTTGTAAGATCTTGGAATGAATATTTTATGTGGAACTCCTGACTTCAAGGGATCCTCCTGCCTCAGCCTTCCAGATTGTTAGGATTACAGGCGTGAGCCACCACGCCTGGCCTGTTTTGTAAATAAAGGTACATTTGGCTACAATTTCCTATTTTCCCTATGTATGGCGACCCACGTCAAATTCCACCCTCCTGGTGACAAGGCCACTCAGTGATGTCTCTCCCCCCTATACTCACCTGTTACACTTCTTGTCCAGCCCCATGTTTTGGTATTTGCATGTTGTAGTTAGATTTACAGGTGCAAATTTCATATTCTTCTAATTAACGTGTGAGATCCTCAAGGCACAAACCAAATCACTCATCTCTTTGTATCCACTAAATCATTTGATGCTATGATTTGTCACAGAGTGGGTACTCAGTGAATTTTTGGAGCTGATTAAAAAGAAGTTTTCACCCATTTCTCTGTCCCATGCGGAAACATTTGAAAAACACTACAAATGGGAGAACTTGGTGAATAAATACCTAGTCTATGAAAGATAGAGATACCTTAAAAATTCACGTTCATAAGAACTTTCTGAGTTCTAAGAATGGGCTGAAAGGCTGGGATGAGAGATTCATGCTGTATAAAATCGGATTGCTAGAACTACAGGGAAATCTACCACGTCTACTACAATTTCCATATCTCACGGAGCAGAAAACTAACACAAAGAAAGTCAGACATTGACATAAAAACACACAGACGGTGCAGAGTTGGGACTAGAGCTCATTACCTTCTTCTAAGTTCTGACTTTTTCTTTTTACTTGCCCCGGCTGCCCGAAGGAATTATTTTATTTATGTGTGGGATACATGGAATGTAGAAATGAGAAATGTCCATTATAATTTTCCACCTGCGGATGAAGCCCATTGAATTAATGGCAAAAATAACCTTGAGTGTTCAAATTAGCAGGTCTGTGGATGTAAACATTTTCATGCCGGATGAGCAGGGATGCAGATGACCGTTTGCTGTGTGGAAATAAACGAAGACCACCCACAGAGAACAAGCAAAGGCTATTTATCCAGAGCTTGCCATTGCCTGTATTTGGCAGAGACGCCAGGGCTGGCGGGGGGCTGGGAAAGCTGTCCAGTGGGAACAGGGGAGGCCTCAGGTGTGCCCGGGCTGGAGGCGGTTGGCCGGGGAAGCGGAGGCAGGCTACCTAGACACGGGCGTCCCGTGGGATTGTTTCAGGACACAATTGGACTTAATCTGTCTGGTCCCAAGTTGGACGTGGGGACAAAAATTGGGGAAATTATCAGTTACTAATCAAATCCTGGCCATTTGGGGCCATTTGTTACGCAGGTTGTTGTTTGGCTTCCTGGATGAGCTGCGGGAGGTAGCGGTCCGACTTGTGGGCGGGGGGGCTGGCCTCCCGGGCTGGGCACTGTGGCTCGTGGTTGGTCTCCTGGGCCGGCTGCTGCAGACTGTGGGTCTGAGTTCTATTTTATTTATGGTCTGACCATTGCCTGTTTGCATATTCAGTCTCTCGGTGGTTGTACCTAAGGATGCTGACCACTTGCTCTGTGAATAAGCATTTCTCTCTTCAACCTGCCTTTTGTAAGCGTCAAGGCCCAGACTGCAGAGAAACGATGTGTTCGTGCCTCTGCCTTCTCAGAATGCAGATCTTCTGCTGTATGCTACATCCCCACAAGCCTTTTTTAAAACCCGCTTTTCTCAGTTTAATTCCCTGCTTAAAAAAAAATGTGCACTATCTCTGGATTGGGTCTAAGCCTCCTGCCCACACTTCGGATCCTTTATGAACTGTATCTGCCACACTTATCCAAGTTTTCCTGCTGCCCACCTGCACCACTCATGAGGAATCCTTGCTTCCTCGGGCTTATCCTGACTCCCCTGGCCACCTCTCACCCCTCCCCGCCATGGTTTCCCACTTCCTGGGATGCCTTCGCTCTCCTCTCCAAATCCTGCCTGTGGTCCAAGCTTCAGTCTGGAGCCTGCCTCCTGTAGGAACCATTTCCTCACAGCTCTGGTACACGTGACTGTCTCCCTTTTCTGACCCTGAGAAGCTGAACCCGCGTTCCTCACTGGGGCTCCCAATGGCTGTGCATCAGAGCCTCACCTGGGAAGCTTGTAGAGAGTGCAGAGTCCTGCGTCTCACCCACAGGGATTCGGATTTGTTAGGTGTAGGTAGGTTGGGCAAGTCATATTTGGACTTGTAGGGAACAAGGGGAAAGAATGCTTTTGTTCAAAAGTAAACAACATGCACAAAGGCATAGAGTTGGAAAAGTACACTTGTGTGTGTGTGTGTGTGTGTGTGTACACATTGCATGGTAGAGAAAATTGTGAAAGAATTTGAAATGAACCAAAAAGATAACTGAGTATCTTCAATAGAATATGAGGCATTGCTTGGCACACTTTTCTGGAATATTTGATTCCGTGGTGTCTCTGCTCCTTTCGTTGTCTTTGAGCTTTTTACATCTCTGTAACTGGTGGATAATGGGCAACAATACAAACAAATTTTGCATTTGCATGGAATTTCCACTGATTTCCTCCCTAATTGTGGAAGGAGCCTCTTTTGCATGTGTCCATTCTTTGGATTCTCCTTTGAACCAGTTCTAACATTTTCCTTGTTCTCTCATTAATTAATAAGTTAAATAAAACCCTTGGCACAAGTTCGTTTTATATTTCCTTTCTTTCTTTTTTTTTTTTTTTGAGTCTCACTGTGTTGCCTGGGCTAGAGTGCAGTGGCATCAGCCTAGCTCACAGCAACGTCAAACTCCTGGGCTCAAGCGATCCTACTGCCTCAGCCTCCCGAGTAGCTGGGACTACAGGGGTGCACGACCACACCCGGCTAAATTTTTTCTATATATTTTTAGTTGTCCGGGTAATTTCTTTCTATTTTTTAGTAGAGACAGGGTCTTGCTCTTACTCAGGCTGGTCTTGAACTCCTGACCTCGAGGGATCCTCCCACCTCGGCCTCCCAGAGTGCTAGGATTATAGGCGTGAACCACCGCACCTGGCCCGTTTTATATTTCTGAGACAGTCAGAGTTTTATCTTTTAAAAAATTCTCTCTGTGTCTCTCACACATACACACATGCACGTGTACACACAGAGGCCCCCCTTGGCCGACTCAGTCATCCTACCTTGAGTAAATGGCTCACTTTGGTGAGGGCTATTGGGATCTGCTGAAGGGACAGACCATGCAACTGGAACTTTGTGAGGTAAATTGGCTTTAAAAGGGTCCTTCAAAGTGTCAGAATCACTATTTTATAATTTTTCATCCCTCCAGGGCACCTTTCAGCAAGAGTGTGTAAGTAGCATGACTCTTTTTTTTTTCTGTACATCTCTGGGAGCTTTTCTTGGGAATTCTCAAAGTGCTGAACAAGGTAGAGTAGCAGAGAAATACAAAATGAACTTGTGCCAAAGATTTTATTTAATTTATTAAGCTTTTCCATCTTCTGACTGCCAGTCCAGCAACAAATGCTGGCCGGCTGCTTTTAGGTTGGTCACAAACTGCCTTGAGTCTTTCATCTGGAGGGAGTCAGAGAGATTCTGCCTCGGGAGCCCATCGGCCTGTGGCTTCCCTCCTACTGGGACAGTCCCCACTGCATTCTAGTGGGCCGGGGCGCTGGAGCTGTGCACCCCACAGAACACCCACCCTTCCTGGTTCAGGGCTGCTTCATTCCGTTCCTGCCCTTTTTTTAAAACCATGAGGCAAACGGTCCAGGTGCTTCCTGTACCTTTTGCTTTGCAACTTTCCACTGACACGGGCTCACTCCTTGGCCAAACTTTGGTAAGGCCCCCAGATCCCTCTTCTTCAACTAGTCCTCGACCTTGGGTCCTGTCTTCAACCTGCTTTGTCCAGTTGTTGCAAGGATCCTGCTAAGTCAGTTTGGCAAGAATTCCACCATCCTGGACACTGGCTGACCCTTGAAATCTGATCAAATCCCTCATCTGCCACCCTTGGTATCTGATCACGCTGACCTGCCTTCAGCAAGAATCCTGTTGGGCCCCTACCCTTGATGTCTCCTCTTAAGCGCTTTTCCATCCACCGACCCCTCACTCAGTTCATCAGTGGTAAGTCCCCAGCTGTCTTTGTTGCACTGGGGTTGAGCCCCATCTCTCTGCCCTATTTTGATAGTCTTCACACCTATTGTAATCGTCCTGAATAAAGGTGTCCTCATGTTTTAACAAGAGGCAGAATAATTTTTTTTTTAATACCACCAGGGTCTGAGCTCAAAGGAATGACTTGCCCAGGCCATTCTGACCCCTAAGCAAAGTCGACTTAAGCTAACTTGGGTCATGTTCTGCTTTCTGAGATCCATCCAAACCAAATAACTATCTCTTTGTCTTCCAAGGTGTCCACTCGTGCATTGGCAAAAGGATACCTTTAGTCTGGACCCCTGGAAGAGAATCACCTCTTCCCCTTGTGCCTGGAACACCTCTCTATGTACAGTCCCTTGTTTCCATCACTGAGATGTAAGGGAGGGATGTTTTGACTTCCAGGCTCAAGAATCTCAGGCTTGACTGAGTGCTGAGCTGCCCGACCATACACGCCATCCTTCTACCCGCTTCTCCCTGTGTAGAAGGGGCCTGATGATTTTGTAACCCTTGTCACAGGGCTCCTTGAGGAGATGTCTGATTCTTTAGGAGAGAATTCTACATGCTTGGGACGTTTTTTCCTTTTAATTTGCTCAGCCTCATAGAACCCAAGCAGAAGTTAACCCCCAAAATGCGCAAGGACAAAAGGGGGCTAGGAAATGGGCCTAAATGGCTGAAACAACAAACCCTTTTCCTAAAGGGCAAAGAATGATTTCCTATGTTAGAAAGAATTTACAAAGAATTTACAACCTTGGCTGCTTTCCTTTCTTTCTTCTTTTTTTCCAGCCTCCGCCATCTCATGCCATAAAGGAGACCAGTTTGTCCAAAAGCCCCTTCTTTTTGATGAGAGTCTGTCTCTGGGAAACGGATTGGGCTTCAAGGAACACATAAAAGTAAGTAGTAAAAGCCAAAACACAACACACCACACAGTGCCACCCGCAGTCACCTCTGACTGGCAGGACCCTTCTCGGCTAGGTCCATCTGCATTGTGATAAGAGCATTTGGGAGTGATGTCAGCCTAATTAGCCCGGCTAATGTCTGGTTTCCTGAAGCGGGCTTTTGTGAGGTAATTGGCTGCCTTGGGGTCAAAATGCAGTAATTACAGGTCTTTTTTTTTTTTTTTTAAACTAAATGAGATAAACAGCTTTTGAATTCTACAAGCAAGTAAGCCAATCACACTGAGAAACTTCTCTTTGTGCCCCAGAACTGCAGTGGGTATTTTGACAGGTGATTTCAATACCATGTAGCTATTTATTTATTCTGGGTTTGGGACATAAACACAAACATCTTGGCCTCCAATTCTACGTGTTCAGCAAATGCAGGGATTGCATGGTAGAGGGTCTGTTTCAAGCGCTGAAACTGAAGGAGAAGGTCGGAAGGTGCTTGAGCTAAAGCAGAAATTCCACTACAATTTTAAAGCCAACAGAGCAGAATTATCCAAGTAAACCAGCTCCCTTTCTTCCAGTTGTTTGCTTATTTTCTTTGTAAAAATCAACAATGGAGGAGTCTTGAAGGCCATGGAAAGCTATAAGGTTTGGAAATGTCATTTCCACGTGGGGAGGCTCGCAGACCTGGTCGATCTGAGCTCGATGTGAGCATGCTTTTCCCAGTCCCGGGTGAGGTAAGAGTGGCTGGCTTCATGGGGAGTGAAGACCTGGGGATAGGAGATGGGAAAATGTTTCGTAAGTGAGATAAGCACTATTTCCAGGACTTCGTTGGCTTCTGGGGTCCTAGTGCCTCCCACTCCGTAGCAAGCTGGCTAACCCTTGCAGCCGAAGACTCAAGTGCTGCCACAGACCAGATGTGGACCACAGATGCAGGGCGCAGGCCCCACCGCGGACCACCTGGGACATAATTCCTATGTGTGTTCAAGTACACTACTCTGGCATAGGGTTTGCTCTAGATGGGCATGGCCCGTTTTGAGCAAAGACATTAAGAAGGCAGGAGTATGAGGGCGAGAAGGTAAGGAAGTACCAGGGTAACGACCTACTACATTTTGGTTTCTTTGGAAGAAAAGCGATTGGCAGATGAGCATAGCCCACGTTTCCTAATGTAGAAACTTTAGCTGGTTGTGTGTGGGAATTTGAGTGCATTTCCCTCTTCTTCTCTGCTCCACCTAGGACACCTGACATCCAAACGTGAAGGATACAGGTTGGCACCATCTCTGTCTCTATTGATGGAGTTTGACACCGTAGATCAATTACTATTTGGGTGCATGGCTGGGGCATGACTGTCATCACTCCTCCACAAACAGGATTATTATTATTTTTATTATTATTTTTTGAAATAGACATCTCTTAAGACCAACCACACCTATGGAAGGAAGTCTGGTAATTAATGACTTGGTCTGTCTCAGCACTGCCAAACCTTAATGATTAGGAGGAACTGCCTGTTGGGGTGGGGTCAAGAAAGAGGCTTTGGCCATTCAGACTATTTCTAAATCCCACAGTTGATTGCAGCCTCATCATCAAACACATCCAATGGCGGTTGGGAGCTTTGCAGAGCCTGCCTACAGGATACCCTCCACATTTTTTTTAGTACAAGGGTGAGGATCTTAAAGATTCCGCCTTAAGTCAGGAAGACAGGCAACACCGTAGGACACAGAGCATAGATATTTGTAACCATTTAAAGATGTTTATTGGACCTAAGTCACTATATTGTGCAGCTTGTATCTATACACGAAGAACAAGACTTTATCCAGCAGTCAGCCAACCCTAAGGGAAAGGGAAGGAATTAGATTACACGACAACATTTGTTATTTTAATGAGCATTTGAGAACTTAAAAGCCAGAATTGCTTCCAAAGCAGTGTGCAAACACAAATTACTCCAAAATTGTCCCCTTCCAAGAAAATCCTGCTTGATGACACATATTCTTCTGCTCCTGAAATCAGAATCTCTTCTCCAAATCATCCTTTAGAAACTCTGTCTATTCTTAATTCTGTACAAAATATACACAGGTTACCCACCCAAGACTCTGGCCCAGCTGTGGAATAGCAATGTTAACTGCTGGCTGTTGGGCACATGCAAGCCATGACACTAAGCAGGGTAGAGAATATCCTTCATCGAACCAGTATTTTTTGAGTACTTAATGTCTAGATATTGGTAGAGAAAATAAATATAATAACAGTTAACATTTAGTCAGGGTCTGCTAGGTATCAGGCAAGGTTCTATGTGGGTCTCCCTTAGTGTCTAACAACACCGCGTCTCTGAGAAGACAGACCCCACCCTGGTTGTCACGGGGCTTACTATTCCACAGGGAAGACAGGCATTAAACAAGTCATTGCAAGTCTGAGTTCTACAAAAGACTGCAATGAGAGCCTAGGAGAGGGGGTTGAAAGCTTCCCAAATAAGTCCTGTGTAAGTTGCAACTGAGAACTCCAGGGGTCAGCTTTCGAAGCTGGTGAAGCTGCAGCCAGATTAAGGTGAGCATAGATAGGACTTTAATATAGACTCCTGGACCTAATAAAATGTAATCAAGTCTTACCAGTCATGCAGTAGAGAGCCTTTTCTTCACGCTTTACCACCCACACTGTGGGTGAGGCACCCTGCAAAGTGATTTATGTGCCTTTTATCCTTAATCTTCCTAACAAGCCTGTGAGGCTGGCTAGTGTTGTCAGGATTCCCATTTTACAGGTGAGGAAGGTGAGGCTTAGGGAGATGGGGTGGAGGCCAAGGTCACAAGAGAAGAGGTGAAAGCTGTGCTGACACTCGAGTGTATGTGATGCCACAAACCGTGGTCCTCACGTCCCTATTTCCCAAACTGGTCTGATGACAAGACCCTGGTGGGACACTTACTTAGTAAAGGTGCACATGACTCAGCCAGTTAGGACCCAGGATCTGTATCTCGCAAGCCTCGTCACCAGGCCACTTTGGGGAGTGCTGACCTTCGCTACCCGGGAGTGGGCCACAGAAGGAGCTTGGGGCCGGCACTGCCACTTCCCAGCTGGTCCCCGGCAGGCAGGCTCTTTCTGCACCTCAATTTCCCTCCTTCACCTCCTCCATTCCCCCCCACTCAGGTTAGTCTTTATCCACAGAACTCATCACAACCTGAAATTTTATTGTATTATGTACTGGTTTATTGTCCTTGAGCCCCTCTAGAATGCATGCCCCGTGAGGGCACGGGGTTTGACCGGCCCCTGGAGCACACCAGGAGCCACAGGCTCCTCAGCCCCCTCCCCTCCCCCTGGGCTCTCGGCCTCTACTCTTGCTCCTCCTCCACCCAGCCTCCACCCTGAGGCCCGAGTGAAATGGAGATCGAATCCCCATCAACGCCTCACTCACAGTCCTGGAGCAAGGCCAGCAGACGTGCCCCCTGCCTGCCCCTCCTGCCTCCCTCCACCCTCTCAGCTCCAGGCAGCCACGCAGGCCTCCAGGGCGCCTTTCAGTCACTCCAGGTGAACTTCGGTTCCTCGGGACACTTTTCCTGCAGCTGCCAGCGCTGTTTGGCCGGTGGCAAGGTCAGAGACCACAGTCTCAGGGTGACCACCCCTCTCCCCACCTCTTTTCCTGGGCCTCCTCGAGCTCTTCAGGAGAGAGGTGCTCACTTGGAGAAAGGCTCAGGAAGGACATGCATGGTGGCCGTGGCGGTGGCCTGGGGTAGAAGGCATGGGAAGACGTCCTGAGGGGAGGTCAGGAGGGCTGCCCGGCCTCCTTGGTGGGAGAGTGGAGACTGCAGGGAGGTCCTCCCGCGTGAGAACTCTGCGGCTGCTCCCTGGGTGGGCCGGGCCAGCACAGCCTCGCTGTGTTCCGTGCAGTTGAAAGAAAGCTGCGGGGTGGAGGGGGCCTTGCTGCTCAGGGCCTGCACCGTGGGCTACACCACACATGGCTAAAGTACACAGACTATTAACAATCAAGGAAGGACCTCCCTGCGAGGGAAAATGACACAGGGGTTACTTCTCTGTAAACATCCCAAGAACAAGCACCGGTTCCTTTTAAGGGCTGTCTTTACTTCCTTTGAGAAGTTGCAAATGCACCCATGGAGTGCTTCAGCGCTAGGTCACACGTGGGGGAGGAGGGACACACACACACACACACACTCACTCCCTAGCGGAAGAAAAGCCCAAACACCATGAGGACTTGCCAGCAGCCTGCGCCCTGGGACGGATCATGCTGATGCACAGAACCAGCAGCGCTTGAACCGGAAAACAGGGCTGCCCGCAGAGCAGCGCAGGCCCTACAGCTGGCTGCAGGCATTCATTTTAGACCTCACCGTCCCAGCACCTTTGATTTACAGGTTACTTTTAGGAGATGAAAATGTAGGATTTGCTTCTTGCATGAGTGGGAACAAACTGAAATCACATGGGCGAACTGTCAGGGACTCCTGAGAACAGGAGGGACAGAGTTACAGGGTTTCGGGAGCCGCAAATCCTACCCATGTCTGCGAAGCCAGAGCCCTCCGGGGTCTTTTCAGTGGAGTGGTTACAAGTTGTCCCTCTATCTAGGAAGCCTGAAAACAGCATTCTTCGGGAACAAAGATTTGTAGGTTGTATTAACAGCTGTTAAACTCCTGTGTGACAGAATGCCCTACACTAGCCTAAGCAGCAAAGGAAATTTCTGGGCTTCTGTAGCCGGGAAGTCCCAGGATGGCTCAGGGACTCCAGTGACAACAGTGGAAGCTAATGTGTATTGAGCATGGGGCACGGATTGCAGAGGCCTGTGCAGCCGACCTGCAACCCCCCTCGTGGCACAGGTTCTGGCCTCATCCCATCGTGCAGATGGAGAGGCTGAGGAGCAAGAGCTGCAGCTGGAAAGCAGCAGAGCCCAGCTGCGTCCTGAAGCCTTGCCCTGTCCAATTGGGTCCCACCTCCAGTGCCTTTGGGACTTGCTCTTTGCATTTCCTGGATCTTTCTGCCCTCTGAATTTGTCCCGTTCTCCGCTCCTGGGCACAGGTTTCCTCCCTGCATGGAGACAGGTGGGGGCTGGAAGCCACCACTGGGTGGCCTCCTTGCCTAGGGACTCCAAGGCCAGGGCAGTCTTCCCCATCAGCTCTGAGAGCAGGTCACCGGGGTCGGCAGGAAATGCAGACGAGTGACAAATGGAGATTCCGTGGCCCAGCCACAGCCACTTCAGGGATGCAGCCCAGTGTGGTCAGATCCTCCAATTTTCAAGAAAAGCCAGAAATCTGGATTTTTTATATAAAAATTTCCAGGGCCTGGGCGCTCTGGCCCATCTGGTGCCTGGGTCTGCTCCCTGGTGGAGGAGGGTCCATGACGGATAGCTCCCCTGAGACCACCTTGTGTGGATGGAAACCCCCCAAAGAGGAAGTTATTGAGTAAACTCTAGGACTTCTGTAGAGCCACTTGTTTGAATCCACAGTCCCAAACACCAAACCAGCAGAGAAAAAAATGTGCCATTCAAAAGTTAAAGTTGCTTGTTTTTTGGAACAGCTTCAAGCAGAGATGAGCACCTGGGGCTGCCGTGAGCAGTGGTGACACCTCTCCAGCCTCCTCTGAGGAATGTGGCTTGGTCAGAAATCAGGGGACCCTCTGAGGGCGAGCTGGAAGCTTGGTTTTTATTTCCAATTCAAACTGCAGCCTGTCTGATGAAATAAATACAAAGGAACCAGATGTGGCCCCTTTGTGACATTTGCTAATTATACTAAAGACTGCCCGCAAAGCATCTTCACTTGGGCCAGGGGCTGGACTAGGATTAGCAACTTTTTGGACTTTTCTAATTTGGGTTCTACCTGCATAGCTCATCTAGAAGAAAATGTGGCATGTGTGCACATGATTCGTGGTAGACTTCAGACTGGTAACTGGATAGAGCTGTAGGCATAAATTCGGTGAATATTGTCTTACCCTTGCTAGAGACTATCATTTCCAAGGAGTACTTGGGGTCTCGGTGCTCCCCGTGTGATACAGTGCGTCAGGCGCAGCAGAAGTCCCTTCGGACCTCAGTCTTCATGCCCCATCACAGAGCCTAAGATCACACCAGTACCAGCTTAAGGCATTGTGGGTCTACGCTAGCTTAAACGGGTTACACTAAACCAGGAAGATGAAGTATTGTTACACATAACACAACCTGCTATAAGTTGCATGTCTGCCCTGCTTATCCCTTTGTTTCATAACAAAGCTAGTAATGGGCATTGTTAGCCTTCTTGAGCAGAGGAGGAAACTGAGTCTAAAGGGCTTGAAGTGAAGCTATGTGTGTAATGCATGTATCAGCTAGCGGATACGTGGGCAAGGCAAGATGCCAGTAGTATCAGGATGCTCTTGGCAGCAACGACTAGAAACCCTGAAAGTTTACTATCTAACATAGCCATAAGTCCAGAGGTTGGATGGCCCTAGGGCTGGTTAACTGCACAACTCAAGTGACACGCTCAGGAACCCAGGTTCGTTCTTTGTGTTTGCCGTCCTTGGCAGGTCAGCCTCCACCGCAGTCCCAAGCTGGCTGCATCCCACAGAGACAGCCTCACCTAGAGTGCATCAGGAGGTGCCCATTCCCTCATTTCACACTTGGTTTTGAACATCCTGTACCTCAGATGCTTTGATTTTTCCTGTAAAGTAACATTAGCAATACCCATTTTCTTTCAACTAACATAGAGGTTGAGAAGAGTTCTTGCTTCTGTTTTAGACAAGTCGTGTGGATCAGGCAGGGCCAGGGAACCAGTGAGAATTTCCTCCATTGCAGGTGATTCAAGTCCCATTTCCCCACTTCTGGCTTCTGCTCTGCATATAGATTGAGAGCCTGGATTTGGAGATCTAGTTCCACCACTTATCAGCCATGTGAGTATTACCAAAACGCACTGGGATGCACCCCCCAGTGCAGTAAAGCCAGATGCTGACACTGAGGTTTGCAGCAAGAGAACCAGGTATTTACTGCATGGAACCAAGAAAGGATAACAGGCAGCTAACACTTAAGACTGGAACTCCCTGATGGCTCATAAGCAAGAGTTTTTAAAGGCAGGGGTACGTTTCAGGAAAGCAGAAGTTGTAGGCAACATTGTAAATCAATACATGGCGATTATACATTGGTTTGGCCCAAAAAGGTGGGATATCTTAAAGTGGGGGCTTCCGGGTCACAGGTGGATTCAGATTCTTTGATTAGCTATTTGTTAAGGCAATAAGGCCTTGCCTAAAACTTGGGGTCAGCGGAAAGGAATGTTATGGTTTGACCTGTGGGTGTGACTCTCTCCAGGCCGCTCAGGAAAAAAATTTAGAACAAAGAATGGTGGTCAGAGTTTAGTCCTCAGGTCCCCCTATTTGAGGTCTATGTGATAGTGGTGGGCATTTTCCATCTGGTGGGGGTTTCCGAAAAACAACGTAAGAACATATGTTAAGATGTTATTACAGGAACTAAAACCCCTGTGACTCTGGCTTGCTTGGGAGACTACTGTTACTACTCAATACCTTCTTGCTTATCAGGTTGCTTATTTACTTTTCGAGACTAGCTAGGTGCCTGGAATTTCCCTTGAAGGGACTCAAGATATTTTCTTTGGGAGTCCATGCTTGAGGGGCCTGGCAGATCCCTAAAAGGGATCCCTGCTCCATCTCATGAGGTTGTGAGAATGACTTAATGTCTTTGTGCCTCAGTTTCCACATCTTTAAAATGGGAATTATATTAGAACCTGCCTCTGAAGGTTGCTGTAAGGATGAAATAAATTAATATAGGGGAAATCCTTGGCACAGGGCCTGGCCTGTTGTAAGAGTGTAATAAGCCATAGTTATTAATGTTTTTCTCCAAGCTGCCTGCTCCTGGGGGGGGGGGATGGCTGAGGAGCTCTGATGTCTGGCCGCTTGTACTCTCAAGGAAGAGAGGGATACCCCTCCACCTCTGATCCCAGGAGAGGCCTTCATGGTCCTGGCTTGGGTGCAGCACCCTTTTGTCCAGGCTGGGCATGTGGCAAGGCCTGTGACAGGGTGCTGTGGCCAGCGTCTCACCCAGACCTTCCTGGGGCTGCGAGGAAGGAGCAGTGTCCTAAAGGAAGCCAGGGAAGACCTGTGACCGCGGGAAGAATGGGAGGTGTGCTGAGCAGATAGTATTATAGATGACCCACCACTGTTCGGTTCCTCTTTGAATCCAGAGGAGTCATGATTTTGACTGAATGTGTTGAATATATTAGATACCATGTTAGCAGCTGTGGTCATAACAGATATTTGAATCATAATGTAATTCTTTATTCTCTGCTCCAGACTGTGATTGCATGTCTAACCATTCTCTCTGTATTTGATAGTATTTATATTGCTGAAAATGAAAATTTGGAGGGGCAAATGACACCTTCAGAGGGTAACCCAGCTTTAAGAGACATTTAAAAACTCTTTGTTGTGTTTTTTTAATTATATAAGCATTGCACATGGATAAAAATATGTGCAAATTAGAAATAATTCAGGCAGCAAAAGTCTGCCTCATTCGGATAACGTTAGTCATGTACACTGCGCACCTAAGTCAAAATGGCTGCCTCGAGGGGGGGGTCCTGCGTCCTCCCCCACAACGTCCTGGGCTTCTCTCCAGCACGGACAGTGAAGCAATATGAATCATTTTTCTGGGGCTTAAAACTTGCTGTCTATGAGCAAGTATTTAATAAGTACTTTAAAAAATGCTGACGGAATTTTTTTCTAAATGTCAAAAGCCACAGACCTTCAACAAATATATTAATTTTAATTTTTATCAATACATGACCATAGTTTTAAAAGTAAAAGATTTATTAATACAACAACAACAAAAACCAAAGTAGTCTTTGCCCACCTGACCTCATCCACCCACCTTCCCATTCCTCTGGCAAACATTTTAACTCTTCTGGTTCTTTCTTCCAACGCTTCTCTCCATACTGTAAAACAACAGGTTTACATTGCTGTCTCCTAATTTTACAGTTTTACCTCAATTAACTTCTCCCAATGGAATATAATAAAGTTTGGTTCCTTTTATATACAACCCCTGTGCACATTCTCCAGATATATTTATCTCTACAATTTAATTTTTGGTTACACCAAAATTCTGTTTTCACAATATCATGATTATATAAACAACTGAGCCATATTGTATGCACTGATTATTTTCTTTTATGATCACTATTTTGTTTCCCTGGGAGTTAATAATTGCCTAAATTTTCATTTCCCAGTTGTGTGATGGGCCTGTCATTTATTCATCCTCAAATTCTTAGCCAGAGTATACATTTCTCAAAATGTTCCAATATACCAGATAATCTATGTGATTCATATTTTTCATGGTAATTATCCTCCTAGAGATTTTAATTTGAATCTATCAGATATTTTACTCAGCCCTCCCGTTCCCATAGATTTCTTTTCCAGAGCTTTGCTCCTTCCTCTTCCAGTATGAACAGGTGCTGTCTTAGGCCAGCTGTGGAGTCATTGTCATCACCCTGGGGACCTCATGCGTCACTTCAGGAACTCTCACTGGTGCTGGATGTCCTGTTTCCTGGGTCCCACATCCTCCTCATTCTTGGTGTATTTTTTTGCTTTGATTAAGCACACTGGCCACTGGCTTCCTGAAAATAAAATGGATAAAAAGTAGTGGCTTTTTAATTAATTGATGTTTTTGAGACTGGCATGTGTGAAAATGTATTTATTTTACTTTCACACTCTGACTGACAGATGGTGGGTGCTAGAGTCCAGGCTGGAAATCATTTTGAAATGATGACCTGTGGTCTCGCTATTGCAAAGTCCAACACCATGCTGATCCCTAAGGCTTTTTGTATTCCTGACTTTCTCTCTAGAAGATATGAGTGTCTTCTCACTTTTTCTAGTGTTCTGAAATGTTCAGATGATCTGCTTTGGTGTGTTTCATTCCGTGTTTGTTTCATTTGTGACAGGTGTACTACAGTCGGTGGTGAAATGTTTCACCAGGAGATTTATGCGATTGAGTTCTGGGAAATTTTCCTGTTTTATTTCTTTGATCATTTTCTTCATTCAGAGTGAAAGAAGTTTAGCTATCAAATTTGGTGGATGAATCTTCTAATTTTCTCATATGTTTTTTCATATTCCAATCCCTTAATTATATGTCCTCCATGTAAAAAGCATATTTCTTCAACTTTATCTTCCATCTTTTATCAGGAAGTTTTAAAAATTCATGTTACCATTTTTATGTGTTCTTTTTTATATGGCACCTTATTCTTGTTTTATGGATGCTGTAGGGACCAAGACCCTTGGCCCCATAAAGGTTCACTGAAAAATCACTGACATGAGGCAGATTGATTAATAGGAGAAAAGGTATGCAACTTTATTTAACGTGTGTACATGAGCGCCTTTAGGATGAAGACTCAAAGATATGGGGGAAATTTTCCATTTTTATGCTTAGGTTCAACAAAGTATGGACAGCCGTGTAGAAACAAGATTGGACAAAAGGGTGTGAGCCAATGTTAATAGACTGAGCGGGGAAACCCAGCAAGGCCTGTCTGTCTAGACTCTTCTTGGTCTCTCTGAGCAGCATTCCTTCAGTCTGGTGTGGGGCAGGACCCTCTCTGGAATGGGGGTCTTATGACCCACAGCCAAACAAGGTAGCTCAGATCATTTCTTCATGGCCAGTTTTTACATGGAATAATTTTAGGTTTTATGGCTGGGTTTTGGAAAAAGGGGCTCTGACTTGTATGACCGACCTTGGGGAAGAGGGATTCTAGTTTCCATGGCTTAGCCTCAGGGTAGGGTGGGACTGAGAGACAGGGCAGAAGAAGGTCAGAGAAGAACTTTTGCTTCTTAGGGTGCTTCTGAGGCCTTCATTTTGGGATATTGCTTTCTGGGTCCCAACGATTCAATATCTCCCTTTTTTCTCACTAAAAAATGATTTACAAATTTTGAAAAAATATCGTGCTCTCTACTTTATCTCTTATTCCTTTTTTCTGTTAATTTTTCCTCTTTCTTCACAGAGACTTGCCTCAATTATCTGCTAACCCTCAGTTCATTCATATTTAAGAGTGACTAAAAGGGGATGGGGAACCCTGCGTGGAAGGGTTTTTCTTTTCGTGGGGCTTCCCCAGGGTAACTGGCTATTTTGTTGGGAAATCTCAAACATTATTGTCTGCAAGTCATGTCTCGGGGCTTGATGAGTCTCCTCAGAGAGGAATTCTCCGCTTTCCTGCTGTGGGTTGGGACGCGGGGCACGGCCGGTAGCCAGGTGAGCAGGGGGCTGGTTACCTGCGCCTGGACGCCCCCTGCTTCCTCCGCTCTAGGGGGTGACACCCCTCCCCACCTTCACCGCCCTGTGGGGCAGGTGAGGGGATTCCTGCCTTTTTCCGTAGAGTTTCAAGGAATCCTATTTTAAGCCCCCTGGGCCCCTCCCCGTGAGCGGTACCCTGCGCTTCCACTTCATGGCGCTTCCGCGTCCTGCGTTGCGACACCCCCAGCTGCCGCCCAGCCGCAGAGCCCTTTCCGCGCCTCTGAGCTGCCCCGTTAATCACGCCGATCTGATTTCCGCTTTCAATAGCTTAGGTGACCTCCCTGCTGTGACTCCTTTCGTGTTCGCTTTGCTTTTGTGGGTCAATGTCTCTTTATCTCTCCTGTCCCTTCAGTGGGGCACTGGGAGGGAGTAGACACAGACGCGTGTGTAACTCTTCCAGCTTTCGTGCATTCCCGCAACGCCGCCGCCCCTCCTGACGCCGCTCCCCACCCACCCGCGCTAGCGCACGCTTGGGATCGCCGACCTCTCCCCGCTGCCTGTGCCGTGTCCAGTGCTTGCCTTTCAGGTGGATTTGGGGGCAGAGTGTTGGGATCTGCATGACAAGAGCCCCCATTTTCAATGCAGAATCAGGAGAGGGGGATGAAGCCACCCCTGCTGGACTCCAGAGCACCAGACACCACTCCTAGGGCTGAGAAACTCTGATTATGCCAGACTTCTTTTTTTTTAAATCAAGGAGTAAAATAGAAACCTAAGCCTTTGTTAAAGCTCCCAAGACTGAAATTGTGTTGTACGAGGAAAAGGTCCCACAACAGACAGTTCTGGGTGCCCATCTGAAAGATCAGTTGTTGCTCTCAGCCCTTTGCCTCAAAAAACTGTCCTCTGGACATAAGGGAGGACAGGTGGGTTAGGGTGGAGGGACTTGAGGGCCCCACTCGGATGCTTGTGTAAAAGGAAGAGCTGCTGGGAGTGGGGAGGTGGGGCTGGGGGTGCGGGTGGGGTGGCTGCTAAGCTGGGCGTCCCTTCCAGCCTGAGCCCAGTTTTCAGCTGGACAGTCTGGACCTGCTGTGCCTGTCTCCTCCCGAGGGCGGCGGAGGTTTAATTCACAGGGGGTGTCCTGGGGCTCCTGTCAGTGCAGATCATGACCAAGGACTCAGGGACAATGCAAGGCAAAAGACAGCACCCCCTTGGTTGTTGGGCAGAGTTTGGATCTTGGAGCTGGGTCCTTGTTGGACCGTGAGCACAGTGTTCTGTGCTCTGGGGCAGCCGCTGGGCCGGTGGGACGTTGAGAATGGGCCCAGCTGGGGCCTGGGCTCCTGGGTACTGAACATATTATTCAGCAGGCAAAAGAAGTGCTGGGCATATGGGCAAAGCCTTCAGATTCTGCTTGGGGGGTTATTTAACTCTCCCCCTCTTCCTCACTCTGAACACAGCCAAAGGCATTTGGAATGTGGCCCACATGATCATATCACTGGTGACAATGGAATCCAGGCCACCCAAAACCAATGAATCCCTCACAAGGCACAACTGGCTGTTGGGACTTGTCTCCAGAATTGTGACATTGCCAGTTGGTTAAATATCCTTTGTCTAAATGCACTCACATGAATGTGAAAGCTATTTCCTTCCCACTGAAAAGGCTCTTTATGAGACTGCTCTTTGTGTTCATACCTGGAGACTGAAAAAGTTGTACTCTCTGGGTATTGAGGGTCTTGCTGTGGAGACAAGATGTAGTGTCTGGGCATCCTGCTGCAGCTGCCCTCTAGCCCCAGGGTCTGTGGTCAAGGCCTGGAGGGGACAGCAGGGTGAGCTCCAGGATATGGAGGTGGGAAGATGAAGTGGGGGAAGAGTATGTGGGTGTAGTGGGTCGAAAAGTGGCCTCAAAAAGATATGTCCAAGTCCTCACCTGGTACTTGTGGATGTGACCTTATTTGGAAGTAGAGTCTTTGCAAATGCAGTCTAGTTAAAGCTCTCAGGATGAGATCATCCTGGATTTAGGGTGGGCCCTAAATGCAATGACCGGTAGGGATCCTTGCAAGAGAAAGGAGAGGGAGATTAGAGACAGAGACAGAGACAGAGACAAGAGGGAAGACAGCCATGTGAGGGCGGAGGCAGAGATTGGAACGGTGCTGCCACAGCCAGGGAATGCCAGGAACCACCAAAAGCTGGAAGAGGCAAGGAAGAGAGTCTCCCCTAGAGCCTTCGGGGAGACTGTGGCCCACTAACACCTTGATTTTGGACTGTTGGTCTCCAAAACTAAGAGAGAACCAATTTTCTATTGTTTTGAGCCACTGAGTCTATGGTTATTTGTTATGGCAGCCCTAGGAAAAGAATGTATTGGGAGAGATCTGGGAAGAGAAGAGGCAAGAAGACAGAAAGATGAGGATGTGGGGCTGGGACAGCCATGAAGGCAGAGGCAGGGAGGGGCAGAACGGCCCCCTCCCGGCTCAGGCAGCTCGGGCTGCCATAACAAAACACCATAGACTGGTGGCTTAAGCAACAGGAATTAATCTTCTCCCAGTTTGGGAGGCTAGAAGTGAAAGATCAGGGTGCCAGCACTTCCAGTTTCTGGTGAGGGCTCTGTTTCCCGTGTGTGGACGGCTGCCTTCTGGCAGGGGAAGGCAAATGGAAGAGCAGGGGCAAGCTCTCTGGTGTCTCCTCTTACAAAGGCACTAATCCCCTCATGAGCTACTGATGGAAACCTAATCAGCTCCCAAAGGCCCCATCTCCAAACACCATCATTTTGAGGTTAGGGTGTCAACATGTGAATTTTGGGAGGACACAGTTCAGTTCATAGCACCGACCCCCCCCCCCCCCCCGCTACTACACAGATGTCTCAAGAGAGATCTAGAAGTTTAGTGGCAGGAACTGGACAGAAACTTGCTGTACAAAAAAGGCAAAACCACTATTGATTGAAGTGTAATTTAATCTGGAGCACAGAGTTTATATTGAGAATCCAAGAGAGACACACTTGCCTTGAGTTTAACTGGGCTCAAAATAAAGACTAAGCCAGCAGTCTGTGTGGAGGGCAGGGCGGGTTGAGGGGTCCCTCCTCAGACCTGTGGAGGGGAGGCTGGGAGTATCTCTCTTCTGGTATCTCCTGCCAGAAGGAAGTCTCTGAATGGTTACCCTCCTGTTTTGGGCTAAATTGTGCCACCTCCCCCCACCCCCCCGAATTCATATGTTAAAATCCTAACCCTCAGTACCTCTAAATAACACTAATTTGGAGACAGGGCCTCTAAAGAGGCAATTAAATTAATGAGGCCCCGGGGTGGGCCCTAATCCGAAACCGGTGAAACTAGGACACAGACGTGTGCAGGGACCGAGCGTGTGGAGACACAGGGAGAAGACGGCCATCCACAAGCCAAGGAGAGAAGCCTCAGGGAAAAAGCCAGTCCTGCCAACACCCTGCTCTGTGACTTCTAGACCCTAGGCCTATAAGAAAATGAATTTCTGTTGTTTAAGCCACCCAGTCTTGGTACTTGGTTATGCAGCCCTAGCTGATTAATACACCTCCTCCAAGGCCAGAGCTTCAAGCAGAGCCCTCCCTACAAATAGACACCTGATGGGCAGATCTCTCCCCTCCAGCCCCGCTCAGCCCCGGGCAGGGCAGACACTGGAGGCTGGCTGGAAAGAGCTGGAAAGAGCGTGGGCTTTGAGCTTCCAGGAACATGCTGGAATCACTCTGTTCATGTCCTTCCAACTGTGAGACCTCAAGTTACTCCATCTCTGAGTTTCAGTTAACCATAAAACTGGAGGTAAAAACTCCTCCCAGAGCTGTGCATGTGAAATGAATTAACATATGCAAAAAGATTTATATACCTGAGGCTTAACCACTCTAGCATCTTGTCTCGCATTTTATGTATTACAGGGGACATTTGTGGTGTTTTGCAGCCCACACGGGGCAGCCTGTCTCTTTGAAGGAAACGCTGAGACCTGTGGGAGGTCGGGCCCTGTCTCCCACTGTGTGCAGATGAGTCTTCTAACCACTTGTCTTCTGGAAGTGGGGACAGACAGTGTGACCAGTTCAGCCGGGTTCTCCCATTCAGGCCTTGGGCTTTTGAAGGAGTGACATCGAGAATGCATGAAGGAGACAGTAGAGACAAGACCCCAGAGGTGTGGCAACAAGGGCCAGTGACCTGGCGGTGAGTGTCCATTGCACAGTGCTATTTGGTGTATCCCGAGTAGCGAGTTCTGTGGTGACTTTCCCGTGTTCTTGACTGACATCTGCTCTTTATTTCTGCCCATTTGCAGAACCGCCAGGCTTCCCACTCACTCCCCGTATTGCCTTCCAATTATTTATACCTTTAAATTCTCCTGATAAATTCCTTTTCTGCTCAAGTCAGAATTGCTTGCCACTAAGTGCATCCATTGGTGCATCTGTGTGTGAGTCCCTGTTTGCAGTCAGTCTTGTCCTCTGCCTTGTCCTCTGGGAGCCTGTTCTGGGTGGGCAATCAGACTGGAAAGTTATCTAACAAATTATTTCATACTAAGGTGAGAAAGATTTGCATAAAGTAGTAATTTTCCCAAAGGCACTGACATTTTTAAAAAGGAAAAGAAACAAGTGAGGGTAAGCAGTTAGCATTTCATTTAACTGGCAATGGGAAAGTTAATCTTTAAGGCTAAATGCATACGCATAGAGCACCTGTCACACCTCTGGAATCATGGAATGTTTGAGGCGTTGTCTGGTTGGCTGTGCTGAGACCCATTCGTTTGAGTGGGCACCTCCCCTGAGACCTCCTCCTCTGGCACAGGTGGAGAGCTTAGCTGACTTTCAGGTTTGTGACTTGTTTAGATTTTCCTAGTTTAACCAGAAGGCTCTGAATTTCTTACTTGAACGTCCACTCAGGTGTCTGGTTGATCAACATTGGCAGGTGAGGGTGACATTTTGCCAAATGAGGAGGGGGGAGCCAGGAGAGGACAAAAGGGGTATTTTCCCAAATGTCTTAATCCTTTGTTCAATTTGATGACGTGGCATGACTATGAAGAGAATTAGGCAGGTCCAATGGTGCAGGGTGCGGGTGAGAACAAGTGCAAATTGGAGATTACAAAGAAAGCTTGTGCCTGAGTGCAAATCCCTGGTCAGTCCTTTCAGCCAGTCCACAGCTACTGCCCCTCCCCCAAAGTGTGTTCACTGGAACTTTAGTCAGCTCAGTGGCCTCGAGTCTAGAGAAAGGCAGAGGATGGGGAATGGGCAGGAGCACAGGGTGGTCAGGAAAATGGCATTCTCCATTAACTTGGGACTTCTAAGTAGGACCTGAGCATGCACATCGAGGAGGACAAACTGTGACGTGAAGCAAAGAGATGGGTTTGAAGTCTGCCAAATGGCACAATCCCATCATCAGGCTCTGTATTTATGACAAAACTGTGATGATCTACTTTGTCTGTGAAACAGCGGCTCTGCCTGCCAGCCAAGACATGGTCTGGAAGAACAGGTGGACACTGAAGGACTGACTTTAGACTGAACTGCTGGTGCTTGGCACATCTCACCAGGGCTTTGACACGGACTCTGAGCTCCTGGCACATGTCGTTGTGTCAGAAGGCAATTCTGGCTCTGAGGCTGGGAAGCTTTCTAAGGTGCTTTTCAAATGCCAGCTCATGCCACTTGCAGGAACATTTTCCAGTTCCCTGTCCTGCTGGCCAGGCTCTGGCTCCATGCCAGTGCTTTCTCCTCCTTCTCTGTGGCCCCCCAAGTCCATCAGCCACAGACCCGATGGACATCTCTGTGCAGAATCTCCATCACTTTCCACTTCCCTGGGCCCTACTTTGTTCACTCTTTTCCTGCTCCAGTTCAGACAACAGGCTCCTCGCAAATCCTTCTGCTTCTAGGTTCTTCTCTGTAGCTCAATCAGTCCTGTCCACCATTGCAAGATAATTTTTTTAAAAATCTAAGCTTCCATGTTATCTACAAAATATTAAACCTGAGCATCAAGATCTTACTCAGCTGGGCACAGTGGCTCATACCTGTAATCCCAGCACTTTGGGAGGCCAAAGTGGGAGGATCACTTGAAGCCAGGATTTCAAGACCAGCCTGGGCAACATAGTGAGACCCTGTCTCTACAAAATATTAAAAAATTAGCCAGGTTCAGTGGTGTGGGCCTGTAGTCCCAGCTACTCAGGAGGCTGAGGTGGGAGGAGCACTTGAGCTCAGGACCTGGAGGCTGCAGTGAACTATGATTGGGCCACTGCACTCCAGCCTGGATGACACAGCAAGACTCTGCCCACCCCTCCAAATCTTTTTTCTTTTTTTGAGACAGAGTCTCGCTGCGTTGCCCAGGCTACAGTGAGTGCCGTGGCATCAGCCTAGCTCACAGCAACCTCGAACTCCTGGGCTTAAGCAATACTACTGCCTCAGCCTCCTGAGTAGCTGGGACTACAGGCATGCGCCACCATGCCCGGCTAATTTTTTCTATATATATATTTTAGTTGACCAGATAATTTCTTTCTATTTTTAGTAGAGACGGGGTCTCGCTCTTGCTCAGGCTGGTCTTGAACTCCTGACCTCGAATGATCCACCCCCCTCGGCCTCCCAGAGTGCTAGGATTACAGGCATAAGCCACCGCACCCGCCCCCACCCCCCCAATCTTAATGTGGTACTCAGTCTGGGCCCGTCTTTGTCTTTGAGGAATGACAGGAGAATTTTAATCAATTGTGGTTTTTGGCCTCCAAGATTTTAACAGATGTTAAGAAAGAGTAGTATCCCAGAAGAATAATGGAATTGGACAAGTTGCCACTGGCTGGGTGTCCTGCTTCTAGATAAATGTCCAAGGAAACACAAAATGATAATTTTTACAATTCAAAAAAGTACAAGTCCCACGGAGACATATTTTAACATGTTTTCTTCCTTAGATTTGTAAGTCATGTGATCACAGTATGTGGCCAAATGGCCTCTGAGGGACAGTCCTATATGTTACTAACTGAGGGATGGAATGTTGTAGCTAAGAAGGTGGAAAAGGAAGGTGGGGAGAAGGCCAGACACACACACAGTCCCTTATACACACCGACTCATTAGTGCTCTTAGATTTCTAGAGCAATCATTTCACTATCGGCTTGCCTTGTTCTTTGAACTTCAGTTTTCCTTGCTTGGATATTGCCCGTTCCCCTAAGAAGTACAGCAGGCAAGGGAAGGAGAGTGAATGGTCCTCTCAGTAGTCACTTTGGGGCATCCTCCTCTGTTCTCCTCTCTTTTCCTTATGCTTTTTCTTGCACTCCAACATCCTTAGCAGTGTGAGATGAGCCAAAGCTTCTTCAAACCTTTGAGTGCCCAACATCACGTAATCATCACTTTTGAATACCGTCCAGAGAAGTCTTTATGCAAAGACGCAAAAGCTATCGTTAGTTATTTAAGATACTACATTTCTGGCTTAGATTGGAAACTTTCTCATCACCATTATGTGCATCTGTGTGGACACTCTTAAATTTCACTGTGTTTTGAGATTAGTCATATTGTGGGGAGACACAAAGATGTGAGAAATAAATTGAAAAAAGGTCTGTAGCAACAGATTTGCACCACAAAAGAGTAAATTATTAGGTGTTAGAAAAATATAAATGTTGCAAACAGTGTGTTTTATATACTGCTGCCAAGAATAAAAATATGCCAAATGTGGGGAAAAAAGGTGTTGGTTAATCGGATTTCTGGCTGGCCCCCGCCCTGTAGCTCTTACCACTGCTGGGCTGTTTTATGGGGCAGTAACCAAGTCACCAAAGCAGAGAGAATTCGAATAGAGGCCTTGGAGGATATGCCAACTTGGGGACTAATTATTGCCTTGTTAAACAGTGAGACGGGGTTATTGTAAATTTGGGGGTATGGCAGTTAAAACGTACTTTTAAAAACAAGGTTCTAGAAACCAAGAATTTCCCAAATTCAAGAAGTAGCTGAAAGAGAAATTTACAGAAATGCAGTTTCCCCACGGAACCAGATTGTGAAACAAAAAAGGAAATGGGATGAGATTAAATGGGAAACAGAATAGGGGTGACCCTTCCAGATGGTTTTCTGGAAATTCCTTTCAAACCAGCCACCCACCAGTCAATGCTACCAAATGGCCTGTGTATTGGATTTTTAGGGCAACCATAACTAAACGGCATATACTGGGTGGCTTAAAACAATAGAAATCTATTATTTTACAGTTCTGGAGGCAAGAAGTCTGAAATCAAGATGTCAGCGACACCTCGTTCTCGCTGAAGGCTCTAGGGGAGAATCTTCCTTTGTCTCTTGCAGCTTCTGGTGGTTGCCAGAGATCCTTGGCATTCTTTGGCTTGTAGCTGCATCATTCCAGTCTCAGTCATCATACGGCATTCTCACATCATACAGGGTGTCTGTGTTTACATTTCCCTCTTCTTATAGAGCATCAGTGATTGGACGAGGCACACCTTAACCAGTATATCATCTTAACTTGATCACACCTGCAAAGACTGCAAATAAGGCCAAGTTCACAGGTCCTGGGATTAGGACTTCAACATCTCATTCCTATGCCACTGTATCACCATGAAGAAAACCATGCAAGAAGTTCCTTGTTATTTATACAAAATGGTGTTAATAATAGCACAGACCCAAAATAAAACTACTGAGAGGAAGATCAACTTCTGGCATAGCAGTGTGAGGAGCCCCCTGACCAGGGAAACTACTGGAAAATAAATAAACACATAAATAAATAAATAAATAAATAAATAAATAAATAAATAAATAAATAAATAAATAAATAAATAAAGCTTCTGGAAATGGTCCCAAAGGAAAAACAGCATAGGAAGAAACCTCTCTTCAAGAAAATTTACAAATTTTGTAAGGCAGCTGAATCCAAGGTATTTGAACCAAGGCTGCTTCCTCTCTTCCCACTCCCGGCTCAGCAGGGTGGAGATTTGCTGTAGCCAAAAACGAAGGACTTCCTCTCTCCCCAGCACACAGACAGAGGGCTTCCTTCCTGGGAGGAGCAGGAGGGCAGTGTTTCTCATCCTGCCCCCAGCTACCTGTTGCTGAGGCTGTCTCAGACAAGTGCAGTTGAGAGGTGGGGGCTCCTTTCTGCCACCCAGCCCCCACTCATGAATGGAGGCTCTACCTTGGGTGTGGCATGCTGAGAAGACTGTGGCCCTGGTCACTCTTGGCTGGGTCCTCAAGGTGGTAGCTCCATGCCAAGAGATTCAAGCTGCGAGGATCTCTGGCTACTCCCAACTCCTGCACCAGGCACTCAGCTCCTGCGGTGGGGGCGTCACGCAGAGAGAAGCTTGCGGTTGTCTCCACCCCCAACTCCAGAGCCCTGGCTCAGATATTTTGCTGGGAGATAGGGGAGAAGAAGCAGTTCACAAAAGAAGATGATTCTTTGTCTGCTCCCAAATGAAACTGACTTCATTTTCTTTCTTTTTTTTTTTTTCTGAAACAGCTTTTTATTAAACAGCAAAGCAGAACTGCAACACAGTTTAAATGTATGTAAATTAGGTCACAAAAGGGATGCAAAATGTTTGCAGTGTGACTATTGTATATTCATACAGCTAAAGTCATTCATCAACTCTTACACCAATATATAAGATTATTCTATGATTAAAAGTAGCCCGAGTCTAATAACCATAAGCTATATTAGTGGATCTCTTTTCCTATTATAACATTTTAGCATTACTTCTGATAATGATTCCCTTACCAAATGGAATCTACAAACTAAACTTTTAAAAATTGTTACAGGATGACTAAAACTGCAAACCAAGTAGTGGAACTTATAGAAAATTCTGGGAGAACAACTGAGATTTCAACAGAGCTTGGAGAAAGTCAAGCCTATGAGTGTTCTCAAAAAATACCGGAGGTTGTGCTGAAGACTGGGAGAAGATTCACACACAAGCTAAACTGTAGCCTGATATTTTGTAGGAAAGAACCCAGAATAGGTCATCTGGGAGAAACCCTCCTAGGGGTCAGAACAAATATCAAACACTGACCTCAGAAACCATTCCTTCAAAGGAACAACAGTTTAATTGGATTAGTTAGTGGAGCAATTTATGCCTCAGGACATTGTTGAAAACAAAAGAGCAATCAGCCACCAATTAATGGAGCTTAATAGCTGAGTGTGGTCAGGGAGGAATTATAGAGCTTTAGCAAAACCACTGTCATCCCAGCACGACTGTGGGTATATCCAAAGCTGTACTTCTTTAAGAAGCAAATATGAGAAACTTAACACTGTAGGAGGGGAAATATACAGTCAACCCTTGAACAATTTGGATTCGAATTGTACAGGTCCACTTTCCTCCTCAGCTTACTCAATGTGAAGATGATGAAGCTGAAGACTTCTGATGATCCACTTTCATTTAATGAATAGTAAATATATTTTTTCTTCCTTATGATTTTCTTAATAACATTTTCTTTTATCTAACTTACATTATTATAAGAATACAAAATGTAATACATATAACATACAAAATGTGTGTTAATGAATTGTTTATAAGTCAACAGTAGGCTATTAGTAGTTAAGTTTTGGGGGAGTTAAAAGTTATAAACAGATATTGACTGCACGAGGGGTCAATGCCCCTAACCCCTGCATTGTTCAAGGGTCAGCTGTACTTCATGAAAATAATCTAGCCAGTCACTAAACAAATAAACAAGCAAATAACAATAACAAGCCCTTGAGAGGGGAAGACCAATACCCAGAACGACTAAAATATATTATCTAAAATGTCTAGTTTCTAACAAAAAATTACAAGGCATGCAAACAAACAGGAAAATATAACCCAAACACCTGGAAAAAAGCAGGAAAAGAAACTGCCTTTGAGAATGACAAAATGTCATATTTATCAGAAAAAGACCCAAAAGATCCATTTTAAGTATGTTCCCAGAGCTAAAGGAGAACATGACTAAAGAAGTAAAGTATAATGATCATGTTGCATCAGATAGAGAATATCAGGAAACAAGCAGCAGTTATAAAAGAATCAAATGGAAATTCTGTAATTGAAAAGCATAATAACTGAAATAAAAAGTTCACTAGATGGGCTCAAGAGTCTTTTTAACTGGCAGAAGAAAGAATACGTAAACCTGAAGATAGACCAATAGAGACTATGCAAGTTGAAGAACACAGAGAAAAAAGAATGAGGAAAAATGAAGAGCACTTCAGAAAAATGTAAGACAACATTAAGTGTACCAATATGCATGTAATGGGAGTACCATAAGGAAAGGGTAGAAAGGAACAGAAAAAAATATTTGAAGAAATAATGGCTGAAAACTTCCCAAATTTATTGAGAGACTTTTGTCTGTAGTTTTCTTTTCTTGTAATGTTTTTGTCTGGTTTTGGTACTAGGATAATGTGACCTCATAGAATGAGTTAGGAAGTATTCTCTCTGTGTCCATCTTTTGAAAGAGTTTATAGGGAGTTGGTATAATTTCTTCCTTAAATGCTTGGTGGAATTCATCAGTGAACCCATCTGGGCCTGGTGCTTTCTGTTTTGAAAGGTTGTTAATTGTTGATTGAATTTCTTTAATAGATATAGACCTATTCAAATTTATTTCTTCTTGTGTGAGTTTTGGCAGATTGTATTTTTCAAGTATTGGTCCAATTCATCTAGGTTATCAAATTTGTGGGCATAGAGTTGTTCATAGTATTCCCAAATTTATTGAAGAACAATAAGCTACACATCCAGGAAGCTCAAAAACTCCAAATAGGAAAAATGCAAAGAAATCCCCAAATAGATCTGTCACAGGAAAAATACTGAAAGTTAAAAATAAGAATATCTTAAAAGCAGCAAGAGAAAAATGACTCATTACTTCAAGAAAATCCCAATAAGAGTAATACTTAACTTCTCAGCAGAAACAATGAAGGCTAGAAAGCAGTGGAATAACATTTTCAAAATGCTCATTAAAAAAACCTGTAATCAAATGTTCTATATCCAGCAAAGCTATCTTTAAAAATTGAAGACAAAATAAAGACTTCCCCAAATAAACAAAATGTGAGAGAATTTGTTGCTAGGAGATCTACCTTACTAAATAGTAAAGAAGAAATACTAAAGGAAGTTCTTCAGGCCAAGAGCAAGTGACCCCAAAAGGTAATTTGAATTCACACACAACAAACAGCATAGGTAATTACATGATTATAAAGACAGTTTAAATGCATATTTTTCTCCTTTCCTCTCTTAGCTGATTTTCAAAATTGGTATAAAATAATATGTATATAACATATTGTGGAGTCTGTAATGTATAAATATGTGGGATATGTGTAATATATTTGCCAATAATAGCACAAGGGAGGTACATGGGATCAAAGCTCTATTGGACTATGGACATGAAAATATACAGTAAAATAATAATTACAATAATGTATTGTTGGGTTTGTAATATTAATAGATCTAATATGTATAATAGCAATAATTCAACAAAGGGGGAAGAGAATATAGCTATATAGGCATAATGTTTCTATATATCACTGGAATTAAGCTAATATAAATCAGAAATTGATTCTGGTAAGACAAGATGTATATGGTAAGCCCTAGTGCAATGATTTAAAAAACTAAAAGAATATAGTGAAAAATCAGTAAAAAAGTTAAAATACTACATTGGAAAATATTCACTTAATACAAAAGAATAGTAAAGGAGCAATAGAAAAACAAAAACAGACATGAGACATAATATACAAAAGCAAAATGGCAGACATAAATTGAATTATATCAATAACAACATCAAATGTGAATACAATTCAATCAAAAGACAGAGCTTGTCAGACTGGATAAGAAAAATACGATCCAACTATATGCCATCTACAGGAGACACACTTTAGATTCAAAGACACAAACAGATTGAAACTAAAAGGATGGAAAAAAATATATCATTCAGACAACCACCACATGAAAGCTAGAGTGGCTATACTGATATCAGACAAAATAGACTTTAAAACAAAACTATTGCTAGGGATAAAGAAGGAGATTTCATAATGATTAAAAAGGTCAATCCATCAGGAAGATATAATAATTATAAACGTAAATTCACTTTATAACAAGGTACAAAAATTCATAAGGGAAAAACTGACAGAAATGGTAGGGAGAAATAGACAATTCAACAATAGTAGTTTCAGACTTCAATACTCCACTTTTAATAATGGATAGAACAACTAGACAGAAGATCAACAAGGAAATAGAAGACTTGAACAACACTATAAACCAATTAGACCTAACAGACATCTATAGAACACTCCACCCAACAAACAGAACAGAATATACATTCTTCTCAAGCGCACATGGCACAGTCTCCAGGATAGACCATATGGTAGGCCATCAAATAAATTCAATAAATTCAAAATGCAGAAATAATACAAAGTGTGTTCTGAGACCACAATGGAATGAAGGCAGGAATGAACAGCAGGAAAGAACTTGGGAAACTCATAAATAAGTGAAATTTAAACACATTCATAAATAACCAGCGGATCAAAGAAGAAATCAGAAAAGAGTCTTTGATAAATGAATATAAAGACACGGCAACCATAACTTTGGGATGTGGCTGACACAGCGCTTACAGAACACTTCACAGCTGTAAGTGCCTGCATTAAGAAAGAAGAAAGATTTTAAATCAATAACCTAAACTTCTACGTGAAGACACTACAGAAAGACGAGAAAACTAAACTTGAAGCAAATAGAAAGAGAAAGATTAGAGCAGAAATTAATGAAATACAATAAAGAAAATCATTGAAACCGAAAGCTGCTTCTTTGAAAAGATCAATGAAATTGACAAACCTTTCGCTGGATTGAACAAGATAAAAAGAGAGAAAACAAATCATTAAAATCATAAACAAAAAAAGGAACATTACCACTGATTTTATGGAAATAAAAAGCATTATAAAGGCATACTGTAAACAATTATAGTCCAACAAATAAAATAACAGATGAAGTAGGCAAATTCTTAGACACTAACAAAACTGAAAAAAAAAAGGACAATCTGAACAGATCTATAACAAGTGAAGAAATTGAACTAGTACTCAGAAAACTGCCCACGAAGAAAAGCTCAAGCCCGATGGCCTCACCACTGTCTCCTACCAAACATTTAAAGAAGAATTAATACCAATTCTTCACAAGTCTTTCAAAAAATAGAAGAGGAGGAAACATTTACCAGCCATTTCATAAGACCAATATTATCCTGTGTTCTACAGTGGGCAGGTCTATCTATGCCAACCCACCCCCAAAGTCCGAGGAAGCCAAGAGGCCAAAGAAAGAGGCTGACATGTCCAGTTTCTCAGAAAGAACCATTTAATAGGGATTTAAGAACAGAAGCCCTGCCTTGGGCATTGGCCAGAGGAGAGGAGATGGTAGATCCCTGTGCCCTTACCCTTCCAACCTAGGTCTTACATCCCAAAGGGAAAGAAGTGTATAGGCCTGTGGGACAATGGAAGTCACCCTCAGAGAAAGCCAAGAATGCCATGTGAATCTGCCTAAGGGCAAGGTTGTTTTGACCTAAGGGCAGGATTTAAGGTTAACAGTAGATAGAGTAGAAATCTAGAGCATTCCCGGAACAGGGGTTAATCAGAAGTCAACATGGTTGATTAGCATTCAAGATGGAGTTGATTTAGCCTCGAAAATTTGATACCAAAACCAGAATAAGACATCAGAAGAAAAGAAAATTATAGACCAATATTTCTCATGAATGTGGGCACAAAAGTCCTCAACAAAATATTAGCAAACCAAATCCAGAGATACGTTATATACCATGACCAAGTGGAATTCATCCCAGCATCAAAGTTGGTTTAATATCTGATAATAAATGAATGTAAAACCTTATATCATCAGAATAAAAATGATCATCTAATAGATGCAGAATAAACATTTGGTAAAATTCAACACCATTTCATAATAAAAAGAGTCAACAAACTAGAAATAGAAGGGAACTTCCTCAAACTGATAAAAGGCATCTATGAAAACCTACAGCTGACACCACACTTAATGGTGAAAGGCTGTGTACTTTCTTACCAAGGGCAGCAATAGGAGAAGGATGTCTGCTCTTGCTATTTCTATTCAACATTGTACTTGAAATTCTAGCCAGGGCAAGAGAAAGTAATAAAAGGTACACAGATTAGAAAGAAAGCAATAAAACTCTCTTCTATTCAGAAATGACATGATCGTGTACCTAGAAAATCCTAAGGAATCTACTAAAAAAACTATTAAAACTAATAAACAAGTTTAGTAAGTTGCAGGATACAAGATCAATATACAGCAATGAATTATATTTCTATACACTTAACAATGAACAAAGAATGAAATTAAGAAAATAATTCCATTTGCAATATCATCAAAAAGAATAAAATACTCAGTAATAAATTTAACAAAAGTACAGAACTTATCTTCTGAAAACTACAAAGTATTGTTTAAAGCAGTTAAAGATGATCTAAATAATTGAAAAAATAATTTGTGGATGGGAAGATTTAACGTAGGGATGGCAATACTCTGCAAACTGATCTACAGAGTCACTGCAATCCCTGTAAGAATCCCAGCTGACTGCTTTGTAGATATTGAGAAGCTGATTCTGAAATTCATATAGAATTGCAAAAGACCCAGCATAGGCAAAACAATCTCAAAAAAGAACAACAAAGCAGAAGGGCTTGTATTTCCTGATTTCAAAACTTACTACAATGCAGTGGCAATCAAGACAGTGTGGTGCTGGCATAAGGATGTATATCAGTGGAATAGAATTGAGATCCCAGAAATAATCCCATACATTGCTGGTCACTGACTGTTGACAAGAGTGCTAAGACCATCTAATGGGGGAAAGAACAGTCTTTTCAACAAATGGTGCTAGGACATTTGGATAGCCACTTGCAAAAGCATGAAGTTACACCCTTACCTTACACATACAAAAAACCTCTAAATGGATCAAAGACCTAACTAGAAGGGTAAAACTATAAAACTGTTAGAGGAAAACATGGAAATATGACCTTAGATTTGGCAAAGGATTCTTAGATATGACATCAAAAGTACTAGCAACAAAAGAAAAAATAGATAAATTGGACTTCATCAAAATAAAAAACTTTTGTGCTACAAAGGACCACATTAGGAAAGTCAAAAGACAATTCATGGAATGGGAGAAAATATTTGCAAATCATATATCTGATAAGGAACTTGTATTGAGAATTTTTTACAATTCAGTAATAAATAGTCAAATAACCCAATGTAACAATTAGTAAAGGATCTGAATAAACATTTCACCAAGGAAGATATACAAATGACCAATAGCACATGAAAAGATGATTGACATCAGGGAAATGCAAACCAATACCACTTCAGGCTCACTAGGATGGCTGGAATCAGAAAGTCAGACAATGACAGACGTTGGCAAGAGGTAGAATAATTGGAACCCTCATAAACTTTTGGTAGGACTGTTAAATGGTAGCCACTTAGGAAAACACTTTGGAAAAAAGTCAAATGATTAAACATAAAGTTGTCATATGACCCAGTAATTCCACTTTTAGGTATGTACCCGAGAGAAATGAAAACATGTTAACACAAAAACTTGTACAATGAATGATCATAGCAGCATTATTTATAAAAGCAAAAGGGTGGAAACAACCCATATGTCCATCTGCTGATGGATGGATAAACAAAATGTGGTATACCCATACAGCAGCATATTATTCAGCCATGAACAGAAATGGCACATGCTACAACATAGATAAACATTGAAAATATGCTAAGTGAAAAAAGTCAGTCACAAAAGACCATACATTATATGATCCTGTTCACACGAAATGTCCAGAAGAGGGAAATCTTTGGAGACAGAAGGTAGATTAGTGGTTGCCAAGGATTGGGGAGGTGGGACTGGCAGGTGGGACTGGTGCGAGGTCATAGCTAAAGGGCTTTGGGTTTCTTTTTGAGGTGATGAAAATGTTCTAAAATTGACTATGGTGATAGTTCCATGAATCTGTAAGTATACTAAAACCCACTAAATTATACACTTGAAATAGGTGAATTGTATCATATATGAATTATATCCTAACTGTATCTCAATGAAGCTGTTAAAAAAGCCAAAAGCAAACTAAGTGGAGTGAAAATATAGCCGAGCACCAGAACTCCAGCCATTTAAGGCACCGTCTCCACCCCCTCACAACAGGGGCAGACCGACAGAGGGCAACCATCTGGGAAGCTGGTCTAAATAGGAGGACAGCTTGACACAGAAGAGGGAGGGGCTGTTTCAAGCGACTTCCTCTTACTGGGTGGTGCAAAGGGCTTTGGGGAGTCCCACCTGCCTTCTTCTCCTGTTTTCCTCCTGTTCCATTATTCTTCCTCAACGCAGCTCCATAAAACCTGAAACAGGGTATCAAACAGGATTAGAATAGTCATGGTGCTGAGGACTGGGGAAAGAGGAACCACTTCATCTCCATCTGTCTGCCTGAGCTGGGTTCTGAGCAAGCGCTGGTCGTCGTGGTGGCGGATCCAGCCAGGCGGGGCAGAGAACACAAGAGCCGTCTTGGACCCTTTCCCATTACCCTTAGCCTCTCCCATAATTTATAAGCTCCATGGTTTATTTGTTCTTTTAAACCCTTTCTTTTTTTCCCTTTTCTTTTTGCTTTATATAATGCACATTTATGACATAATAGAGCCAGATTTTCTACAATAGGCATTTTTGTGTGCTTTTGATTCAAACACAAAAAGCTCCACTTCAATGTAACAAATAAATACCCAACAATCATTGTACTAAATAATCCACAAACCTCAAACACACTTGGACTGGAAGGCACTTCCTGCCCTCCCTGCACCCTCCCTTGCACCCTCCCTCCTCCACCTCATTAAGGAGCTGATGGCAAATCACTGCCCTTTCCCCTTTGGGACGGTGGGTCTGTCTGCCATTACTTTGAGTATGAATAAGTTTGCCTGCCTCTGGCTCCTGGATGCTGGATTTGGATATGCCACTGACTTTTTGGTGGGCTGATTTGTTCAGAGCATTTTCTATGCAGTGGGCAAGATTTCCCAATTCACTGCCCACCTGCTGGGGGGACCAGGAGAGGACAGAGCCATGTGGGAGAGCCCGACTCACAGCTTCTCATTGTGGACGCTGAGCTCACTCTGGCTTCTGTCCTTTTGCATGTACTGTGCTCCTCATCTCCATTCCCTCACGCTTTTACCTAACTATGGAAACCCACCCCACCTGCAAGTCTGCAGTGATTTGTCCTCCGCCGTAGAGCCTGCCTTGGCCACTTCAGTTCAGGTAAATCCTGGCCTGAAAGTGCTGTGAGACCCCTGGTCTGGGGCAGCCACCTGCCTTTCCACTGCTGGTTAACTTTACTAGCAGATGAGTTTGTTCCGGTCCCGATCCACCTTCCCAGATGTTACTGGCGTTTCCCACCCTTCTCTGCTCCACCTCCCCCAGGCTGAAAATCGACTATAGATTCCTGGAAGGTAGGGTCCAAACAGTAAAAGTCTTTAGAGTCACATGGTAGTCCCTCTTTCAACCTCCAAGACCATCTCCTCCAACCTATTTACACAAGAAAACCTTCCTTTTGCAAAGTCCACCACCATGTTTCTGGGAGTGCCCAGGGGTACCCTGGCTGGAGCGCACATTGCTTCCATGCGTGTCCCATTGGCCAGAACTAGGCCCTGTGCCATGCTGAACTGCAGAGGAGGCAGGAAAAGAAAGTCTTTACTTTGGGCAGCCATGCACCCAGCTAAATTTCAGGGTTTCTATTACTAAAGGAAGAAGAGGAGAATGAATGATAAGAGACATGATACTTCCTATGAAACTGCCCCAAGTCCCATTGGCCAAATTAACAGGAAGTGCGTAAGCTCCCGGCTGCTTCCTTGACTGATTGGGTGCTCTAAGGGCTTTGGGTTGGGTCCTGGCTGGTTGCTCACTGGAGGAGGGGGCACTCAGCTGGGTCCACGCAGAGGGAGAGAACTTGCTCAGCAGAGGGGGTGTGGGTTTCTGCTGCAGCTGATGCCCCTGCTGTGCTGCTGCTGACAGCCCTCAGGATATGGACCAGTGGGCATCTGTCCCCAGCCACCAATGTCCTCAGTGAGGCACGTTGTTTCCCTCTGTACCACACACTGGCCCTTCCCCTTAACTCTGTATTCCAGTAGAGACCAGACGGTACCTTTCTATAAGAATTTACCAAAGTTTGAGAAGAGCAGGATGGAAATAGAACACAGCTGAGAACCTGCAGCAAATGCACAGCCCCTGCCCTTCTAGGCTCTTGGTCAGGCCACTCCCTCTTCCTGTCATCAGAAGTGCTCTGAGCACCTCCGTACTTCAAATCCTGGGCAAAAATGACCCTGAGAATCTGGGGAGGACGGGTGTCTAATCTCACCTCTAAGGTCCACTTCTGGAGCCCCTATTCCTAGTGCCAGAACACCCCTCTTCCCAGGGCAGTGACGACACCTGCGTTATTCCCTGTGGAACCACCCCCAGGGAGTGGTGCTAATCCATGGTCTCCACGGGAAGTGCCTAATCCTCACACAGAACATTCCCGAGGTCCGACTGTTGAACTGTAAGTACCATCACATGACAGACAGCCCTGCCCTGCCCAGGTGGGACAACAATTGCAGTCCAGCTTTTATTAGTCTCATCACATCAGTTAATCAATTCAGTTATCCAGCCCTTTTCTATTTTCAGCACAACCACAACCATGGCTGTCTTGGAAATAGAAAGAATGCCTTCCTTTCTTTCCGCAGGGTTCAGATTTAGTCCGCAGAGCTTGGCTGGCAAATCAATGTCATTCCCTCCATTTCTCCATCTCTTGATGCAGGATCTTTATCAATTAGGATGTGTTTGCAGGTCAAGCCTCTAGCAGTGATGGATGCCAAGTTTGGCCTGTTCCTGGGGAGAGAGAGAGGTTTGGAGGTAAGATGGAAGGTAAGTGGTGCAGGAGCCTGTTAGGAATTTATATTCTGGGATTGGCCTCCTGGCAGGCCAGTCGGCCTCATTTATGGGGCTAATTTCTCAGACTGACACAGGATTAGTGGGCAGCTGAGGTGGCACCTAGGGAGGGGTGGGTGTCCTACTGGACCCAGGAACTTGTATGATGCAGAGCACACTCTTACAACCGTTTCTGCCTTCTGGAAGAATAACTACCCAGCCCAATTCATTGGGAAACTTGTGAGATGACCCTTGAGAATTCCATAAAGAGAAAGACATGTTCTAGCTGCAAAAGGGTAGCTATGAGCTGAGCCTAATTTCTTGTGGGTGTTTATTCTTGTTTTCATGACACCAGTGCAATGAAAGGATCCATCAATTAGAAATGTAAAAATCCGGCGATATGAATATTTGCAACGAGGTTTTGTGCTAGACTGTGATGAAATCCTCAGTACATCTGAAACTCCCTGGTCTCCTGTCCTCGGAATCTTCAGTGTTTATTTTATGTGAAGGAAGAACCCACGTGGAACTTCTTGAAATTGGGCCTTCTCTGCTAGTAAGCAGAAAGTGTCTCTATCACGTTCTCCTTGCTCCTACACCAGAAAAGTTTGATGCATTCTATTATTCATGGCAGTACCTTGTTGTTTGAACTCAGAATTTCTTTATCTGGAATCTCAACTTTGACAAAACAGCAGGGCGATGTTCTAAGCATTGGTGGTGATGTTTCTGAGTGAAAGAAATGGAGAAAGGAGAGGTGGAAGGTTAGCTGGAGACTGTGGGTCACAGGAAGGAAGCCCTTTTCTATTTTCAGCAGACAATGTGGCTGTCCCATGTTATGAAAGAGGAAGCCTCAGAGAGCCCCGCCCGGGTGTGATACCTCGCAGGGAGCTGTGGTTCTTTCCTTCTCTCAAAACTCCCAACTCTTACAAAGTAGAGTCTGGGCTTTCAAGACAGTTGTCTTTGAGTTTCAAGAGCCTATTTATAACTGAGAATCCAAAAATTTGGTTCTTCGGTCTGTGCCTTTGACCGTGTTCATGCAGCCATGAGTGACCAAAAAGAGGGGAGGGTCACAGGACAACTTCAGTGTGAGGACATTATTTCGTATCTCAGGACGTCATACCAGCATCCTGCGCTGGTGAGTACTGGGGAGTCACAAGCATGAAAAAATTCTAATGGCAGTCATGTTTCCTGCCCCGGAATCTACATTGTTCTTTTTCTTCTACATGAACATATCGAAAAGGTCAGTTCATATGTTATTACAAGTCAACCTCTGAGGAAGAAGAGGAGGAACAAGAGGCAAATGATGAGATGTTTGTTTTGTTCCATATGGAGCTGTAACAAAAGTGTTCCCAGCAAAGGAGAAGGAGACTGAGAGGAGGAGGAGGAGAGAGATGAAGTCGTTAGCATGGGGGCAGGTGTTAAAGGTGAGCTTGTGAGGAATGGCGCCCAAGCCTTGCAGATGGCAGAGAAGGCTGCACTCTGGCCTTGAACACTTCCCTGGAGGAGCTGGGCTTACCGCCACGTGGGACATGGGGCTGGGCAGCTTCCATGCCTCCATCCCGGGGAGAACTGCCTCCGCCTGCATTTATAGGCTCACACTTCTCAGGCTTCTCAGAGAGGCCACCTCTGCTCCGCTGCACCCTCATGCCCCAAAGGGCCCAGCCAGACCTGCCCACTCGCCAGTGACCGCAGGGTTGGCAGCTTGGCCCAGGTGGCTTCAATGGGGAGCCGCCCCTGCTGCACCCTCCTCCGCCCCCACTGGCATCTGGAAATGTGAGGAGACACCTTCAGGTGCCACACTGTGGGCCACAGTTGAGGAGCACCCCGCGTCATCAGGGCTGAGGGCAAAGGGTGGTGGCGTGCACGCCAATGACCGTCCTCCCACACCGAGTGCCATTTGGAAACACTCCTCAGTGGAAACCAATCATGACAGCATGGATGGAGCCCCAGATGGCGTGAGAACGCAGAGGATGGAGTCACCAAAAATGCTCTCACGCTTTCAAAGTTGTCAGGTAAATACTTAGAGTCTCGAGTTGAACGGGCTTCCTGCACGTCATGAGCCAGGACAGGAGAGCTCCAGACCTGGCTGTGGAGCCCGCAACCTGGAGGAGCACGGCGAGGGCAAGTGACCTTATCCCTCTGTGCCTTGGCTTCCTCACTTTCGTGTTATTAAATTATTTCCCCTATGAGGCAAGACTTCCTGGAAGTTACTGTTCTCATATTGCAACTCCCAAAATGGGACTCACCACTTCGTCACTACCCCAGAGAGCCAGTGCGCCACAGAGACAAGGGTGTGGCTCTGGGGGTGGGGAGGGTCTGGGGCCTCTATTGTCTCATCTGAGCAAGGGGACGGCTGATAGCACTTACCTCACCGGTGAGGTGGGACTAAGTGAGCTGACCTATGGAAAATGACTTGGAGATACTACCTGGCACGCTGGGGCCTCAAGCAAACCCAAAGCCATAAGGCTGTAGCAAGCAGCCGAGATTTCATTTAAGAGTTTTTGGAGACAAAATATGGTTAAGTCGTATACCGCAAGGCAAAGTCCCCATTAGCCATTTCTGTCCCTCCCGAAGTTTCCCTTCGGCTGCTGTTGGCGGGAGCCTCCCGCCATCACGTTTGCCTGTCTTGAATATTAGTTATTACCACGAAAGTTTTACTTTGTGAGAATAATGGAAAGTCTTAGCAACATCCTTTTCAAAAGAGGAGGGGCTTGTTTAAAAGCAATCTGGCAGCACTTACTCAAAGTAAGTCCACCCAGGGCTCACACCCAGCGATTCTGCTCCTGCTTGCCCTCGGGTCTCGGGTCACGTCCACCCCAGCTGTGTGGTCATCTCGGTGCAGCCTTGCAAGAGGGAGACAGAATGTGGGAGGTGCCCGGGGCCGAGCACTCTGCGGTACTGAGAAGCAGCAGACGAGGGGCACTGCCAGCAAGCAGGAAAGCTCCTACCCAGTTCTGAATGGAAAGGCAGAAACAAAACGAGGCCTAGAGCCTGGCTGCTCCAAGCAAGGGTGGCGGCGGGCAGCATGGCGTGACCTGGGAGCTTGCTGGAAACACAGGCTCTGCCCCACCTCCTGCACCTGAACCCGTCTGTTGACATAAAGCTGGGGTTGCACTGTCTGTGACACGTAAAGCAGCGGCTCACTCTCCCGACAGCCATGCAAAAAAGAGAGACTCTCATCCACACCTTAGATGCTTGCCTTTGTGGGACAGGAGAACAGGGAAAACAGTTAATAAATAAAGTCGGTTAAAACTCAGTGCAAGCTACACAAAGGCAGCAAATATGTTTTCCCTGGGTGAGCAAGGTTAACACAGGCACCTTCTGCAAGGGAGATTGTTGAAGATGTGTCTCCCCCTCCCTCCCAGTCCTCACACTCCACAGGGAACCTGTAACCCAGGAACAAGCCTGGGTTCAAGGTCTCAGCCTCTCATGGCCTTTCAGCACACGGCTTTGCTGAAGCGGGGTGTGCTGTGCCGGGCTTGTGATGATATTCCGTCGCCGTGTGTTTACTGCAGCTACTCATTAAGTCAAAGCGCTTGCACATGAAATCATGTGGAAAAAAGGGAGGGGCATTTCAGACATAACATTTGCTAGATGCAAACATAAGAAAGGAAGCTCTTTTCATCAAACGTTGAGTCCCAGTCAAAGCAAAATTCCAGAGATCGGGAAGGGCAAAATAGATTAGTATTAAGCTGAAAATAATTTTGCGTTCGGTGTCTACATGCTCTGCCATTTGCTTACAGTGTGTCGTTGCCTTATATAGTTACTTCAAAGTGCTGGGTGGTGAGTTGAGAAGGAACAATTAGTAACAGAGGCATGGCTTTTAAAAAAACAGTCTGGGGAAGTGAGGGTGGAGGTGGGGAGATGGGATAAACCCAGACCACTTCAATAGCTCCCAGAATATCCACAATGAACTCCTCATTTGTGGAGCTGGAAATGTCCATAACTAGAAGCTGGCTTTCTGGCATATTTATTTGGTGTCCTTTTCTTTTTTTTCCTTTTTGGTGTGTTTTTTTCAAATCTTTGAAAATTGGAAATAGTTCAAACACAAGTTCCAAACTCACTAGCTCAGAGTCAGGAATAGGCTGGCATGAGAATATGTTGCCATCGACAATTGTCCTTCCAGGAAGGTTTATGTAGGAAACATCACTAAAGCAACTCTGCAAAACCCAGGCCTACATCTGCCACCCTTCAGCTGTGGGGCCACTGGTAAACCGCCGTGGTGGTGACAGGTGAGACGGGGGCATCTCAAAGAGGAGAGAAGTGGTCAGCTTTTAGGTAGGACATGGAAAGTTGAGACATTGAGTGCAACTGAGCCTGGGCCGAGGGCTCAGGCCCCTGTTGGCAGCAGAGAAGAGGTGGGTGGGGACCTCCTGCCCATCATGGAGGAGAAAACCCTTCTACAGAAATTCGTAAGGTCCTCATTGTCAGTGAGTATTATTATTCCTGTTCCACAGGTGGATTAATGAATGAGTGATGGAAACCCATATAGCCAAAGAGCTCTAATTTCTCCAAATACATCGCTTGGGTGTTGAACATGGGCTATAGTAAAAAGTCTCCAAAAAGGAAAGAAAAATAATTTTTTTGGTGATTGTCTTAGTCTGTTCATGCTGCTGTAATAAAATATCTTAGACTGGATAATCTGTAAATAGTAGGAATTTATTTCTTACATCCTGGAATAGGAAGTCCAAGATCAAGGCACGAGAGACCTAGTGTGTGATGAGGGCTGCTCTCTGTTTCCAAGGTGGCACCTCTAGCTGCATCCTCACATGGTGGGAGGAAAACAGGGACGAACCAATGCTGTGTCCTCACGTGGCCAAAGAGATGGAAAGGCAAGAAGGCACTGATGTGTTCCCTTCAACCTCTTTTGTAAGAGAGTAATCCACTCGTGAGCGTGGGGCCCTCACAACTTAAGCACTTTCCCAAAGGCCTCACCTCTTAACAGTATCACTTTGAGTATTAGGTCCCAATATATGAATTTTGGAGAGACATGTGCATTCAACCCATAGCAGAATGATCTTTGGAATTCTGTACTTGTTACCGTTAAATCTGTAAAATGCACATAGTCTCTTTCCTGCTTATCTTGAAACATTTCTGAGAGGATCAAAAGAAGTAAAAGGAATGTGCAAATATCAACTCTACCATAAGATGCAGGCATAAGATATTTGTGCCAATAAAGGATATGTTTGATGTTGTAGTAATTCCTCTCATCCAGACCCTTCCAGGGCAGCCACTTTCTTTCTAACGCCTCCATTGCTTACTGTTCCAGTGCTCTTCCTTCTCTTTTCTGTCCAGAACCTTCCACTACCCTATGCAACTACCACATACCCTCTACAAGCTAAGGGTTTTCAAGTGCTAGCCCCAGAGCTTGTGCCCTGGAGGCAAAGTTTTCATGGTGCTTGGCAAAATTTAAAAACAAAGGCAATGAAGTGAGCTTTTCCCACATAGCCAAGTTTATTCAATAGAAAAAAACTGCCCCTGATTCTGAGATTTTTTTTTCTTTTTTTTCTTTTTGCTGTTAAAATACCATTCTGACATCATTTGGTATTAAAATGACAGTGCCTCTGATGATAGTTTTTTTTACTTGATGTATTTACTTGGAAAAATTACAAGTTGTTTACCTTATATAGGTCCTCCAATTTTTTGGTTTTTGTTTTTTAAATTTTTATTGGTCTGGAAATTCCGCAGTCTGGGAATCACTGCTAAATGCTACGTTGGTTCCTTTCTGAGGATCTGAACTTGTGCCTGTAGGAAACAATGAAGCACATACTAGAACCTTTATATTGAATAAAAAATTCTGGTGAAGAAGGAAGTTCGGGCTGGGCTGTTTGTACCTTGGGAATGTGGCCTTCCCAGAATTTAGGTGAGCAAATGGGCACCTGCAGCTCTTGCCAACAAGGGGCAACTGCCCGGGAGCATGACTCAGAACCCGCCAAAGCTCAGGCGGGCACCTGCTGTGTCCTGCTGCCAGACGCAGAGTCTGCTCCCAGCATCCTCAGTTAGAACTAAAAGAAAGTAACAGTTTGAATGATCACTAGGGGTAATTCAAGCCACACTTTGTTCGACAGGTATTGTGTCCGTTAGTTAGGGCTCTGTGGGAGGGCCCAAGGCTCTAGTGGTCATTTATAGTGTTGTTTCTAAGGAAAAATGTATTCTGAGTTCTAGGTTGCCAACTTAAAATTAAACTCTTGAAACAGTTCATACAAGGTAGCAGCTGGGGCCCATCTGAGAGACCCAACAGAATCAAAGAACAATAATTCCATTTCTATAATGGGTTCTTCTGCCTATGGCCCTGGTGGGCCCCCATAGGGCAGATTAAAAGGACTGAGTTCTAGACCTTCAAGGTCCTCTGTATAGCCATCAGCCTCATGGGCTATTGAGCTCTCGAAATGTGCCTGAACTGAGATTTGATGGACACTAAGTATAAATTACACACTTAAAAGTAAAAAACATAAATGTAAAACAGATGTAAAAAGAAAGAATATACATCCAGGTGTGGTGGCACAGGTCCATTGTCCCAGCTACTTGGGAGGCTGAGGTGGGAGGATTGCTTGAGCCCAAAAGTTCTGGGCTATAGGGTGCTATATTGATTGGGTGTCAGCACTAAGTTCAGCATCAATACAGTGACTTCCCAGGAGTGGGGCCACCAGGTTGCTTAAGGGTGAACTGGTCCAGGTTGGCAATGGAGAAGGTCAAACTCCTGTGCTGGTCAGTAGTGGGATCACACCTGTGAATAGGCACTGCACGCCAGCCTGGGCAACATAGCAAGACTCTGTACTAAAAACAATAATTTAAAAAGAGGTGTAAAATATCTCATTAATGATTTTTAAAATATTGATTACACTTTGAAATAATATTTTGGATCTATTGTGCTTAAAAGCATAGTATTAAAATTAATTTCACCTTTTTTTATTTTTTTAAATGTGACTAGAAAATATAAATTACATGTGTGGCTCACATTTGTGGCTTGCATTATTTCTACTGGACAGCACTTCTCCAGACCTGAGATTTGCAAACTACAGCCCCAGGGCCAAATCCAGCTGATCACCTGTTTTTGTAAATAAAGTTTTATTGGAACAGTCACACTTATTTGTTTACATATTATCTCTGGTTGCTTTTGAGCTATAATAGCAGAGCTGAGTGGTTGTCACAGAGACATATAGCCCAGGAAGCCTAAAATATCTACTATCTGGCCTTTTATTGAAAATTTTGCCCACATTTGGTTTAGACTATCAAGGTTCAGCCTGGTTTCCCAGCTTACAAACTGTGCGACTTGAGCAAGTTTCTTCATCAGCATGTGCCTCTGTTCTTCATGCGTTAAATGAGGGTAATGAGAAAGCTGACCTCCCCAAGAGGTTCCTGTGAGGATCAAATGAAATAGCACATACCAACAGTGGAGTGAATGTTCAATAAATACATCATCATCATCATCATCATCATCATCAGATGACACGATCGGGGCCCAGGGAAGTTATATGTGGTCCTCACACCTAGTAGCCACAGTCCCATGGCTACTAGGTAAAGGAATGAGGACTCAAATCCATGTCTTCCAACTCACATTTTGTTATTTCACCCTAAGGCCCTTTAAAAACAAAAACAAAGCAAACCAAAATGGCCTTAAAAAGAAGATTGTCAAGTGCTGGGAGGGTAATTCATGGCTTGCATGCCACCCCTCTGCTTTCCCAGATGTAGCCTCAGAATCATTCTCAACATAGCTCTCCAGGAAGTACACACAACTGGACTTGGCACATGAGCTGAAAACTTTTTGTCATCCCTGGTCAAAAGACATAGATTTCAAGGTCAGTTGGACAGACAAACTCTGATATAAATAGCTCTCAGTATATCAAATAAAACTATGGTCCATTTTTGGGAACCCTAAGAAGTGTAGAGAACCCTAAGAGTTGTAGGCATCTTTTCAAAAAAGTCTTGGGCATATAATGCAAATAATAATGCCTTGTACTTTCAAAGTTCTTCGCAATTTATAAAACATGTTTCATTAATAATTCTCCTCGAGTCCTACCACATCCATAGAAGGTTAACAGAGCAGATAGTGTTATTCCATTTTGATAGATAGGAAAATGGAAGGCCAGAGAATTGACGATTGCTCATCACGAGAAGACTGTGAGCAGCAGAACTTAGGCCCTGGTGTGTGACTTCAGTGTTCTGGTATCAATGACCATGTTCCCTCATAGCCAGAGCCTTCTACAGAAATTTTTAGAGAGCCCCCAGGGTGAATTTCAGAAACAAGCTGAATATTCGTGTATGAATCCAGTAGGAGGTGTCTTCAGTTCCAAAAAGGTTTGAGTCCTCACTTTCTGCCATTTTTCTTGAAACACATAGCCTTCTGACCTACCTTTTCCCCCCCAAACCTTGATAAAGATAAGGTATTTTGGTTTGCTATTGCTGCAGAACAAACTGTCCCAAAATTTAGAGGCATAAAACAATAGCCATTTATCATCTCTCACAATTTTGCGGTTTGGCTGGGCTCTGCTAGGTGTTTCTTTTGCTCCACATGGTGTCAACCAGGATGGTCGTCATCTGGAGGCTTGACCAGGCAGGAGCGTCCAGGATGGCTCACTTATATGGCTGACAGTCAGGCTGACTGTCAGCAGGGAGCTCAGTTGGGCTTGTAGAATGGAGGGCTCCAGCTCTTCTCAGGTGGCCTCTCAAAGTGGCTTGGGCGTGATGACTGGATTCCAAGAGGGAGTGTTCCAAGTATGTGAAAATTGAGACTGTGGTTCTTAAGGCCCAGTTTCAGAAGTTACACAGCATCACTTCTTCCACATTCTGTTGGTCAAAGCAAGTCTCAGGCCAGTCCTGATTCAAGAGGAGAGGAAACTGACTTCTCAATGGGAGAAGTGACAAAGAATTTGCCGCCATCTTTAATTCACAACATTCGGGTACAGAGCAATATGTCTCTGCTATAAGAAAAACAACAGAGCAAACACAGTTATAAATGGAAACTGACATTCAGCCTTTGGTATCAGAGAGCCAGAGGAAGTGTGATCAAAGCATACAGGGGTGAGCATGCCTGGACAACTGTTGCCAGCAGGGAAGTTAGCCCACCATCTCCAGATGACCTTCCAGTTTTCAAGAGAAGGCTGAAATATGAATTTCCATATGAAATCTGTTTTTTTCCAACATGAGTTCAACCTTTAAAATCATATCACATGGAGGAAATTGACCTGTGAGCTTCCAGTTTTCAACATCTGCCTTACAGTCTTCATGGGACAGCTCATATTTTATGTGAAACACCTGTCGGCAAGACAGTCGTGGGCAACTCATTCATCAGAGAATGTCATTGCTTCGTGGTTGGTAAGAGAGGGAGGAAAAAGAACAAGTTAATTATCGTGGGGCTGGGTAGTTGCTGGGGGAAAAAGGCATTTCTGTCATTTATTTACTAGTATTTACTCGTAGAGCGATAAATCAGTCTTGGCTTGGCCAGCACAGCCATAGTGGCAACAACCATGCCAGACAGAATGCTCTTTTTTTATGTGAACACTTGGGGAGGGGTGGCTTCCAATTATCTTGCAGCTCTTATCAGATTCCAGAGAAGGGAAGACAAAGGGAATGGAGGATGAGGACAGCAGCCCCTGAGAGTAGCACTGCAGGCTGGAGCAGGACGGAAAGAACAGAGGAGGTGGAGGGAAGCCCTCTGAGGAGCCCCTAGAGCTGCATCACCTGCGGGCTGATTCACCAACCTGGGCAGGGGTTGGTTCACCCCTGCTGAGCCCTGCTTCCAAGCCATGGCAACCAAACAGCATGCAGTTCAGCAATGGAAAAAAAAATCCATCTTGCAAGATGATGAAGAGACACCCATGTTGCAGAGCTCCAAAAACAGACAGTGGCTGTGGTGGGTGATGGAGAGAGTGTTTTGAAATCTGCATCTGGGCAGTGTTGCACACACCAGATTGTTCTGCACGGATAAGGCTACAGGCAACTGCTGCCATCTGATGGGATGCTCAAGGGAGCCAAAGCTGTCCTGGGGTAACACACGCCTACAAGAGTCTGCTCGAGGGGCTCCTGGGGTGTCAGTAGGAGCCAGGGATCTCTTCTTGCCCACCATGTTTCTTTCCACAGTGTGTCTTTATGTGCAAGTGCCAGACGCAGGTGTTGAGTTTGTTCATTTGATCATTTAATTCATTCATTCAACAAATGTTTATTGAGTGCCTAAGTGAACCAGTGCTTTTCTAGGCTCTGGCCATATGGTCCCTGCCATGGAGATGTGCACCAGATCTCCTCGCAGGACTTTGAACGTCAGTGCCAAGGAGATTAAGAAGTCAAAAGGAATAGATGCTGGTGTGGATGCAGAGAGAAAGGAACACATATACACTGTTGCTGAGACTGCAAATTAGTACAACCTCTATGGAAAACAGTGTGGAGATTCCTCAAAGAACTAAAAGTAGACCTACCATTTGATCCAGCAATCCAACTGCTGGGTATCTACCCAAAGGAAAAGAAGTCACTTTATCAAAAAGTTGCTTGCACTTGAATGTTTATTGCAGCACAATTCACAATTGCAAGGATGTGGAATCAACCCAAATGCCCATCAATTCATGAGTGGATTAACAAAATATGATATATATATATATATATATATATATAATGGAGTACTACTCAGCCATAAAAAGGAATGAAATAATGTCTTCTGAAGCAACTTGGATAGAATTGGACACCATTATCCTAAGTGAAGTACCTCAGGAATAGGAAAACAAACACGTCATGTATTCTCTAATAATTGGGAGCTAATCCATGGGCACACATGGGCACAAAGACATGTAAAGATCATAACAAATTAAGAAGGAGGGGAGGAGGGGTGTGCTGAAAACCTACCTGTCTGGCACAATGAACACCATTCAGGTGATGGGCACACTAAAAGCCCCAACTATAAAATGTATCCATGTAACAAAAACATTTGTACCTCCTTAATATTTTCAAATAAAAACAAAGCCAACGTGGATAGGATTGTAGTTTTGGGGGGACGCCCAGCTCCTCCCTGAGTGGCGGGTGGGTAAGTGATGGGGCTCCTGGTCCTGGTGTCCCCAGTGAGCGGAAGGGCCCCGTGGGTGCAGTGGCCAAATTTCTAATGTCAAAAAGTATTAAATTAAAAAGACTTTTTTTTCTCAACTCCACTTCCAGATGAAAGCGGAAGCCTGGGAGATGCAGTTTAGGTGTTGAAAATGTTTTTCCAAATATTCTGATGGTTCATGAGGGCCACTGGTTAGGATATTTGAAATTAGGACCCTGTAGCAAATTCCTTACCATGCAGGGTTAAACTACACATGGGAAGAGCATTAGAGACACGGAAACATGAAGGAGTAAGAATTGTAATTCTGGGCATAGAATCTTTATTTGTAAGGCTTATATAGCAGTAAAGAGTAGTGCATTTGTTGCTGGATGGGAAGATTGAATTTATTTTTGCATATGAACATTAGTAGAAGTAATTAATAACTAGTAATGGTTAACATTGTCGAGCTCTTACTTTGTGTCAGGTAATAGCTTAATAACTTTGCATATATTATCTCACTTAATTCTTCCAATGATGGTCTGAGATTGGTACCCAGAGGTATCCCAGAGGTGAGTCACTCTGGCGAAGTGTCCCAGTTCGTCGGTGGCAGAGCCCACTGCTGCTCACTCTAGGTTTGAATTTATGGGAACAGGCTGTCTACAGGTGGAGAGACACTAGAAGACAGCTCATTGTGACGAAAAACCTTGGTGTGGAGTCAGAAAAGCTGCTGAGTCCCCATGTCACCTCTTGTTAGCTGGGTGGCCTTGGCCAAGTGCGTCCCTATTCTGCCGCTAAGGTCCGTCTTTGGTGGTTCACTCTGGCTCTTTCTCCTGCTGAGGGGAAAACGACTTCAATTGACTGATAGTGTCATGGCTGCAGGCAGGTGCCCTGTATGTCTGGGGATGCCTGCGCCAAGGCCACCGCCGAGAGCATCCCTTAGGGTGGGGGGCTACAGAGCAAGGAGCGAAAAACCGCAGTTGGCTCTTTTAACTAGGTTAAACACCTCCCAAGCCATCTTGTACATTTGCTTCAAGGCAACCACTTTTTCTTTTGTTTCTTTTTTATCTTTTCTTTTAAGAAATACAATAAAAAGGAAGTTTCCGTCTAGTTTGAATTCCAATCTGAATTACACATTATCCAAAATTTCACTAGAGGTGGGTTTAGACAAGGGCAGTTGGATGAGAACCCAGGGGGTACCTGCCTCTGCTTTCCGGCCATTTCCATTCCCCTCTACCCAGCGCCCCCCGCACCCTGCTGCCGCCCACCACGCCTGTGCTCACGCATGGCCGCCAGCGTCAACCTGAATTACAGATGGGACAGTGTGGCTCCTGCACTGCGGTCCCGCGAATAGCTGCCCTTGTCTAAACCCACCTCTAGTGAGACTTCGATAATGTGTAGTTCGTGATTGGAGTTCAAACCCGACTGAAACTTCCTTTTTGTCGTCTTTCTTAAAAGAAAAGAAAAGAAGAGAGGAGAGGAGAGAAAAAGAAAAGAAAAGAAAAAGTGACTGCCTTTAAGCAAATGCACAAGATGGCTTGGGCGGTGTTTAACCTAGTTAAAAGAGCCAGGTGCTTCCCTGGGCTGTCCCAATGTCCCGTGAGAAGGCAGCTGTGATGTGCAGGATCTCTCCTATCTGATCAGAGCGTCTCAGCGCCACTGTGATCTAGGAATGCGTACTGCTAGGTTGGAAGACCACACGTCTGTATCTTTTAACATATATTGTAGAACACAGTCATCTCCCTACATCTTTGTCGGGGTTCTCCCTACCCCACCCCATTAGTCCATATCAATGCAATTTAAAATATAATCTCCAGCCAATTCCATTTAGTATAATAATAGCTAAAGGAACGTAATGGCCACAATTGAAGGTTCTGATGAAATTTTCATCTAGGAAAAGATGTAGAAGATAAAGCTTTTGATCAGCTTTGAGAGCATTCTTGCCTGCAGGCTGACCACAGTGGTCTGGACTTCCTTGTGTTTACAGGAGTGGCCCTCCTGTCCTGGCCTTGCACCACAAGCCACAGTCCCATCTGTGATGTCGCTGGTTTTAGACCCAGCAACTGAAGCACTCAAAATGTTACATTTGTTCCTCATGGTCCACCCCTAATTTTAGTTTTTTTCTTTTTTATTCCCATCCCCACAGGGGAACTGTCGGCTATTTTTGGTTAGATAAATGGTTCATCATCTATTGCAGTTGACTTCCTTTTATTATAAATTAGTTTGAGGTTGTCAGCGCTGCTTCAAAGCTGCTATGTATCTTTCACACTCCTCTGCCCTGTAATTTATAAGTACTATGGGTTTCAAAAAAAAAAAGAAAGAAAGAGAGAGAGAAAGAAAGAAAGAAAAAAGAAACCCTACAGTACTTTTATTAGCTGCTGAAATGCATTAGGGTGCATACACTTTGAACTGCACAGAGGAAGATAACCGTGCCTATAATTGGAATAACTCACATTGGTCCCCTCGCGGCTCCCTTTAATAACCTCTGCATTGTTATATCCCCAGGATTTATTGATGACCTGCAATAGCCCTCTCCCAGGCCTCGGCCCACTGGGGTGTTTGTGGGGGAAAGGGCAATGCACGTGGCCCACGCCCTGACCTAAGCCTCCCCGTAAATCAGGGCCTGCATTCGCCTGTGATGGGGAGCCAGATGGCAGCTGTTGTTGGAGGAGCTCGACAGGAATCAAGGCCTGTGATCTTTCCTGTTGCTAACAGGCCTGATTTTTTATGGCTGTCAGCATCCTTGAAATGGCCAAGGGAGCATGGAGGGAGGCAGGGAGGTGGGGGCCCCCTGGCTCCAGATCTGTGCTTTCTTCTCCCAAGGGGGCAAGCCACAGGGTCTCTCCCTCTTCCTCGCTGGCCAGAGGGCTTGGCCTTATACCATTTCTGAAGATGTCTCCTAGGGTGTGTGAATGGCAAAGCTAAAGGTAACGATACACCTTCTAGAAAGGAAAATGGTGGCCAGCTTCCCTTTGCCTATGGGACATGGGCCCTTAGCCTCATAGCCCTACCTGAAAGATGACAGCTGTCCCTTTCCACTGGAGGAATGTCTATAACTCAGTGGGCCTCTGGGAACACAGTCTTGTTGTTTCAGATACCTTTGATGCTGAAATAAAAGCCACTACTTAAAGTTACTTGGTGGGTCCAACATTTGGATTTTTTTTTTTGCTTTTTCAGAGTGGATGGACAGAAAATGCATGAAGGATGAGGAGGTAGGAGGTAAGGGTAAAAGATGAAAAGCAAAGAGCAGGCCAGACAAAGAAAGAAACTCCAGCCAGTTCTGAGGTCCCTGATTAGGGGGTATTAGCTGCAGAGATCCGGTCGTTAAGGTGGAGTAGCACCGCAGTGGGTGTATGGGCCTGGACGCCAGTGTGGAGCAGACAGTTTATTAACAGTCCTTGTGTGGTCCAGCAGCTTACCTCCAACAGGCACAACCACCCAGCAAGAAGAGAGCCGGCCACAGGGCAGGTCTGTGTGGCCAACACCAAACAGAGCCTACAGAAGCCCAGAGGAGGTGGTCATAGAATCCCAGATGAAGCCAAGTGGTTTATAGGGCAGGAGAGTGAATCTATTCATTTATTTATGGAGGGCTTGAAGCTAGTCTCAGATGGTAGGGATGCTAAACTTACAGAGAGAACAAACATACCCAAGAAATCCCATCCAGAAAGTTCCAGGGGACCATCCAAGTTCTCAGAGCTATTTAGAACACTGAGGCTCTTGCTGTACCTATTTGCTGCAGCAGTTGTCCAGTTCTAAAGTCCTGAGTCCTAGGACAGAGGTGTAAACAGATCACGGGTCCATTCCCATTTTGGACCAACTGTAGGCCAATGACCTGATAAGCACAACTCTCATAATCTCTGGAGGCCTTGCCCATTTGAAAAAGAAAATTTTGTAAATAACCTCAAGGACAGTTTACCAGCTACAGGGCATGTTCACAACAGGCTGGCTGCAGAAGAGCCCTTCAAGTGCTTCCCAGAAAGGGCAGATGCTCTGTCTCTCCACAGACCAATCATCAGGGAGGTTGAAGCTTAGATCTTCCTAGCAGTACAGCAGGCAGGTGGGCAGGTATGTGGTGTTTTCAGCTGCCCTTTCCTTGGCATCAGGGCTCTTGGCTTTCTGAGACAACACTGAGATCTGCCATGGACTCAGGATGCAAAAACGGCAGGAGACCCTGCCCTTCATTCTTCCTTCCTTCTGGGCCACCGTATGCACTAGGGGGTGCAGACAGAGGCAGGGATTCTTCCCTCCTCTTTGACTCCAACTGCTCTGACCAGGGCTCCATGTGGAAGGCTTTCTGGAAGGCTCCCCATATGCAACCCACATGCTTTATACTGGGCTTTACAGGACAGTAAGAGCTCTGCAAGCTCCTCCCCACGGTGATGGAAGGTCCCCAGGGCAGGTACCAACACATGGACCACAGTGAGACCCATTGTAGGAGGCAAAATAATGACCCCAAAGGTCTCCATGTCCTAAACCTCAAAACCTGTGAATATGTGACTTATATAGCAAAGGGAACTTTATAGAGATGATTGAGTTAAGGATCTTAAGATGGGGAGATTATCCTGGTGGCACCAATGTAAGCACAGGTGTCCTTATAAGGGAAAGAGGGAGGCAGGAGAGTCAGAGGAGGTGTGACAGCAGAGGCAGAGGTTGGAGCGATGTGAATGTGGCTGGAAGGGGCCACAAGCCAGGGAACATGGCAGCCTCTAGATGCTGGAAAAACAAGGAAATGGATTCTCCCCTGAAGCCACCAAGGAGGAATGCAGTCCTGCTGACACTTTGATTTTAGCTCACCAAGACCTGTTTTGGACTTCTCATGTCCAGAACTATAAGAAAATAAATTCGTGTTGCTTTAAACCACTAAGTTTTTGGTAACCATCAGCAGCAACTAGTACAGTAGGCCTTCCGTATCTGCTGGTTCCACATCCACAGATTCAATCAACTGTAGGTAGAAAATATTTGGAACAAAAACAATAAAAATACAAATAAAAAATATAGTATAACAATTATTTACATAGCATTTACATTGTGTTAGGAATCATAAGTAATCTAGAGATGATTTAAAGTATATGTCAGTTTATATGAGGGACTTGGGCATCCTTGAGCTTTGGTATCTGTGGAGGTCCTGGAACCAATCCCCTTTGGATACTGCGGGATGACTATACACTCATCCTCATGAAATGGTCTTTCCATGTGTTAATTTCACTTTTTTAAAAAAAGCATTGCTTCCCCTCAAACAAACTCTCATTTCTCCTGTGACTTGGCAGCAATGGTGTTCTGAACAACTGAAGTGAAAAGTGAAGCACTGAGGTGCAATTTGTTGTCTGAGAACAGATTCAGTAGCTACTCTACCAGTTGGAACAAATAAATCTTTCATGTGAGAGCCAAGGTCAGGAACCAGCAAGGGAGGATAAGTGGGCAGAGTACAGAGACTTTGGATTGGCAGTCCACTTCCATTCTGGGGGTGATTACTCTGGCACAGTGGTGCTTTGGAAAAGGCCCCCTGGCATCTCTGTCTTACAGGTCTGGACCAGTGTCTGAGAGAGAAACACAAAGATTTTTTTCCTAACAGACAAATCCGATTTAAGTAAACAAATAAGCATACACAGGCACAGACCACAATTTGATCCTTGTTAAATTTCATTTCACGTCTGGTGTATTGAGCTTAGCTTTGTATACAAGCTGTTGTTTGGGAAATCACTGTCTTATAGTGGTTTGAGCTTGGACTATGGAGTCAGAGAATTGGACACGAATAAACGGCCTCTCTTCTTATTAGCTGAATGACCTTGGGTAGTTCATTACTCTCTCTGAATCTCAATTTCCTCGGTGTAGAAAGTGGGGTGGGGTGATCCTGGTCCCTATCTCATGGCATTGTTGAAAACATTCAATGACATTGATGCCTGCTGTGCCCTTATCACAGCGCTTGGCACATGGTCACATAGTCTTGCTCTAGGAATATAAATTAGTTATTTTAATAATTAATATTTGGTAGACCTAAATTTGCAGCTTAATTAGTTATTCATTCATTTAAATAAGCTCATAATCTGACCCAAAGGCAATGAAGGTGGTGATAATAAAAGTAGCAGGCATTTAGTAATCACCTGCCATGTGCCAGACACTCTGTAAAACACTTCATGTAGGAAGTAAGGAAGGCTCAGGGAGATGAAGTAACTTGCCAGGTCATCTTGCTAGTCAGCAGAAGAGCTTGCATTTGAACCCAAGTGGTTTGAGCCTAGAGCCTGACTAATGAGACTTATCCTGTGGCCTGTAGGAGCACAGAAGGGCCAGCAGGTTCACTTCTGCTCCTGATTTCCACAAGTCTTTATGGTCACTGGGGTGACATGGGCATTCTTCTTAAGATTAAATGGCAGTCACTAATATCTGGGAGATGCTAGCCAAGAAAAGTCTTGGCTTTTAATGGACTCTGGGAGGAGAAGTGGAGGAAAAGAGTTGATTCTTTAGCCAGGTGAGCTTCAGGTAAGTCTTCCAGGCATCTCTCCAGAACTGTGGTCGGGGGCAATCCCCATGACTTCTAGTGATTGCTTAGAAATGATTCACCTTGGGATTGTCTTCCAGACACAGGGTAAATACCAGGGTGCTCACCTTTACTGGGTAGTCATTTCCATGTGTATAAGCAAGAATTACACTACCTTCCAGGGTAGAGGAAAATACAGATGCTGGGCTCAGAGCAAGCTACCTTGAGGAAGAGGGTGACAATGTAGGGAAGTGAGGGGAACATTTGAAAAAATCCAGGAAAAGTAGGAATCAGGAAAAATAGGTAATACTGAATATCCTAGATATCATAGAACCAGGTATCATGAACACCTAGGAAAGAATAAATTACGGAAAAGGTTAAGAATTCAGTTCCACAAAAAAGCATGAATAACCAAAGTAATCTTAAGCAAAAAGGACAAATCTGGAGGCATTACATTACCTGACTTCAAATTATACTGCAACACTATAGTAACCAAAACAGCATGGTACTGGTATAAAGGTAGAGAAATAAACCAATGGAACAGAATAGAGATCCCAGAAATAAAACCATATAGCTATGACCAACTGATTTTTTACAAAGCAGACAAAAACATACACTAGAGAAAGGATGCCCTATTCAATAAATGGTGCTAGGAAAATTGGATAGCCACATGCAGAAAAATGAAACAGGATCCTTATTTCTTGCCATATACAAAAATTAACTCAAGATTGATTAAAAACCTAAATGTAAGAACTGAAACCATAAAAATTCTGGAACAAACCATAGGAAAAACTCTTCTAGACATTGGCCTAGGCAAAGAATTCATGAATAAGACTCCAAAAGCAAATATAGCAAACAACAAAAGGAAATAATGAAACTTAATTAAATTAAAAATTTCTGCATAGCAATGGAAATAATCAACAGAGTAAATAGACAGCCTACAGAATGGGAGAAAATATTCACAAACGATACATCCGACAAAGGGCTAAGCTCCAGAATCTACAAAGAACTCAAACAAATCAACAAGAAAAAAAATAAACAACCCTGTTAAAAAGTAGGCAAAAGACATAAACAGAGTTTTTTCAAAAGAAGATAGACAAATGGCCAACAGACATATGAAAAAATGCTCAACAGCGCTAAGCATCAGGAAAATGCAAATTAAAACCACCATGAGATACCACTTTACCCCTATCAGAATGGCCATTACTAAAAAATAAGAAAACAATAGAAGCTGGCATGGATGCAGAGAGAAAGGATTACTTATACATTGTTGGTAGCAAATTAGTAAAACCTCTGTGGAAAACAGTGTGGAGATTCTTCAAAGAACTAAAAGTAGACCTACCATTTGATCCAGCAATCCCACTACTGGGTATCTACCCATAGGAAGAGAAGTCATTTCATCAAAAAGACACCTGCACCCATATGTTATTGCAGCACAATTCACAAGTGCAAAGATGTGGAATCAACCTAAGTGCCCATCAATTCATGAGTGGATTAAGAAAATGTGATAAACACACACACACACACACACACACACACACACACACACACACACCATGGAGTACTACTCAGCCATAAAAAGAATTGAAATAATGTCATTTTCTGCAACTTGGATGGAACTGGAGAACATTATTCTAGGTGAAATATCTCAGGAATGGAAAAACAAACATCACGTGTTCTCACTAATAAGTGGGAGCTAAATGATGGGTACACACAGGCACAAAGAGATGTCAAGGTCCTTGGAAACCAAGAAGGCGAGAGGGTGGGAGGTGAGGGATTAAAAACTTACCTATTGGGTACAATGTACACTATTCTGGTGATGGACACACTAAAAGCCCTGACTTTAGCATTATACAATTCATCCATGTAACAAGAGCACTTGTACCACCTCATATTTTGAAATAAAAATTACATATATATATATATATATATATATATATATATATATATATATATATATATATATATATATATATATATATAATTCAGTTCCAAAACCTGGAAAGAGAAGTGAACATAATAATTAAAATTCCAGATCTGTGGTGAGACCTCCAGCAGGAAAAGCCAAGGATGTGATGGCTAGTTGGGCTCAATGACCTTAAATGTCCTTCCCAACGCAGATTCTATGATTCTATCAAGGTCTCACATCAAATAAGCTACCAGAATTTCCTCTGCTCAACATGGCAGCTGCTGCGTTTGACCTGGAGGTACTGTATTTCTAAATACTTTCCAAACCAGCTGGGTTTGGCTCCCCTTGCAGTCCCAATTGCTTGAGGAATTCTTTTCTTCTTGTCCTCCAACTCCTCTATGCCTCCTCCTACCTTTTCCCCTTCCTTCTCCTCCTCCCTCCTTCCTCCTCTCCTTCTTCTTCCTCTTCCTCTCTCTTCCTGCTTCTTTCCTTCTACATTCTCTGCTTGGATTTCTGGCTACTGGAGTAATTTCATTCCAATAGGGTACAGAATATCACTTTCACACTCAACAATTGGCAGTGCACCGAGAACCGGAGTAAAGACAAGGATCTTCTGCTGAAGGAGGCTAAATTATATAAATTTTCTTTTTTTGTTGTCATACTTTGAGTTTAAAGCTAACAGTTTTATTTTCATAAAACAAAAAATTAAAGTGAGTTGCTTAGGTATGTGGTGTCATCAAGTTGTCCTTGGGGTTAAGAGAAACAGAGTGTAATTTAGTTCAAGCTCATGTTTTGATTCCATAGTGGGGAGGCTGCAGATTTCCACTGCACAATGACAACATTTCAGCTTTGGCTTGTGAACCCTGGTGGGTGCTGTGGCTAGGAATATTATTTCCATTGGATTATATTGTGTCGAGGCCTGGATTATGTTAATATTTTTAAAGTCTTAGCTCTCACATTTTAACTGCTGGAAAGAGTTTAATGGAGAAGACAGGTTGTGTAGACTAATGAACTGCATTAAAATGAACTGTCCCTTCTCCCTGGTCGGTTATATTGCAGATTTGGAGAGTCAGTGACTCAACTCAGAAATGACCAGACTGAGCAATTCAGTGCAAGCAGGGGCCTATGGGAAAAGGGAGAAAACCTAACTAGACAGTGGAAACTTGGGAGGAGCAAACTGAATAGAAACCAAGGACAGAGAGAAACAAACGGACAGTAGAATAAGTAGGGCAAAGTTGATTCTACTTATTCTACTGTCCATTTGTTTCAAATTTTCATTCATTCATGCCACTCCCATCCTATTATCACTGCCAGGGGAGATTTAGAGATAATGGAACATTAAAAATAAAAGCAACTGCATGAATGAAATGAATGAGGGGAGCACACAACAGGCAACCTCAAGGCCTGAAGCCAAAGGAGAAGTTAGACAATGGAGCATTGTTTTGTTTTGTTTTTCAATTCAACACAATCAAATTCCACAGTGCCATTTTTTGGTGACTTTTGGTTCTTTCTGGCCTAAGTGAATTTTTGACACTTGCTTAAAAAATAAGATAAATTCAACCACTTTGTTTATTTTCATATTCCTCACTTTAACTGAAATAATGGTGGGATTAGAAAATGAGGAGTCAGGTAGATCTTTTGGTGTGCAGATGACGAGCATAAACAAGAGATGGGGATTAGATGGGGACCGCAGCCGCAGCGGGTCAGGGGAAGGGGAGAGGGGTGTGGAGCCGCTGAGGAAGCCGTAGCTCCACGGTGGGAAGGGCCCCTGGGCTGGGCTCCCCCAGCAGCCCAGGCAACTGGCAGAAGAAGGCCCCATTCTCTACCAAAATGCTCCCTGGGCTTCTTACCCACAGTAGACGTTCCATAAATGCCAGCTGGACTCAACTAAACTAAATGACCCAGGTCTAAAAGCTGTGAGAGGAAGAACAAGAACGAGGAAAAATATACGTTGTGTGCAATAGACAATGGAAAATAACAGTAAGAGATAAATAGGAGGGACAAAAAGAAAGAGATGTCTTTTGTCTAGTGGTGTGGGCCTTTCCTTCTAGAATCGCTAAAGTACCCCTGCTGTGGGCTCTGATACCATTTGTGCATGTCCTTCGCCACAGGATATAGCAAACTGGATTGTAATCGCCTGGTTGTCTTTCTTCCCTGTTGGACTTGAAGTTTGAGCAGAGGGAGCGTGTGTCCATTTTACTCACTATTTTATCAACAGAATCTGGCTTATCCTAGTTGCTCAGTATATATACTATGTTGAATGAAGATAAAAGTTAAAGGAAGAGTCTCGTGAAGAAGTAGGGGAATTTAAAAAAAAATGACTAAGGGCATGAGAAGATGTTGAATCATTTTGGATGAAGAAATTTAACTTGAAATTAAAAAAAATAATAAGAACTCTTTAGTGAAAAGAAGAAAAGCATGTTATGACAGTAAAGATGTGTGGTGTAATCTCCTGGAATTTAGTTTCTTTATTACAAAATGGAGTCAATAACTATCTCATAGAGTTTTTTGTGAGGATTACATGAGACTATATGGAAAGTGTTTAGCATTTCTTGGCCTTTAACGTTAATTAAGATTGCAAGGTAGGCCAGGCATGGTGGCTCACGCCCATAATCCTAGCACTCTGGGAGACCTAGGCAGGTGGATCGTTTGAGCTCAGAAGTTCGAGATCAGCCTGAGCAAGAGTGAGACCCCATCTCTACTAAAAATAGAAAGAAATGATCTGGACAGTTAAAAATATATATAGAAAAAAATTAGCCGAGCATGGTGGCACATGCATATAGTCCCAGCTCCTCGGGAGGGTGAGGCAGAAGGATTGCTTGAGCCCAGGAGTTTGAGGTTGCTGTGAGCTAGGCTGATGCCACGGCACTCACTCTAGCCCGGGCAACAGAGCAAGACTCTGTCCGCCCCCCCACCCCCCTAAAAAAAGACTGCAAGGTTGAACGTGACAGAAGCCCAGTTTGAACTTATTTATGGTAGAAAAAAAGGGAGGGTGGTTGCCTTACTGGCTTATGTAACCAAGTCACCAGGAGAGAGGAGTAGGGTGGGAGGGCCACAAGGACCCTCTAGTCCCCTCAGTTTGGTGGATTCATCCTCTCTAACCCCATCTGTCTCCACAGACCTGCCACCGTGGCCACCTGCAGTTCCCAATGCATGTCTTGACAGTTTCACAGGTAGAGAAGAAAATGGAGCTTCTCTCCCCTGGCCCCAAATCAACAAAACGGTCTTTGAGGAATCCCATTTGAATCGTGTCCTCACCTCTATGCTCCTCGCTGTGGTCAGAGACAGGACGTACCACGGACGCTCTACTCTGGGTCACACGCTCACCTTTCAAAAAAGGGCAGAGGCACTGAGGAAATCACTGTGGAACAGGCAGTCACCCTAATTTGTGTCTGTGATATTCAATAAATGGAAGCTGCAAATGGTAGTAGCAACAGTAAAATGGAGTGAAGAAAGCAAAGGAAAGGAAACGACTTTTTTTATTTCCACTCCATACATGGTTTCATAACATGGCGCCTGCCACTGGCTTTGTGCCTGGATCCCTACTCTGTATCTGAGAGACCAAAGAATTAAGAAGACTAACATTACACTTGGTAAGTTTCAGTGTCCACATCTGGCTGGTCTGCCGGCCACTCTCGGGGTGATTGGCACCTTGAAGCTGCCTCCCCTTTTCTCCTCGTGTTTGAATAATTAATCATGAAGTTCCATGGGAGGCACCACACACAGCTCCTATTTTCTTTTCTGTACCTCACATTAAACACAGAGTGCCGTGTTTCCATTAAGTGTTTACTGAGTGCTTTTTAATAATAAATGAACACACAGATGAGTAACATCATCTAACATCCACCATGTTGCAAAATGAAACACTTGTGTCAAAATGTTTTCTGTGAAAGTAACTCACTGAAAATAATTGAAAATTTTGCCTCAGAAAATGTGTCCCCTAAGCTAGTTAAAAATACTGGATGCCTAAGATGTACAGATCCGTATGTTTGGCAACCTCCTGAAGAAATAAATTTGGCCTGTGAGAAGGTTCCAATTAAACGACTTCTTTATTGTTTCTAAAGTAAGCTATTTTAATATTTCTCAGTAAAAGATTAATTTATCCCCTTGTATGCCAACTCTGAGCTCTTTTAGCTAATCCTACATGTAAAATCTAGTCTGAAAAGGCAGCATAGAAATCCAAAGAATACATTTACAAAAGAGCTCATCAACAAGGGAACATTAACACAGTACCCTTGAATAGCTGAGTTCCGGGGAGCCACAAGCGAAAGAATGAATTGATTCATGTGCAATCAATCCTGAAATGTTTCCTGAACAAGGTGAATTTTAAATCATATTTTAAAGGAAGTTAGAGCTGTGCATTGAAGTTAGGAGTAGGGACAGGAAACTGGGAAAAGGAATTATCTAGTCACAAACATGAATTTTAAAGCAAGACAAGTTGATCTCTTTTTCTCTGTCCTTAGAAAAATATATTACTCTGAGATAATGAGGCCAAGGCAGTGGGAGTGTGAGAGATCGGATGGGGAAAACTGGGTGGGAAATTGCTCCAGAGAGCGGCCCCCTGTCTCTAGGCTGTGTCCAGAAGCAGGATTGATGTGGGAGGGTAGCACCCAGACAGGGGCGTGAGAATCCAGGGCCAGAGTACCTGAGATCCAAAAACTTGGAGAGTGCTGACAGGCTGCAGAAACTTGCAGGCTCTTAGAGTGGCAGAGAGTCACTGGGGTAGCCAGGGTGAGACATTAGAGTAGCTGGAAGAGGCAACAAAATATGTGTGAGGCACATTGAAAGCAGCATCCAAGCCTCAATCCGAATTTACCAAAGTGATTAGAGTGAAAAAGAAATGAGAGAGAGAGAGACAGTCCATAGTCGACTGGTCAGGATAGGTTATACTTCAGTAACAAACAATTCCCACTCTCTTTGGTTAAACAATGAAAGTTTGCTTCTTGCGGACACTTCTTGTCCATTGCATCTCAGGGTCCTAGTCACTCAGGGACCCAGCTGATGGGTGCACCATCTTGACACATGTTGCCATATTGCCACATTGACAAGGCAGAACAAAGGGAACTTGGAGAATCCCATGCACTGGTTCTTAAGGCTCCCTCCAGGAAATGACGCACATCTCTCCCACTCTCATTTCATTGCCTGGAACAGATCTCATGGCCATGCCTAACTTAAAAGGGGGTGAGGAAGTTCAAGACTATCATGTCCCAGAGGAGAGGGAACCAGAAATTTTGTGAATAGCCTGAAGGCTTATTACAGGAAGGAATGGTGAGTGCACAGCACCTGAGGGGTTTCTGTGGCAACCTGGTGCTTGTAGGTGGCTCACTCTAAAAAGGATGCTCATGACTATTTCAAGGACTTTGTACTCCCAGCACAGTTTCTTACTGCTCCTTTACTTGAATTTCTTAATTAGACACACTTCAAATTCTCAGGCTTAACACCCTAGATTTTTAAACTTGAAGTTAATCTTCATCTGAATAAATGTCAATATCTGTGCGTAAAGAAGCTATAATAAGTGAAGAAGGCCTGTATTGTGTTCTGTGATGACTCATCTTCTATGCTGGAAGAAGGGCCTTGCTGCAATAGAGTATTCTTGGGCAGACTGAGAGGCTGACATGGCTGAGTAAAGGCTTGCCAAGGGAATTCCCGGAAGACGAGCACCTCGGCTTGGCATTATGCAGGAGCAGGTCCACAGCCAAGGGCACAGCAGAGCTCCGGGGCAGCCCGCCACACGTAGCAGCCTGTTGGGGAGAGCAGAGCACCCCCAGGGGAGGGGTGTGGGGGGTTTGATCGTATGTGTGTCTCTCTCAGGCTCTCTGTTTTGGTGGTAAGGCACTTGGGACAGCGAAGATCTGGCCCCTGTGTGATTATGTGCTCCAAGACTAGTGAAGTAACATGTCCTTTAGAGATTAAAATATAAGACTGAAACGTAGCGGTTTGGAGTGGTCATATGCAACAGTTACTTGAAAGACACAGGCTAAATCTCAAGTCACCAAGACCTGTAGGTAACTTATTCATCTATCTGTCAAAAACGTACCGAGCACCTCCCACAGAGCAAGTACTCCTGTGGGCACTTGGATGTGCTGATAGACAAGACAGGAGTGGCGGATGCTGTGATGCGTGCCCCAGGTCCCCCCGAAGGAATGATGCTGCTGGCAGGTGGTCCTCAGCTGTCAACCCTCTTGGGGACCACCTGAGCTACAGAGAGCTGCTTCCCTCAAGATCATGCTGCCCCTAGAGAGCATCCCACATCCAGTGACTGACCAGCAAAGGGTCCAGGGCCCAGCCCTGTATGTTCTGACTGGGACACTCTGCAGGGATTCCCAGCTTCAGAACTCCCTGTAGGGCTGGCTGAGGTTTCTGTTGAGCCGACTGTGCTGTGGCTTCACCTCCTGTCTAGTCCTACTCCCTGACCTTCCCACCCCGCCCAAGATGTGGTTCCTGAGGGTCCTTCCCGGTGAATCTTGATACTCATCTCAGAGAATCTGCTTCCTGGGGAACACAACGTGCCACAGACAAAGCCCCTTCTCAAGGAGCTTACAAACTAAAGGGGAAGGCAAACACGAAGCAAGTAAACAAACAGGCAAATGTCAGATTGTGATACGTGTTATAAGGAAAAGGAAAGGGGGGTAACAGGATGGTGTCCAGGGTAAGACAGCACTGGGTAGGGTGGTCTGGGAGGGCTTTGAACAGAAACCCAGTAAATGAAAATATAGAAGACAACATCCCAGGCAGAGGGGACAAACATAAGGGTCCCAAGATGGAAATAGGTTCGATAGATGTGGGAAAGAGAGAGAAGAGCCCCATGGCTAGAGCGGTGTGCACAAGGGGAAATCAACCTGGGTTCAGTGGGGTAGGTGGAGACAGTCCGCGGAGGCCACTGTTGGCTCTGGCAAGCACTTTGGATTTTATTTTAAGGGCTGGGAGATAGGGGACTCCTAGTCCATATAGGGATTTTCTGTGATTTAGAAAAAGGCACTTTTTTCTTAAGAAAAAAAAAAAATGATTAGTTTAGTGCATGATTTGAACAACCATTCCCAGCATCCCTGCTGGGGAGGGTAGGAGTGCAGAGGGCTGACTGCCCAGCAGAGAATATAGGCAGGAGAGGAGAGGGAGTGAGGAGATAGAAGAGAATTAGCTCTGGGGTTTGATCAGCAGACCCAGCCTGGTTCACCCAAACGTTGATCCTGTAATGCAAACTGCTGTTTAAATCAAGGGCCAGACATACGCATCCTATAGGAATTAGGCAAAGCTGCTGCTTGACTCAGCAGTCCCGACCTGCTCACTGATCACCCTGCAACGTGGCGTGCACATGCATCAGTAGTGTGCTCGTGACTCCCACATACCCCACCCCAACCCGTACACGCCACAGGTTGGTTGTCTAGCACAGCTGGAGGGTCTGAGTTTCTTTCGATGGTTAGTTGCGTATCGCTAAATAACATGTCTTGTGTCACATGGAAATTGTGCTCAGCTGGCCGGATGGAGATCCAGGAAAAGTTTCTTAAACACAACAGAGACTTGTTTCTCTCTCACATAAGAGAATCCAGATGTAAGGAGGAGAAAGATAGAAGCAACTTGGACCCTACATGATTATAGATCCACCATAGCAACCCTGGAGTCCCTACATTTGGCAAGAAAGAGACAGGAGAAAAAAGGGGGAATGTTTCACAAGTTTTTTGACCTTCTCAGGGGCATTTCCACAAGTTCTACTGACAACTTCTGCTCAAATTGATTTGGCCTCCTGTCCTAGTATGAGTATATCACTATTTATAATTGAATTAATAATCAAAATTTCTACTTTATGACTATGTGAATATTGTTTACTCCAGCTCCAAGAAATGAACCGTTTCTTTTCTTATAAAGCTTTTGGTTTTTCCTAGAGTTTTGAATAGCCTTTTGGGGGTACTATTTGCCCTAATTACAGTTTCAGCCTCCCCGCTCCCTCCGAGTCTCCATCTCATCAGGGATTCTCTCTTTTTCCTTCACACAGGCCTTTCTCCCGGGACCTGCTGTTCTCAGTCTTACCCTCTACGGTAGATCTCAGAGTCCACTGCGTAGCTGTGGTCCTCAGACTGGCCGTTACCACTCTTGTTTGTTGGAGGCCTTGTTTCCTGGGTTCCATGTCTTTGTTCTTCATTTATTGGAAATTCATTTTGCTGGAACTCTCCTGCTTGATTACTCAGAGACCAGCAGCCAAAGAGGTCTAGTGTAGGCACCAGACATACAGAGATGAGTGAAACATAATTCCTGTCCTAGGGTTTCACAGCCTAGTGATGGGGACAGACATGTAGAAAGATAAGTAATAACACTTAGTGCGTGCACATGCTCTAGCAGCTAAAGTGCGAGGTGGCACATGAGCAGGAGAATGAAATCTATTCGTGGGATCCAGGAAAGCTTCACAGTAAAGGTGACACCGGGTTGTGCTTAGTGGGAGAAGGGGATTCCAGGTGGAGGTGACAGCGTAGACAAACACACGGAGGCACGAATGAGAAAGCCATTTAGGGAAATGGTGAATTTCATGATGCCAAAGCATAGAATTCATTGGGTTAAGGCCCGAGGATACAGAATTAGTATGCTGCCCGAGTTCAAACAACCCATTTATAAACTACTGAGCATGTCTTATTTGCAGGCTGTGGGTGTCCTGAGCAGGTCTGCAAATGTGGACAAGGCCTTTTAAAAACTCAAACACTTCTGTTCAGGAAATAATCCAATTCTGATTATTGATTTTTCAGTCCCAACTCAGACAGAGGAGGCTGAAGTGCTTCTGTCAGGCCTAGGTATCCCTCAATAACAGTTTGCTTGAGTTTTCTCAAAAGGTAAAGAGTTTGATTATTATGTAAAAACTAATAACTGGTTTGATTTATCTGGTATGCAAAATCTGTGGTGTTCCTATGGCATTGGGCAATGTTATGATGCAAAACAATTTAAGATCTCTCTAGCACTCTGAACCTCCCCTGCCTCAAAGCGCTAAAATGTTTTTTACTTAGACACACACTTTGCTTTCCCTTCGAAAGACAGAGTGAGCCCAAGTTATGAAGGGTAAAGACCCTCCCTCCTTTCTCACCTTTCCAGATTATTGGGTTTATTCTATATTTGCCGCATTTCTAAGTGCTTCAAAGGGGGCTAAGGCAGACATAACCTCACCTCATAGACTCCTTCTGGCTCCACATCACAAGTCTCCTGGGCATATTTGCTTTATTATTGGTTGAAACTATTTAAAATATCTTTCCTCCATAAATGTATGTGTGTATAGCTTCCCCCTCTCCCTGCAATACCCATTTTATAGGTGGGAAGTAGCCAATTGGACAACTGTTTCAGGGAGAGGCTCATACCTCAAAAACAAAATGAAACAAACAAGCAAAACACAAAAAAACCCTTCACCCCCACTAATATTAGAAGCCAGAATAAGGTACTTTATGCTTACTCTCTTTTCACATTATTTTTGCCTTTATATATCACTGTGTTTCAGTGATTTTTGTCATGATAGCTCCTTAGAAAGAAAGAATCAGAGCGGAAAATAGCCAATTGAATGGATTGAAGGAACTGTGGGAAGTGGGGCAGGCATTTGTGTGTGTGTGTGTGGGGGGGGGGTAACACTAATAATATTTTGAAATCTACCCATAAATGTAAAACCTAATTTCTAAGTTTTGTTATGAAAATTTGAAAGTGTTGGGTTCATTCACTTATTTTTCCAACTAATATCAAATGAGCACTTGGTTAGATGCCAGGCACTTAATTCCTGGACAAGAGAGCAAGATGAACAAGGAGGCCCTGTGCCTCAAGAAACTTGCTAGTGCATTGGGCCCCATGCAGGAGGAATCCTTCCGTGGGAGGCTCCACGGTGGTGATGTGATCAGTGCCTGGGAGAGCCCGCACACCCCCACCATGGTCCTCACAATTCAAACTGAATTTCCACCTGGAAAATTACATATTCTGTCAAATGCAACGAGTTCCACCATTATAAAATACCTTCGATTGGGGAAAAAAATAGGCTTTTTGGTCATTACTCAATTGCAGGTGGTTTTCTTTGAGTCAACCTACGCTGCTATGGTTTTCTGTGGTGTAAAAATCCCAGCAATCCCACTAAGTACTCTCATTGCTTCTGGAAAGGAGTGTCAACTGCCCTAGGCCTCCATTCCAAAAGTCTCTAACCCAATCCAATGCCATTCTGGAATCATTTCTAGGGGTGTGTGTGTATGTGTGTATATACATACAAATATATGCATATAAAATACACATAGTGTGTATATATATAAATTTATGTATTTACTCACACAGTATGTATGCATGTATGTTGTATACACGTATGCTTATATATGAATGTACATATTTATATTTCTGTTTGTGCCTCTTTCTTTCTTCATACTAGAAATATGCAATATTGACCAAGAAATTAAAAAATTGGTTTATAGCTTAAGACATCACAGTGCAGTGACCGCAAGGCATTTTGTAATGACCCAAAGAGGAGTATCCTCATAATCACCTCATGTCTCAGCCCGGCAGGGACCCACACTTTGGAAATGAGTGATATTATGCAATTCTAGTTATGAAGCCATTGGACTTAACTTGACAAAATCCCCATGTGGCAGAGAGAAAATATCTGAAAGGGGAGAAACCTACCCTGATGGCTAAACCCTTTAGGGCTGATCCGATCTGCAGAAGCAGCTATTGGCAGAAACCCACTCCACTCAGGCGGGAATCTGATACCCTGCAACCTAGGGGCTGGGGTGCTGCCAGGTATCCTCCAGGCAGTGGTTCTCAATCTTAGCAGCACACTGCAGTCACCTGAGAAGCTTCCAGAAATACTCCTGCAGGGTCCTACCTGCAGAGAGCCTCATCCGATGGGTGTGGGTGGGGCCCTGCCCTGGGATTATGAAAGTGATTCCAATGTTCAGCCCAGGTTGGGAACTGCTGCAGCAGGGATCATTGGCTTAAAGATACTTGTATTTCGGGACAGAAACTACCAAGGCAGCCATTATTCTCTTTTTCCAGAGGTGGAAGGTCATGAGGAGAAGCAGGACAGGGCATGCGCAGTGCCCTCTGGAGACCACCTGCCTGGGCATTCTTTGGGCACTCTGAGGCCCGCTGAGCTCCTCTGCGGCTGTGTGGAGGCCGACGCTGCACATCTGGCCTGGAGCACTGCACAGACTGTCGTAATCATGTAAGATAAGCTCCTAGGAATGAAAAGAAGGCAGCCTAAACTTTCTGGGTTCCAGTGCCAAAGCAGGAGGTCTCGAAACCACAGGGCGGGGGGTGGGATCATTTGCAGACACAAAAAGCCAAAGGACAAGAGAACTCTGTTTTAGCAGATTAATTTATAAGAAAAATATAAGAAGCAAAAGGCACACATGGGAATATTGTTATTGGAAAGAGCATTTTGCAAAAGAATTTTTATAAATGGAAACTGCTTCAAGTTCAAGCCATATTTAAAAACACAACCACATGGGTGGCAGGAAGGAGGGGAACAGCTGTGTTGAAATATTTTCCTGAGGGGATGAACACCCAGCCTCACTCAGCTGTCTTCTGAAGGGCCCTGGAGGGCTCTCCGAGCGTCCTGTTTGCTTTTGGAGCTGCCGGCTTAGCCCTTTTGCAGCCTCCATGACCCAGAGGGGATGATAAAACATGGTAGCTTTTAAGAGAGCTATCCCAGTTCCGAGATAAAGATTTTTTCCCCCTCTAAATGATTTAAGAAAACTTCGTTTTGAAAATAGAGAGGAGAAATGGAGATAAACTATGTATATGTTAGTAGGAAAAAAAATGTCCAGGGGCCAAATTTCCTGCAAAACTTGTACTGGCGTGCAGATTGAAGTCTATGGCACTTGCCTAAGGGGTCGCTCAGGAAATTTCCTTTCCCTTCCTTTGACCCATAGCGGTATAAAGTGGATTGATTTGGGATGTGTTGGGTAGTTGTTTGGTGATGGAAGTTGAAGGAATTTGGGGAAATACAGAGGAAATAACTTTCTGAGTGGCCCGGAAATGAAGGTTTGCTGTGCTGTGCAGCCTGAAATCTAGCGTAGGCCACCCTCTGACATGTTTGAAAATTTCTATGTTTGCCACAACCTTCTTTGGCCCTGATGAAACCCTGTTTTTCTAGAAAAGCACATTTATGTGTTAAACGAGGTGTATGGTCCAGCACTAGAAGGCAGGAAGTCACCCGGCCTCGCCACCGCTGTCTGCGGAGCGGGGAGCAGGAATAGCGCAGGAGGAGCGAGCTGAACGTCCTCCCGGCGAACTGCTGGGGAGCACTTCCGAGGCCGACAAAAGACCCTTAATTCACATTTTTCCCCAACTTGATTATTTCCATTCCCAGGAAACAAAAAAGATTTTTCTGGCCTTCTACATATTATCTCATATCATAAAAACATAATCCATAAGGATTAACGTTTTGTGAGCACGTACTGTGGAATCAGACATTGTTCAAGGAGGTTTGCATGTCGTCTTAGGCTGTTTTCGGTTGCTTATGACATAATACCTGAAACTGGGTAATTTATAAAGAAAAGGAACTTACTTCCTACAGTTCTGGAGGCTGGGAAGTCTAAGGTTGAGGGGTGCATTTGGTGAGGACCTTCTTGCCATAGGGACGGCAGAGTCTAGGGGAGGCGCAGGGCATTTTGTGGCGAGGGGCTGAGTGTGCCAGCTCAGGTCTCTCTGTCACTTGCAACCTACTTAGTTCTAACTAGTTACTAATAGAAGCAGAAGCTCAATTCTGAGCCTCAAACCAGGGTCCTTTTGCCTTTTTGTCAACAAAGAAGGCCTTTTCCAGAGAGGGACGTAAGCCTCTCCCATATGGTCTTCCCTTCAAGACTGGGACTGTTCAGGAGGACGTCATGCCAGCGTTTTTACTCCAAATGTCTGCAAAGATGGCGGCAACGATTGAGCCCATGATCCCTTACAATGGGACCTTTCCACTCCTTTCACCAAGAGGTGGAATCTGTTTCTCTTCCTCTTAAATTTGGGCATGACATGTGGCTTGTTCTGACCAACAGACTGCATCAGAGGTGAGGTTATGCGAACTTCAAGGCTGGGCTTCAGAAGGCCTTGTAGCTGCTGCTTTTGCCACCTTGGAATACTGCCCTGGGACGCCCATGCAAGGAAGCCAGTCTAGCCTCCTGGGGGATGAGAGGCCACACGGAGGAGAATTGAAGCACCCCAGCTCCAAGCCAGTAGCAACTGCCAGACACACGAGTGAGTTGATCTTGGGTCTTCCAGCCCAGACGACCCTCCTGCTGAATGAAGCCACTTGAGTGAATCCAGGTTCACTTTAAGAAGCCTCTAAGTTTTGCGGTAGTTTCTTTCATAGCAGTAGATAAGTGATACCCCCAGTAATCGCTCCTGCCTGGGAGAATGGGTATTTTAGTTGTGCAAAGTTACTTTATGTGGGTAAAGCCCTGGGTGTCATCTGAGTGCTGGTCCAGGGAAGCCCCCTTGCTGGGAGGAGGTTCTGGGCAAGCTCTGAATGTGTTTGCATAGTGAGCCCCAGAACCTCATGGCTCTGCATTCATTGTTCCAGGCCCAGGAATGCTCTCACCTCACATGAAATCGATCCCGGTCGAATTATTGGAAGCAGCTAAAAGAGGGGATAAGTTCCAACTTCCAAATCTGCAGTTCTTGACTCAGCCAGGATGTTTAGAAATCTAATGAGCTTTAAACATTTTTCCTGATTGTACCAGGTAGTCCAGGGAAGAGCTTTTCTAATACTTTGCTGCCGTTTCCCCTCCCAGTTATTGCTGGAGGGCCATCGGACTTTAGAACTGCAGGGTACTGGGATATAATTGAGGAAAACTCATTTTACAAGAGAGAGGGAGGGTCTTGGATGACTGGAGACTCAGACTTGGCGGGCTGTGGAGTTGGGTGTTGGCTCCCAGGGCAGCCTCTGTGTGCTCCAGGCAGACAAAGCCACCTTAACTGTGATCACATTCTCAGGGTCACATAAAGTGGTGTCCAGTCGTCTGTCTTCATTTTTCTGGGATCCCCACTCAAAAGGGGGGGGGGACTTAAGCCATAGATGAGAGTCAAAAATGTCTGAAGGACATGGCATTCTCTGGGGGAAAGAGGCCGCCGCAAATTCCCTTAATGAAGTTTCCCTGCGTGAGGAAGGCTTTCAGCCCGCTGGGCGGACGGACTGAACACCAGGTGTGTTGTGAGAAGGGAGCTGCATGCCCAGGCACAGTTTTCCCCCTTCCAGTTTCCTGGTGGCACCAAGGCCTCTTTGCTAGGAGCCTCACCCCCATGGCACTGGGAGACAAAACCGGAAGAATTACAGCATCCAGGGTTCAAGCATGGTGCTGTAAGCAGGTGTATTTTCATGCCCGCTGGGGAGATGGATGGTGATGGGGGCTGAGGTAGGTGGAGATGGACGGACTCTCTGGGGGTGGGGCCACCAGAGATCAAGGGCAGGCGGCTGAGGCATGGAGGTCACTATGGTTGGGACCTGAATGGAGAAACTGGGCCATGGCACCAACAGCTGCCTGGGTAGAGCTTTGTCAGCAGGGCTGTGCCTCAGTGCAGGCCTGTGGGGTGAGCGCAGACAGCCTGGTGGGCAGATGAGGGGCCCACATAGAGCAATGTAAAATGATGGGATTATTTATTGATGTACGTGCCCACACACACATATACTGCATACACACACACACACACACATACACACGCACACACTCTCTCTTAGGATTCCAGGAGACACAGTAAGAGACAGCTGATGTCCCACCCCAAGGCAGGTGGAGATTCCAGTCAAATTGTTCCAATGACTCCGCCTGGGACCTACAAACTGGAAGGTCACAGGGGATATTTGGATAATCTACAGAAGGGCTCAGAGAGGTGAAGTGTCTTATCTACAAGAGGCTTGCAGGCAAAGTCTGGCCCACTGCCTGTTTTTGTAAATAAAGTCATAGTGGGCCCCAGCTGCACCGTTCATAGTAGCAGTATTGCCAGGAGGAAGAGGGTGGCACATGGTTCCGTCATTAGCTTCGTTCCAGAGGCAGAGTCTTCCCTGCTCTTTCCATCGGGAACACAGAACAAGGACAAGCATGAACCCCAGTGATGATTCTGAATAGATGTCATCAAAATAAGGAAGTTGCAGAGCACAAGATTTGAGATACCGTGTAGCTTGTGGCACTAAAGGCCATGGCCTTCCCCAGGGCAGCCCGAGGCGCCCACGCTGACACAATGGCTTGGCACGGAGTTGGTACGAGAGCACGGCAGCTGTGGGTTCCCCAAACAAGCATGTTTTAAGTTAACTCATTTTCAGTAATAACGTGCAACAACTTGAACTTCTGCTGATGCAAGCTTTTCTGGCCAAGGGAGGGCAACGTGACATAATGAACATAAGAAACTTATGAAAAGCTACTAGAGAAGATATGATCCAATCTTTGGCAACACGGATTGGACCCAGAGCTTTGTACAACCCAAAGTGTCAGAAGTATCTCCACCTTATGCATCACAAGTATGTAAGAGAGGGGAGCAAGAAAGGTTTAAAAAGAGGAGAGGAGGGGAGGAGGGAAACAATGAAGGAAAACTAAGGGACTTCGGAATCTTCCAACAGCTGCTTCAGAAACTCGGGGGGCTGAAAATCCCCAGGAATGCAAAGACTCATCTATTCAAGCACGTCCTAAAAGGGAGGGACAGCCCAGGAGCAGATGGAGGTGAAGTGCAAGCTCAATGCTGGTCTGAGCATGGGAGGAGAGTGAGAAAATTGCATCTGCATCCTGGGAGGCTGGGGGCCAGCTGCAGCCATGCAAAGCTACGTCTGGGTCCCTGAGGCTGCGGCAGAGCAAGACGCCCTGGCTTTGCTGACCTGTAGAGCCAATGCAGCTACAATCTTTCTTCAGTAGCCATAGTGGAGCCTCTCAGGGGCTCGGGTCCAGCCTCCCTCCTTCTCTTCTTTCCTTTTCTCCTTCAACCTCTAAGAAAGCAAAACGGGAGTCATAGGAAAGGATTTTGTGACTTCAGAGGAGTAGTTTCTTGGGCATCAGCATTCTCCTCTGTGAAATGGGAGAGGTGTGGATGAGAACAATGAATTTCCAGATTTTTATCTTAAACCAACAGACACCATTTTTCAAAAGAAATGTTAAGCAAGGCCAAATGGCGATGTTTGGGTGGAGGGATTGGGGTGGGAGCAAGGAGCCTCCCAGGGTGTCTGTAACAAAGTACCACAAGCAGCGGGAGTTTACCTCTCTCAGCATGGAGGTGTGGAGTTCAGATCCAGTACTGGCAGGGCTGGTTCCCTGTGATGGCCATGAGGGGAGCCCGTTCCAGGTCTGTCTCCTTGACTCATAGATGGCCATCCTCCCCTGCACATCCTCTTCCCTCTAAGCTTATCTCTGTGTCCACATTTCTCCTTTTTATAAGGACACCAGTCATACTGGATTAGGGTCCACTCTAAGGAACTCATCTGAACCTGATTATCTCCAAATAAGGTTATATTCTGAGGCACTCAGGGTTAGGACTTCAACATATGAACTTTGGGGGGACACAGTTCAACCCGTAACAGAGCCTGAACTGCTCTGACCCACACCCTCTCAGGGAGGCTCTTAGGACAATGCCATGGCAATGTTCCTGCCCGGAGAAATGGCCAACAGAAAGACCACAGAAGGGCTCGAAAGGAGCAGAAATTAGGGACATGGTCAGAGATATTAGCCAGGTGTTAATGCCCAGGGAAGCTGCACCTTTAAAAGGCACCACACCCTTGGGGGCAGGGCCAGGGCCTGGGCTGGGGCCGGACTGGGCAGTTCATTAGTTGGAGGAATGAGTTGCATGAAAGGATCCACCTCCAAGCAACAGTAAGCAAGATAGTGTGGTCCTGGTGTGAGGATGAACTTATAAATCCATAAAATAGAATTGAGAGGCCAGAAACATACCCATATATTCTCTCTCTCTACACACACACACACACACACACACACATGCACGCACGTGCATATATATATGTATATGGTGTTACAGCAAATGTGGCAAAATATTAACAACTGGTGAATCTGGGGGAAGGTTACATTGGCGTTCTTTGTACGATTCCTGCAGATTTTCAGTAAGTTTTTTGTAAGTTTGAGCTATATTTTAAAAAAAGGAATATATGTGCTCTGTTATTCCTCACCAACGGAGGAACAATATTCATGTCAGTGGAAAATCCAGACCTGGGGATCTAGCTAAGGTGGGGAGCAGCAGTGCATCTTTCATCAAAGCAGGGCCTGTTCAACAGTTTTTGAGGTCATATGTTGTTGTGAAAGAAAGGGCCAGTGTGCTTATTTAATACGGAAACATCAGTGCTAAAGAACACAGCCTGTGGGTGGAGTCTTCTTTTTTTTAAGTTTTAATCTTTTTTACTTTGGGGAGCAGCTTTAATTGAATACCATACAATTCACACATTTAAAGTGCACAATTCCATGGTTTGGGGTATATTCACACAGTTGTGCAACCACAGCCACAATCAACTTTAGAACACTTTTGTCACCCCACAAAGAAGCCCTGTAGGCTTTAGCTATCACCCCTTCCACTCCTCAGCCCCCACCCAGCCCTGGCAATCGCCAGTCTCCTGTCTGCCTCTGTGGGCTCGCCTAGTCCGCACATTTCATATGGAATCATGCGCGGTCTTTCGCGTCTGGCTCTTTTCACTTAGCCTGGTGTTGTTGGGGTCATCTACTGGTGCACATGTCAGCACTTTGTTCCTGTTATATAAATGAGCCAAAGACGGCCCCTGAGTAGTGGCCTCTAGGTTGTTCATTTCTTCACTGCTGGCTGAGACTCCTTTAGCTCAAAAGCCCACCAGCAGCAAACTCAGAATTGTACATATCCATTTGTTTTAAGAACTGCCTAATAAGGGATTTTCAACCATGGAGGCCCTGCCTGTGCAAACCCCGTGAAACCCCATTCATCACCTGCTGGCCACTGAGAAGATGGAGCCTTGTGTTACACGAACTGCCCCAAAGTGCTACTACTTCTCGGAGCTCTCCCCAGGCTGCTGCACACCAGCACCTAGACACGCCCCCTCTCTGGCCCCCCTCCCTGATCGGACTCCAAATTTCTCATGCCCCCTACAATTCTGGGGGCATGAATTTATTCTGAATAAATGCTGAATAACAATTGCATTGTATGGATATACCACATTTTGTGTATGCATTCATCTACTGATGGACGTTTGGGTTGTTTCCTCCTTTTGGCTGCTCTGAACATTTGTGCACAAGTTTTTGTTTACACACGGTTTCATTTCTCTTGGATATACACCTAGGTGTAGAATTTCTGGTCATATAGTAACTCCTTGTTTAACCCTTTGAGGAACTGCCAGATTGTTTTCCAAAGTGGCTTAACCATTTTGCATTCCCACCAACAGTGTATGAAGGTTCCAATTACTCCACCTCCTTGCGAACACTTGCTATTGTCTGACTTTTTAATTCTAGCCACAGTGGTGAGAGTGGTTTGGATTTGCATTTCCTTGATGACTAATAATGTCAAGCATCTTTTTATGTCCTTATTGGCCATTTGTATGTCTGCCTTGGAGAAATATCTGTTCAGATCCTTTGCTCATTTTTATACTGGGTTATTTGGCTTTTTATTATTGAGTTGTAGAAATTCCTTTTATATTATTGATACAAGTCCCTTATCAGCTACATATGATTTGTAGATGTTTTCTCCTTTCTGTGGGTTACTTTTTCACTTTCTTGGTGGAGTCCTTTGAAGTACAAAAGTTTCTAATTTCAATGGAGTCCAATTTATCAATTGCTTTCCTTTGTTGCATATGCATTTAGTATTATATCTAGGATATAGATCCAAGGGCATAAAGATTTACTCCTATGTTTTCTTCTAAGAGTTTTATGGTTTTAGCTCTTACATCTAGGTCTTTGCTCCAGTTTGAGTTAATTTTTTATATGTGGTGTAGGTTCTTTTGCATGTGGCTAGCCACTTGTCTCAGCACCATTTGTTAAAAAGACTACTCTTTCCTCATCAAATTGTCTTAGCTTCATTGTCCAAAATCAATTGTGCACAGACACATGGGTATGTTTCTGGACTCTCAATTTTATTTCATTGGTTTATAAGTTTATCTTTGTGGGTGGACTACGCCATCTTGATTACTGTTATTTGGAGGTGGAGGCTTTTACATGACTCATTCCTCCAACTAATGAACTGTCCAGTCAGGTCCCAGCCCAAGCCTTAGCCCTGTCCCTAAGTGTATGGTGCCTTTTAAAGATGCTGCTCCCCTGAGTATTAGCACCTGGATATATCGATGGCCATTTCCTTTGTTTCTTCTCCCTTCCAGCCTTCCTGTGGTCTTTCTGTTGGCCCTTTCACAGCTCAGGAACATTTCTGTCAGACCATGGGCCATGGCTCATGGTAATCTGAGGTAGTACGTGTTCTGGTGGAGGGCAGCCATCACCCTCACAGTCTACGGGAGATGGAGAGCTTCCCCCATGCTTCCTGATTCTCCTTGACATAGGTCTTTGGGGTTGACTGTACTTCACTTGTTCAGCTCTTGTATGAGAATATCAATGTCAAATCCAAGGTATGAACAAGCCTAATGAGGCATGGAAAAGATATTTCGTAAGCAGGGAAATTGTACCTGGAAGAAAAAGAATATGGTTCATTTCTTTAACACTGGGGCATTTAGCTATCAAATATTCTCTAGCCTTTTGTCCTTCCAAAGCAAGGTCAGTAAAAGATGCTGAGAAGGGAATCCCTCATCATCAGAGTACCATGGCTTCAAGGATGTTCCTCGCTAGGGAGCATAATGGAGTCTGGAACTGGAAAGGCAACTGAAATGGGGAAAAGACTGCTATCTTCAGGAGGGAAGCACTAGGGAGAGGAGGCCTCCCCAGGAATGTTTTTCACATAAGAGAGGGACATGCAGAGAACTCAGACCACACATCTCCAGAATGAGGTCACTTCAGATGCTTTGTGGGAACCCAGAAGCTCATATAGATTGCAGTATCTTCAACAGAAGGATCAGTGGTGATGATAGTGGACAGAGAAACTGCTGGTTCATCTCTGTCATCTGGAACCCAGCTGGAATGGATGGGAACGCAGGTAGAGAATCCAGGGACACTCTGAAGGAAAGGCCTCTTTGTTTCCTAGACCAGAAACAGCATCATCATTTTGCAAATAGAAAATGAAACATAAAGAAGGCAGAGACCAATGCCAGATTTAAGTTGTAAGATCAGAATTCCGGAGTCTACACCAACACTATAACCACTATAACTTCCCTTAGAGGTAAGGGAGAGGACATAAAAGGGAAAAACGTAAAGCCATAGAGGAAAGATCACATGCACAGGCCTGGCTTAGACTGGCCTGTTGAGTCCAGGCAGGCCCATCTTTCATCCCCAGCATATTCCTAGCAAGCACTAGCAGAGCCACGGCTGCAGTGAGGGGTCCCTCTGCACAGGGTGCGGAGAATGCAGTATGACTAGGGTCCTGACAGCTGTGCTCTGCCGGAGCCCTCGGGCTTCAGTCTATGTCCCTGGTGTGATAAGCATGGATTTTCTTTCACACCTTACCTTTTCTTTTTTTTTTTTTTACATGTTCATTTAAAAAATGCAAATAAGCAAAAGGATAATGGTAACTACCTGGAACCCCACCTGGTAAGTTAACTATTGATATAATTTTCATAGCTACTCTTCATGACTTAAAAATACACACATACTTGATTTCTTTGAAAATGGGGTCTCATTACAATTCTCTTTTGTGAGGTTTTTTTTCACCCAATTACATGTGATGAGTCGCTTTCTATGTTAACTGCAGTCTTTCACGACATTTGTTAGTGTCTGCTTAGTATTCCAGCCCACGGATGATGTATCCTAACCCTCCGGTGGATGGTATATTAGACTAATAAATACAAGCTGAGCAACACATTTTCGCCTCCCTGAAGCACAGCCCGAGCAGGGCTCTCTGTTCGACGTCCCCCATGCATTCCCTAACTTTTCTCAATGAAAAGGAGGCCTAGAAAAAGGAGAACCAGGGAGAATAGTGATCCCAGGCTAGGAAAGCACTGACTTTTGTTTAAAAATTCCTTGTTTCTGACGGTTCCCTTAAGTTCCAATGAAATCAATGGCTTCCCTGAAGCAGGTAATATTTAAGATAATACATTTAAAGTGATCAGTAAGATATAACCTTGCTATATAGTTGTGACAATAATAATAGTATTGTTATTATAGGCTAAGTTCTGGGCTTTGGGTCTAAAGTGGGAACCTATGGAAGCTTCAGAATGACACAGAGCGGTAGGCTTGCCTCACTTTAACCATAAATGTGCTCATGCCCTTCACCCTATTGGGTCGGGTGCTGGTGATAGCTCAGCTGCTCCAGCCCAGGGCTCCTATATGGCCCGCCTGTACCTGCCCACAGCTTGTAAGTAGCCCCTTTGTAAAGAAACTCTTCTCTAATTATCCTAATGCGAATGTGCCTTTTGCTTCCTGTTGGAGCCCTTCCTGATGGAGTCTGGGGCGTTTAGGTACCCTCTGACAGTGGTTTGTGCCCTTCGTTCATTGATCAGCAGCTTAATGGCCAGAAGCCAGCAGAGCTTTGCTACTTCTCAGTAGGGCTCTTCAGTTAGGGATGGGGGCACAGGAAAGAGGGACAGGTACCGGGTCAGGATCTGGGTGCTTATGGCAGACCATCACCAAGAGAAGAGTGTAGTGGTTAGGTATGTAAGTTTTGGTGCCAAGCTGCCTGGGTTTAAATGTAGCACATCCCTTACTGTGGCAGACAGACTCACAGACGGCTTGCTGGTGTGTTGACTCTCTGCCGGCATGTGCAGTCCCTCTTGCTGAGTGTGTTTGGGACTCGTGATTGCTTCTAACCAGTAGTAAATGGTGAAAGTGTTGAGGTGTCACTTCTGCGGTGATGTTGCATACGATTGTAACTTCCTGCTAGCAGGCTCCCTCCCTGGCTGGCTGTGAGGTTGCAGACCACCCTGTGTGAATGACCACATAGAAACGCCCCAGAAGCAAGGACCTCAGGGGGCCACTGGCCAATAGTCAGGAGGGAACCAAGGCCTTCACTCCAACAGCTTTCAAGGAACAGCCACCTGCCAACAGCCACATGAGCTTAGCAGCAGATTCTTTCCCAGTCGAGCCTCCAGATGAAACCCCAGCCCTGGCTGACACCGTGACTGCAGCCCTGTGACAAACCCTGAGCCAGGTCACTCAAGTAAGCTGTGCCTGATTCCTGACCCACAGAACCTGGGAGACAGTAGATGTGCTTTGCTCTAAGCCGCTAAGTGTGTGGTGATTTGTTAGGCAATAATAGGTTAACTAATATACTTACTATTTGTATAACCTTGAGCAAGTTACTAAATCAATTTCTGCCTTGGTTTTCTCATCCATAAAATAGAAATTAAGATAACAATCACACACATCTACTCTGCAGAGCTGAGGTGAGCATGCAATGAGTTAACTGTAATATGCTCAAAGCAGCGCCTGCTGCAGAGGTGGTGGCTCATCATGCATAAATGTTGGCTAGTGAGCACTGGCAGACTCTGGGGCCCCTTGGAGGATACACCACCTTCCCTGGTCAGAAGCTTTGGGTGACACTTCTTTCTCTGCTCCTCCCCCTGGGCCACCCCAACTTCCCCCTCATTTGCGTGCTGGGAGGTCTGGCATGTTGGGACAGGATTTCGCAGAGCAGAAAGCACCTTGCTGGGAAACACTGGCCATCCTCTCTGTGGGGTCTTCCCCACCGTGATCTCTCAGCTCCTTGGAAAACCAGCCAGAAACTTAGCTTGGCTGACTTGTGGGGAGCCCAGGAGCAGAGCAGGAATCTGGATGTCTGTCTGGTTGGCACTTATTATAACACATCCCTGTAGGGCCCAGCAGAGCATCAGAGAACTCTGCCAGTGGAGAGAAGCACCTTCCAGCAACGTGTACCGCAAGGCACAGCTTCTAGCTTCTGCAGGGCCACTCCACTGCTTCACCTCGATCGAGGCTCCTTCTCTCTTCCTGGGGTCTGGTGAACTTGAGATTTCAAGGATCCTTTCCTGTCAGTCTTCTTTACTCATAGTTTCTCCCAAACTCAGATCCTTCTATTCTGCAGAACAGGGATAAGGCCTCTGAGCTCTTCCTCTCTTTTCCTGTTCCTGCCCAACTTCCTCTTCCCTCACAGCACCTCGTGGGCAAGACGACATCTCCTTTCCTATCCAGCAGAGCCCCTTGGTTCCAAATTCATTTTTACCTCCTGTTCCCACTTACTTCGATTTGGTGGACACTGCTTTTTCTCACTATCCCCAAAAGTCAACCCCCCAAATAAACATATGCATGCTTACTTAGGCACCCATGCCAGAGAGAGGTTTCCTGGTTGGTTGATTTACATTCTCTTCAAGTGTGAGCTGCCCCTCCTGCTGTGGGGTGAGGACACAGAGCAACAGAGAAAAAAATGGTTTGCCTTGAGTTAGCCCCCAGCTAGTTGTAACCCCAGGAATAAAATCCAGGTGGTCTGGCCCGAAGTAGACACTGTTTGTTGGACAACAGAACTGGCCTGTTGGCTGGGTCCAATCAGCTCTGCAATAATTGCAGTCGCTTTTCCCCATGGCTAATAGGATAATCCCCCAGTGAACTGGAGACCCTGTGAGGAAAGGGGCAACCTCCCATTTACACTCACTATGGAGTCTTGGCCTTAGGAAACAGCCAGGAGCTATGGGTTGACTGGAATCCGTCATTTCTTTCAAAGCAGAGGGCAGAGGAGCTGGAAGAAGTCGGAGCAGTTTGGAAAACGTAAAACCACATTTCCTGATGGATTCTTTCTAGGAGGTGCATTTGACAATGGCTGTTTTACCTTTTAGTGCCCTGGCAGCTTCCAGAGAGGGCCTGACTGCCTATGTTCTGTTTGAGCGCCAGGAAAAATGACTCGTCCGTGGCCAGCCACGGGCTTTCAATATGTGAGCAAGACGCTCTGCAGCATCTCTTAGATCTCCCTGCCCTGAGCGCTGAGCTGTGGCACAGAGGGCAGAAGGGAAATGCAGGGTGGACTTGTCCGATTTAGTCCATGGGTGTATTTTATTGTTGGCGGCAGGATTGCTGCCTTCTTTCCTTCCTCTCTCACTTTTTTCCCTTCCCTTGGGAGACACTACAATTGTGTGGGTGGGGGTGGACAAGTAGGTGGACAGACAGGAGTTAGTTTCCTTCTTTGGATTCTCATAATTGGCATGTGATGTACATTCCATTGGTAATATTAACCGGAAACAGCTTGAGCTACAACTGCCCCTATTGTGGCAAACATGCTAAATGTGGACAGGGGTCTTCTGTCTCCCTCCTACCCATCAACTCCTTTATTTTCAACAACACTCCCTCCAAGCATCCTTCACCGCAGGGAGCCAGCACATGCAGTTCTTCTCATTCAAGCTAAAAGCACCAGGGACATAGACTTAAAAAAAAAATCAAACAGTACAGAGGAACGTACAATGAAATCTCAGTTGCCCCTCCCCCAAAGAAACTTTTACGGTTATACGCTGGCAGAAAAGAGCTCACTCCGAAGCCAGCAAAGATCATGTACTTTCTATTTATGTAAAGAAATTTTTATATACCCACAACTCTGGCCTTTCTTGTTTTTAGTCCCTGCTTATTAGAGATCCTTTCAAATTAGCACATAGCCATGTCAGTTCATTCGTGATAATGGCTGCATTGTATTTCACTGTATGGTTATATTTAACTTATGCAGGTAGTTTGCTACTAAAGGTCTTAGTCAGTTCAGGCTGCTGTAACAAATACCACAGACTGGGTGACTTAATAGACTTTCTCACAGGTCTGGAGACTGGGAAGTCCAAGATCAAGGCGCTGGCAGCTTTGACATCTGGTGAGGGCTCTCTTCCTGGTTTGCAGACAGGTGCCTTCTACTGGGCCCCTGCTTGGTGGAGAGAGACAGCTTCTCCCTCTTGCCTCTTTTTGTGAGGGCACTAATCCCATCATGACGGGTCCACCCTCATGACCTTATCACCTTCCAAGGGCCCAAATACCTCCAAATACCACCATGATGGGGATTAGGGGTTCCAGATGTGTATTTGGGGGAGACATCCAGTCCACAGCATGGTCATTTTGATGGTTTGCAGTTTTTCACTGAGGCTGATTTACATGGCAGCTTCAGGAGCAGAAGAGTCTCCTCCCTGGAATTTGGGTCCTGGTGACCATTGGTGGGAGAAGTCTGCTTGGCGTGTCAGTCCACCAACTAATGGCTGAGCCCACAGGCTCTTAGAGGTGTCCCTGCTGGCAGAGAGTTCTCCCCATGGTGAGTGAACAGGGACTGGGAGCCAAATGCCCACAACTCCAGGGCTAGTGGGGAGACCAACAGGGACATGTACTTGGGTTCCTGGGACCAAATCAGGATGACATTGTATAGGAGCCTCCAGAAAGAGTGGGGAGAGCACACTTCTGGGAGTCTGAAGACACTGGCTCTAGGCCTGGCTC